>NC_085845.1:205453594-205773594 GCF_035594765.1 Anolis carolinensis | reverse complement strand
GGGGGGACGCTATAAAATGCCGGTGACCGAAAGGAAGGAGGAAGTCCTGTGGCTCTTCGTCATAGTTATGATTATGTGCCCAAGCTTTTGATGAGTAAATGACAAAGTTGACATGGCCTGATTTAAGGATGAAGCATGAGGATCTCGGATGAATTGAATTAATTATATATACGTTTTTAAGGTTTTTATGATGTGTTCTAACAATGTTATTAATTCATCTGTTTATATTGTTTTGTTTTTATGATTGCATTTTGGGCATTAAATTTTGCCAATTTTTGTAAGCCGCCCTGAGTCCCCTCGGGTGAGAAGGGTGGGGTATAAATGTTGTAAATAAATAAATAAATAGAGAATGGGGCAACAGCACCCCCATGGCTGAATCCGAGCACAACCTCCAAGGCACTAAAGCTGGACTTCAAACACAACATACATCCTTTCTGTGTGTTCTGTTCTTTTCTGTCTGTCCAGAAACAGCACTGAATGTTTTCTGTGTATCTGTACTGCGATCTGCCCTGAGTCCCCTTGGGGAGATAGGGCAGAGTATAAATAAAGTGCTACTACTATTATTATGTTGTTATTCTTCTCTTTCTCCTCCCTGTCAGAGTGTGACAGAAGCTTTGAAGCTTTGCAGCACAGAAGAATGGACACTTTGAGACTTCAGTAAAAGCAAACATATTGCTGAGTAGAGCAAATATACAGCACACACTAGCATTGACATCCAATCTAACAGACAGAAACAAGACAAAAGACACTGAAGTAAGAGGAACAAAAGCGTTCCAGGCTTTTTGTGCTTGCACCACAAAATCCACAGCAGCATATTGATACTGCAAACATAATACCTGAAGCAGAGCCACCAATAAAGAAATATTAAAACATTTGCCGCTTACCAGAAGAAGGGTTACCGAAACTGGGATAAAACCCGGGAACCAGTTTGTAAACGGCGTAAACGGATATATTACCACCTACTCCAGTCAATAACCAGCTACTTAGGATCTACTCAGGGCCGGGCTGTGGCGCAGCTGTTGAGCAGCTGCCTTAAATCACTCTGACCATGAGGTCATGAGTTCGAGGCCAGCCCGTGGCGGGGTGAGCACCCGTCAATTAAAAATAAAAAATAGCCCCTGCTCGTTGCTGACCTAGCAACCCGAAAGATAGTTGCATCTATCAAGTAGGAGATAAGGTACCACTTATAAAGTGGGGAGGCAAGATTAACTAATTTACGACCTGGAATGAGGAAGTGCCGTCAGTGTGGATGATGAAGCAGCTGCTCCCCCCTGTGGCCAGAATCGAACATCCCCTCAGAAGAAGGTTAAATTGCCTCTGCGTGTGTCTCTCAGTCTCTGTTTGATGTGTTTATGGGCATTGAATGTTTGCCCTATGTGTGTATAATGTGATCCGCCCTGCGTCCCCTTCGGGGTGAGAAAGAAGGGCGGGAGAGAAATACTGTCAATAAATAAATAAATACATCAGCATCGATTCTGTCTCCTTGGCTTTACTATTGATCCAAAACCCGAGGAAGTCCTGAGGAATCCTTCCAGAACTGCAGAGACTCTGAATCAGTTTGCCTTTAAGCCAATCTAATCCTTTTAGGACTGCAGAGAATTATATCATTTTGTTTGATTTATACGAGGGCTATCCAGAAAGTAGGCTACGTTTTTTATTTTAAAAAGAACAAAGCATAGAATAAATCATTTACCACATGCAGCTGAAAGACACATCCCAAAACTACAATCTCATGTAATTCCCATTTAAATTTAGCCACGTTTCTTATAGATAAATGAGTTTGAAAAGTACTGTACCAGTAAATTCCCCGCCTGTGTCCTCAGCTCTTCCCCCTTCTCCCTTCCTGCAGCGTCGCCAAAACGCTGCGCTGCCAGCCACGCCCCCATTGTTGGAAACGGAGGAGAGAGGCGGGGAATTTACTGGTGCAGTACTTTTCAAACTCATTTATCTATAAGAAACGTGGCTAAATTTAAATGGGAATTACATGAGATTGTAGTTTTGGGATGTGTCTTTCAGCTGCATGTGGTAAATGATTTATTCTATACTTTGTCCTTTTTAAAATCCAAAACGTAGCCTACTTTCTGGCTAGCCCTCGTAATACCGAGTTAGATACTTTTGGGTTATATACCAAAGGACTGAGCATTAATTCTGTGAATGTAATATGTATATGATGCTCTAATATACATATTGTGTACTACTTATGTTTTGAACCATTCTTGTGTTTTGTATAGCTCATTACATTGTTTAGAATAATAATAATAATAATAAAACTTTATTTATACCCCGCCACCATCTCCCCAACGGGGACTCGGGGCGGCTTACATGGGGCCATGCCCAGACACCATCTATATATATAAAAGAGTGATGGCATCACGGCAGCGGACAAAACAACAAAAGTAAACACCCTACAACCTCGAAAATTGACATCACAACCCCTCATCCATGCCTCTAGGTTGATACAACAAAAAGAAAAGAAAAATAAATTCCTAATTAGAGGGAGAGGAATAATTGTTTTTATCCAATTGCTGCCAGTTACAAGGCTAAGCTCCGCCCACTTGGTCTCCTAGCAACCCACTCAGCCCAGTGTTAATAAAATAATGATAAAAAAATAAATACAAATAATACAATAAAAAATTATAAAAAAACACTAAAATAATTAATACAATAAAATACTATAACAAAATGACTAAAAATAATACAACAAAATAATAAAATATAATAAATAAAAAAGATAAGTGACAATAAAATTAATTTAAAAAAATACAAATAACGTCAAATAAAAATTCCACAACAAGTTTTAACCGATACCACCACCACTTTGCCACAGCAACGCATGGCCGGGCACAGCTAGTACAATATAACAGAATAAAACAACATATCATAACACCATATAACAGTACAAAAATAATCAAATACATTACAGCACAAATCAGAGAAAACAAAATAAAACAACATATCAAAACACAATATAACAGTGCAAAAATAATCAAATACATTACAGCACAAATCGGAGAAAACAGTAAAAAAAAACAGGGCGGGCCACATGAACACTTAATTAAAAACTCGGGCGAGAGAGGCATACGAATAAAGGGAATAGGAATATAAAATGGTGGAGCAGTCTAAAGGAAAAAATCCAAGGGGAAGAACCAAAGAGGTATATAACATTTACTCCCCAAAGGCACATCGGAAAAGCCATGTTTTTAGATCTTTCTTAAAGGCTAACAAGGTGGGGGCTTGCCTGATCTCAATGGAATAGACATCTGTGTTTATGTAATAACACATCAGCTCAGTCATGGCGATGCTGGGCTCTCCTCTGCTAGTGGCCGGATGTCCCTGTGGCGCCAGGTGCGGAGGAGGAGTCTCACCTGGAGGATGGCGCCATAGACGCGGAGCAGCACCTGCCGGGGCTCTCCTTCCGCACTGGGGAGTCCCTCGGGGAGGCTGCACTTGTAGAGGAGGTTGCTCAGCCCACCGCTGCAGAGAGACACACACAGAGAGAGGGAAAAAACTGTGTTGCTGTGGCTGCCACAAACTGCTGTATTTTCTGGCATACTTTTTAACCCAGGAAAATCTTCTCAAAATTTTTTGAGGAGGGGGTCGTCTTATACGCTGGGTTTCGTCTTATAGGGCGGGTGTGGTGACTCAGCTGGAGTCTCAGAGTGACTCTGACAGGGATTGTGGGATTCAGGTTCCTGATGTTCAAGATGATGGGATTCAGGTGCAAGATGACTCGGATGGGAATGATGGGATTCAGGTACAGAGTGTCCCTGCTGTGAGAGATGAGAAGCAGGAGACATTCCCATGGCAGGGAATGGGGTTGATGATACCGTGCCTGATGATACAGGCACGGGCTGTGGCGCAGGCTGGAAAGCAAGCCAGCTGCAACAAATCACTCTGACCAAGAGGTCATGAGTTCGAGGCCAGCCCGTGCCTGCGTCTTGTCTCTGTCTCTCTTCTATGTTAAGACATTGAATGTTTGCCTTTATGTGTGCAATGTGATCCACCCTGAGTCCCCTTCAGGGTGAGAAGGGCGGAATATTAATAATAATAATAATAATAATAATAATAATAATAACTTTATTTTTATACCCCGCCCCATCTCCCCGAAGGGACTCGGGGTGGCTTACATGGGGCCTTGCCCGATAAAACAATCAAATATCAAAACACAGCAATAAAACAGTTATCCAATAAAAACATCAATTACAGTAAAAACAATTGTTAAAATCAACATAAAACATACAATATTAACACTGGAGACTAATTCATAGAACCCAGGCAAAATATGCTGTAAATAAAATAAATAAATAAATAAAATACTGGAGATGATACCGAAGCTAGCCAGGTGCAAAGGGAGGATAGCTCTCGGTTAGATAATGTGCAGACAGAGGCTGCTGCTAATGAGCTGCCTGGCCTTGATGGAACAGAATCTCTGGATAGAGCTGGCTATTTGGAATGTCGGTGCAGGAGTGTTAGGATAGCAAATAAGAAAGAGAAAGAGGTCAGAGGCCAAAGAAATGCATTCATGCTGTGCAGAGAATATTAGAGTGTGCTGAGAGAGAAATCGTTCTCTCGTTTTGGAGTGTAGAAGCTAACTCCTGCTTTCCAGGATTACCTTGCAGCCTTGTGTATTCAAGTTCATGGGGCTTTGTCAAGCATTCATGGAACCTTGTTTTATGCCTAATGTTTTCTTGGGTCATTCTTTATAGCCTTGGTATTGCAACAATCTTTGGGATCTTTACTTTTGCTTTTTAAGAACTATTTATTTCCTATTTCCTAATAAACTACAAAAGACTTCAACCTGTGTACAGCCTGGTGTGTCTAGCAAGGTGAAGCTACCCTGAGGTGTGACAGTGGGTGCCGAAACTTCCGAGCTGGTCACAGACCCTGATTGTTTGTGAGCCCTGATTGTTTTTTGTCTGGAGTTCCCCTTTTATTTATTTATTGTTTATTTATTTGATGCATATATATCTCGTTCTTCTCACACACCCCCTGGGGGTGTGCAAACGGGACTCAGGGCGGCCTGCAGTTTCAAAGTCTGGCTGCTTCCAGCCTGGGGGGAATCCTTTGTTGGGAGGTGTTACCTGGCCCTGATTGAATTTTGCCTGGAATTCCCCTTTTATTTACAGTAGAGCCTCACTTATCCAAACTAAACGGGCTGGCAGAACTTTGGATAAGCGAATATCTGGGATAATAAGGAGGGATTAAGGAAAAGCCTATTAAACATCAAATTAGGTTATGATTTTACAAATTAAGCACCAAAACTTCATGTTATACAACAAATTTGACAGAAAAAGTAGTTCAATATGTGGTAATGCTATGTTGTAATTACTGTATTTACGAATTCAGCACCAAAATATCACGATATATTGAAAACATTGACTACAAAAATGCGTTGGATAATCCAGAACATTGGATACGCGAGTATTGGATAAGTGAGACTCTACTGTATTAAAAAAAACTCTAAAATCAGGACAGTAAATAGCGAACAAGACTCGGAAAACAGGGGGATTCCAGACAGGGCACTGTCAGGGCCAGCTAACACCTCCCAGCAAAGGAAGCAGCCAGGCTTTGAAGCTGCAAGGCTCTTCAGTGCTAACCAAGCTGGACAATGGCAACATTCACCCTTGCCTCAAGCACAGAATTCTTTTTCCCACCCTGGACATCATTCCACGGGGATATATATACATTTATTTATTTATTTATCTATTACATTTATATCGCGCCCTTCTCACCCCGAAGGGGACTCAGAGCGGCTTACAAATTAAATTTACATACTATATTATATTATTAGCATAGCACAATACTGGAAATAAATTACTATATTGTACTATATCAATATAATGCAATTGTTTTTTGAGTTGTTCGATAAGTACACTTTATTGTTTATGATTTGATCAGTCTGTTATGTTTTCTAATGTATGGTTGGCATTTTGCCATTATGTTGTAAACCGCGTTGAGTCCCCCAGGGTTGAGAAAAGCGGTATATAAATGCAGTAAATAAATACATAAATACATAATATATATATAACTAGCTGTGCCCGGCCACGCGTTGCTGTGGCGTTGTCTGGTGGTGTTGGTGAGAAATTGTTGAGGTAGTGGTGGTATTGAATGTGTGTTGTATGGTTGTCTTTATGTTTAGTATGCATTTGGTTGTTTGTATACTGTGAAAGTGGTGAGGATAGAGGGGGTCTGTGTCCCTGTGTAGTATTGTATAGTATTTATACGTTGCCCATGTGTTGTGAATGCTTGGATTGTGTCCTGCTGTATAGTAGAAAGGGTTGGGCTGGATGGCCCTTGGGGGTCTCTCCAAACTCTTGGATTCTATGCTTCTATTATTATTATTATTATTATTATTATTATTATTATTATTATTATTATTATCATCTTCATCATCATTATTATGTAGAGGCTGGATGGCCATCTTTCAGGAGTGCTTGGATTGTGTCCTCCTGCATGGTAGAAGGAAGTTGATCTGGATGATCCTTAGGGGTCACTCCAAACCTTAGGATTGTATGATGTTGTTTTTTGTTATTATTATTATTAGTAGTAGTAGTATTAATATTGAGAGGCTGGGTGGCCATCTGTTGGGAGTGCTTGGATCGGGTCCTGCATGGCAGAATTGGTTTGGACTGGATAAGTGAGACTCTACTGTATATTTATAATCTTATATTATCTGTTTAGAACTGGATTATCTGAGACCCCTTCTACACAGCTGTAGTGAATTATCTGGCAATGTGGAGTCAAGATAATCCAGTTCAAAGCAGATAATATAAGATTCGAAATGGGTTATATAGCTGTTTGGAAGGGCCTTGAGTCTACACTGCCATATAATCCAGTTCAAATCAGATAATCTGTGGAAGAGGCTTAAGTGAGGCCTAACTGTGCCTGTCCCCTGGGCTGAGTAGGTTGCTAGTGGGTGGAGCTTAGCCTTCAAACTGGCAGCAATTGGATTAAAATTATTATTCCTCTCCCTGTAATTAGGACTTTCTTTTTCTTTTCTTTTTGTTGTATCAACCTAGAGCCGTGAATGATGGGTTGTGTTGTCAAATTTCAAGGTTGGGGGGCCTGTAGTTTTGTTGTTTTGTCCGCTGCCCTGATGCCATCACTCTTTTATATATATAGATTAATATTATTATATTGCATTATTAGTATTATATCGGATTACAATCTAATATGAATATCATATGTATATACAATATGTTATATACATCCCACTGGCCTAGTTCCCAACAGACCTCACAACCTCTCAGCATGCCTGCCCTAGATGTGGGCGAAAAGTCAGGAGAGAATGCTTCCGGAGCGTAGCCAATGAACAGTTAACCAATCCCGGGGCAAATGCGAACCGGCGGTGACGTCACGGCGGATGGGCGGGGCCTGGGCGGGGAAAAGAGGAGGAGCCACGCGGAGTGGGCGGGGCCTCGGAAGGGGGCGGGGCGTGCTGGGCGGCGACGTCACGGGGGTGGGCGTGGCCGGGGCGCTCACCTGACGGGGGCGATGCGGAGCTCGTCGGGGGCGGCGAGGCGGCGCCAGGCCCCGGCCAGGAACTCCCGGCACCACAGGAAGGCCTGCCGGCGGGTGGGCGCGGGCACGGCCGGCGGGCACGCGCGGGGAGAGCCCGGCGCGGCCTCGCAGTCCCCTCCGCCCGGCGCGCCCTCCATCCCTCCGTTCTCCTTTGCCTGCCTGCCGGGCGACCAATCACAATCTCGAATTCCCCAAAGCGGACACGCCCCCTTTCGCACCGCCCAATCCCGACACGCTTTCCCCTTTCCGCTCGCCGCGATTGGTCCCTCGCCGTGTCCAGGCAGTAGCGTCGCGCGGCGAGCCAATCAGGCGCCTTCCTTTGCCCAATGGCAGGGCAGGGGGCGGGGCCAGCGTCGGCGCGGGAGACGCGTGTCTCTGCCGCGCTCGTGTGAACGCGCCGACGGATAGAACTCTGGGTTTTCTTCAGCGCGGGATCTGAATCAAGGCAGGGCTTCGGTGTTTTTTATTCCTCTTCCTCATAACATCAAGCGTGGGCGTTATAGTCGCGCCTCTGTTTTACCTCAGGCAGCCTAGGCCGGACTACAACTCCCAGAATCCCTTTGGACGCCAAACCACGTCAATCCGGCAGCGTAGACGCGCCCAAGGCCTTCTGGACTTCAACTCCCAGCATTCCTCACAGCCTCAGGCCCTTTCCTTTTCCCCCTCAGCCGCTTAAGCGGCTGAGGGGGAAAAGGAAAGGGCCTGAGGCTGTGAGGAATGCTGGGAGTTGAAGTCCAGAACACCGGGAGGGTATTATTATTATAAATAATAATTTATACAACAATATAACATATTGTACATACATATAATATTCATAATATTATATTGTAATACGATATACAGTAGAGTCGCGCTTATCCAACGTTCTGGATTATCCAACGCATTTTTGTAGTCAGTGTTTTCAATACATCGTGATATTTTGGTGTTAAATTCGTAAATACAGTAATTGCAACATAGCATTATTTCGTATTGAACTACTTTTTCTGTCAAATTTGTTGTATCACATGATGTTTGGGTGCTGAATTTGTAAAATCATAACCTAATTTGATGTTTAATAGGCTTCTTCTTAATCCCTCCTTATTATCCAAGATATTCGCTTATCCAACGTTCTGCCGGCCCGTTTATGTTGGATAAGCGAGACTCTACTGTAGTTTAAATAACAAAAATATATAATTGTAATATATAACTGTATTTAATAAATCAAAAACTATTGACTACCATTATTTCCATGTACAACAATCTATGGGACCTCTTGCAGTTTCCACGCTGATTTCTCTCGGTTGTAGTTTCAATGTAGTCTTGAATAATGAATAATATAATAATAATATAATAGTAATAATATAATAATATACTACAATAATTTTTCAATACATCGTGATATTTTGGTGTTAAATTCGTAAATACAGTAATTGCAACATAACATTATTTCGTATTGAACTACATTTTCTGTCAAATTTGTTGTATCACATGATGTTTGGGTGCTGAATTTGTAAAATCATAACCTGATTTGATGTTTAATAGGCTTCTTCTTAATCCCTCCTTATTATCCAAGATATTCGCTTATCCAAGCTTCTGCCAGCCCTTCTGGGAGATAGGGTGGTATATAAATAACTTTTTAAAATTATTATTACAGTAGAGTCTCACTTATCCAAGCTAAACGGGCCGGCAGAAGCTTGGATAAGCGAATATCTTGGACAATAAGGAGGGATTAAGGAAAAGCCTATTAAACATCAAATTAGGTTGTGATGTTACAAATTAAGCACCAAAACATCATGTTATACAACAAATTTGACAGAAAAAGTAGTTCAATATGCAGTAATGTTATGTTGTAATAACTGCATTTACGAATTTAGCACAAAAATATCACGATGTATTGAAAACATTGACTACAAAAATGGCTTGGATTATCCAGAGGCTTGGATAAGTGAGACTCTACTGTATTTTTAATTATTATTATTATTTTAAGGAGGAATGAAGGAAAAGCCTATTAAATGCCAAATTATGTTACGATTTTACAAATGAAGCACAGAAACCTCGTGTTTTATAACAAACCAACAAAATGAAGTTCAGGAGAGCAAGCCCTCTGAGGAGCGGCTGAAAGAGCTGGGCATGTTTAGCCTGCAGAAGAGAAGGCAGAGAGGAGACATGATAGCCATATACAAATATGTGAGAGTATTAATTCCTGCTTTAATAATTAAACCATATCCATTTTAATTCCTGTTCCTTTGTTTTTAAACAGATTTTATTTTATTTATGCTCAATTCAATAAAGTACCAACTACGTATTCACAGTGTAGTAGGCTTTCCTCTGATCTTAAGTCTAGTTGTGTCTGACTCTGTGGCTTGGGGCTCATCTCCATTTCTGAGCTGAAGAGCCAGCGTTGTCTGTAGACACCTCCAAGGTCATGACTGCATGGAGCGCTGTTACCTTCCCGCCGGAGCAGTACCTATTGATCTACTCACATTTGCATGTTTTCAAACTGCTAGGTTGGCAGAAGCTGGGGCTAACATTGGGAGCTCACTCCATTCCCCGGATTCAAACCGTCAACCTTTTGGACAGCGAGTTCAGCAGCTCAGCGGTTCAACCTGTTGCACCACTGGTCACGTCTTAATAAAGATGCTGTTTTGGGTGGGGGTCTCTTCTGAGCCTAGGATTCTGTGGATCGGTGCCTCTTGCCCATTTGTTCTCTGTGTTTTCCTAGATGCCGCAGAACGTGGAGATCAAGGCCCGAGTGCGGGACCTGGCGCACCTCGTGAGCAACGCCGAGCGGCTGAGCGGGTCCGCGGGGGAACTCATCCGGCAGACAGACACCTTCTTCCCCGCCCCAAAGGGCCGCCTGAAGCTCCGAGACTTCCGGGTGAGCAAGGCTTGGAGTATTTAGAAGCAATTTAGACCAGGCATGGGCAAACGTTGGCTTCTTTGTCATGCAGATAAAGAGCTTCGCTCTCACAGAGCCTTCTCTCACAATGAACTATTTCACACAGTTGCTTTACACACAGCAGCCTTCATACTGGAGCTTCTCCCACCAAAGCTCCTTACACAGAGACCTTCTCTCACACTGAGGCCTTCTCTCACTGAGGCCTCTCTTACACTGAGGCGTACCAAGCTGCAAGCACACCTGTTTATATTGAACTGCAGCTTCTGCACTAATAATAATAATAATAATAATAATAATAATAATAATAATAACTTTATTTTTATACCCCGCCTCTATCTCCCCGGAGGGGACTCAGGGCGGCTTACATGGGGCCAAGCCCGAATAAAAACAGTAGCAGTATAAAACACAGCAATAGACAAAAACATGCACAATAAAAAAAATTAAAAAAATAAACATTAGCCAATAAAAAACAAGAACTAATAAAGACATGGATTAAAACGGAGAGATTGTAAAAGTAGACTGGGTAAGGTGCACCCTATAAATATTGTAAACACAAGGTGACTGATAAAGTGCTGCAAATTCTTGAAAGTGCAAATTGGGATGGGAATAGACCCTGTGTCTATATCGAGTTGACAAAGGTAAAAGTGCAAACCGGTACAAGAATGGTCACAGATACAGATTGCTTCTGGATTAGCAATCTTTATCTAAAAGCCTGAGTAAAGAGCCAGGTTTTCAAGCTCTTTCTGAATGCTACCAGGGTGGGGGCTTGCCTGATTTCCCTGGGGAGCGAGTTCCAGAGCTGGGGGGCCACTACGGAGAAGGCCCTCTCTCTCGTCCCCACCAACCGTGCTTGTGACTGAGGTGGGAGCGAGAGGAGGGCCTCCCCTGACGAACGAAGAGATCGTGCAGGTTCACAGGGGGAGAGGCGATCACTAAGGTAGGAGGGTCCCAAACCGTTCAGGGCTTTGTAGGTGATCACTTGCACCTTGAATTGGGTCCGGAAGGTGAACGGCAGCCAGTGGAGCTCCTTAAGCACTATTTACAAAAACAAAGTTTCCATAACATAAAGTTCTTTATACTTCCTTCTTTGTGTCCACGCTAGGATTCTTATGCAGATAAACAGCTTCGCTCTCACAGAGCCTTCTCTCACACCAAAGTTACACAGGAGCTTCACACAGGAGCTTTACATACAGCAGCCTTCTCACTGGAGCTTCTCTCACCGAAGCTCCTCACACTGAGGCCTCTCTCACACTGAGGCCTCTCTTACACTGAGGCATACTAAGCTACAAGCACACCTGTTTATATTGAGCTGCAGCTTCTGCACTATTTACAAACACAAAGTTTCCATAACATAAAGTTCTTTATACTTCTTTGCGTGCATGCTGGGCTTCTTTCTCATGCAAATAATCAGCTTCGCGCTCACAGAGCCTCCTCTCACACCGAAGTTACAGAGGAGCTTCCCATAGGAGCTTTACACACATCCGCCTTCACACTGGAGCTTCTCTCACCGAAGCTCCTCACACTTTGACCTCACAGTTTGGCCTTCTCATACTGAGGCCTTCTCTCACTGAGGCCTCTCTTACACTGAGGCATACTAAGAAACAAGCACACCTGTTTATACTGAATTGCAGCTTCTTCTGAGTCATTGCACCCATTTGACCCTTTTAGTTCTTGACTCACATTTTTGTAATTAAAAATACCTAGTTAATTTTTAGTATTTCTGACAGGATTGACCCTTTTCCCGATGTTACCTCACAGAAGTTCCCAGAAAATGCTTTGTGCTTCGCTCTCACAGAGCCTTCTCTCACAGCGAACTTACTCAGGAGCTTCACACAGTAGCTTTACACACAGCAGCTTTCTCACTGGGGCTTCTCACACTGAGGCCTGTCTTACACTGAGGCATGCTAAGCTACAAGTGCACCTGTTGATATTGAACTGCAGCTTCTGTTGAGTCATTGTGTCCATTTAACTCAATTTAAGCTCCCATTCCTCTCACTTCCTGTTGCCTCAGCCCCATTGCTCTCAATTAGGAGTCGTTTGCAAGTCAGATGTTTGCAATTTGGGGACGGCTTGTACAATTGAACATTATAGATCTAGGGTATAGATCTAGCATGGGCAACAGCCGGGAAGCCATGCATCCCTCAGAAGGCGGCCACGGGACAAACCTTTCCCTTTCTGCAGGGCTTTTCTCCCTCCCGGCCTTCCGGGCTCAAGTCCGTCCTGTCTGGCCAGGCAAAGGGCACCTCTGGGAGCCCGGCCCTGACGGCATCACCTGAGTAGGCCTCACCTGCTGCTCCGGGAGGACAAAGTCCCCTCTTGCCGGGCAGGGAGCCCCGCCTGCCACCCTGGGCCTTGGAAATGGGCACAGTCCACACTGGGCGCTGGGCAGGGTCACAAGCAATATACGTTTGGAGCCTAGCACAGCCCGTCCCTGAGTTACAGGCATACGACTTACAAAGGACACATCATAGAAAACGGGGCTGGACTGGATGGCCTCTGGGTTCCCTTCCAAATTTATGATACTGTATCTATCATGTTGTGAGTGTGTGTGTGTGTGTGTGTATATATATATATGTATATGTATATATGTGTGTGTATATGTGTGTGTATATGTGCATATATGTGTGTGTGTATATATATATATATATATGTATATGTATATATATGTGTGTGTATGTATATATGTGTGTGTGTGTATACACACATACATATACACACACACACACACACACACATATATATACACACATATATAGGCCGTCTCTGAGTTATAAACATCCGACTTACAAACAAATCACAGTTAAGAACAGGACTGGACTGGATGACCTCTGGATTCCTCTGTATACACACACACACACACATATATATACACATACATGTCATGCAGCCAGATCCCAGGGCTGAATTTCCAAGCCCTGAATCTGACTTCATAACATAAACATGCGAGCACCTGGCGGGAGAAGATAAAATGAGCCTGGGAACTCAGGGGTGAAAGTATAAACAATTATAATTGCTGTAGTGTGGGGGGGGGATAGAAACCTTGGTGGAAATGTGATCCAGAAGGTGGGGTTTGATGATGATATTTGCGTGTGATATTACGTTGCATCAGAAGTGATAAAATTAGATGTATGTAAACATTAGGTCATTCTCGACTTTTCCAAAGTCATGTATTCTTCAATAAAGATTGTGTTTGAGAGCAGCTGTCTTTGATCTGCGTTCAGACTGGTCCTTTGAAGTAAGCCTGACAATAAAGTCGAGAATCCCATTTCTCACCCTCCTGCGGAATTCGCAGTGAAGTGATAATGAGCGAGGAAGAAGATCAAAGCCCAAATGAGGCAGAGAGGCCTTTGCAAGGGGCCCGGCCGAAGAGAGAAGAGACGCTGCAAGCCATAGCTTCCTCTACGGGGTACCCCAAGCCGAACGGCGTGACCCAGAGAATTCCCAGGCTCGGAAGAGGCGTCTCTGCAGCTGCAGAAACCAGTTGGGGATCTGGAGGAAGTATGCCGGAGACCGTGGCCCTGCGGTTATCCATCCTGGAAACTAATTTATCCAGGCTGTCGGAAACCGTGGGGAGATTGGTGCCATTATTGGAAGAGAATCTCCAGAAGGAGGCCAGCCGATATGGCGCCGAGAGAGAACCAAGCAAAGAAGGAGATTGGAGCCAGAGGGGCCAGCGGGCGTCAACGCAGAGCCCCGTGGCGGCAAGGGACGAGGGAGATGAGGAATACTGGCAGGAGCTGCAGTTCCGGGGCAGCATGGCGCGAGAAGTGGAGCGTCAGCGAGCCCTGGGGACCCTGAGGCCGCCGTCTCCAACAGAGCTCCCAACCCCCCGAATGGGCGTCGGGGTGGAAAGGCCACTGGGGCCAGGGATCGGGGCCAGTGGATTCGCAGACGAAGGCGGAGAGGAGCGGGGGGTCCAGGAAGAGGAGGAGGATGTGCCGTACGACGAGGAAAGGCGAGATGAGGGGGCTACAGCTAGGCCAGTATGCGGATGGGCGGAAGAGCCAACAGCGGCGGCAGACTTCCAGGAGCCGCGCAGAATGACCACCGGAGTGGGGCGCGGCGTGTTCCAAGGAGCCACCCGAGGAAACCTGATGCAACCCTTCCCCATGCCGCCCAGACAATATCAAAGGGCTGCAGAATGGATGCCTAGAAGGGAAGATCTCAAGCTGGAATACGGAGGGGAATCAGAGGAACTGAACTTTTTTCTAATTAGCATTAGAGGATACATGGAAGACAACGCACACACATTTCCCTCCGAAGCAAGCAGGGTTCGAGCCATCGGCAACACACTAAAGCGAGGAGCAGCCAGCTGGTATGTGCAATTGCATGCCAGACGCGACCCATGCCTGAGGTCAGTGCCCCGCTTCCTCGCCGCACTGGAGAACCGGTTCAGAGACCGGCTAGAGCAATTGAGGGCTCGAGACCAGCTGAAAGGAATAAAACAGAGGGACAAAACGGTGCCCGAGTACGCAGAGGAATTCCTCCACCTCGCGGAAAGGGTACCGGAGTGGTCTGAAGTAACCAAAGTGGAACTATTTAAAGAGGGACTACGCCCCGAGATTTTCAGCTGGGCAGCGCACAGAGACGACCCCGAGACGCTCCAGGGATGGATTCAACTAGCGGGGCGCGTCGAATCTACCCTGGCACAAGTAAAGCGCTTCAGGAGCAGCAGCGGCCAGCAAAGACCGGTGGCGAGAGGTCGAGGAGAAACGAGGAAGCAAGAAAGACCCGGAGGGAGGCCGGGGATTCCCTCCAGAGGAGACGACAACAAACCTAAACCGGGATGCTTTGTATGTGGGAAGACGGGCCACCGAGCAGCGGAATGCTGGGCCCGGAAGGGGGAGCCGCCAAAAGCCCCAAAGCCCAAGCCAGCAACCGGGAGGCGTGCGGAGGAGGAGGTGCAGGCCCCAGAATCTTCGGAAAGATTGGTGAGTCGGGACAAACGCATGATAGTAGTACCAATTTGCCTCTCGGGGCTAGAAAATCGGGCCACCTGCAAGGCGTTTGTAGACTGCGGGTGTTCTAGGAACATTATAACCCCAGAATTAGCAGGAGCGCTGAAATGCCAGCAGATGGCACTTGACTCCCCAATTGCATTTTCGCAGCTAGATGGATCAGTCGCTGCTGGGGAAGTATCTACAAAGGAATTACGGGGAGTTCCATGCAAAATAGGCAAATGGGGAGGAAGAATATCCTTTGTGATAGCCCCTATTGCCACATACCATGTAATATTGGGGATACCATGGCTCGAACAAGCAAATCCTGAAGTAGATTGGAGAGGAAAAAGCTTAGCATTTAAAGAACAGCAGATGCAATGGGAGATAAGCAAAATTGCAGAAGAGGAGGACGAGGAAGACGAAGCAGGGGAAATAGACCCACAGCTATTGCCACCTGAATACAGAGACTTTGCGGATGTTTTCAATCAGAAAGAGGCCAGTAAATTGCCTCCCAAAAGAAATATAGAAGTAGGGATTGAAATAACCCCAGGAGCAGACTTACCAAAACCAAAAGTGTATCCCATGTCTGTGCAAGAGAAGGAGGAATTGAGAAAATACATTGATAAAAACCTGGCTCGAGGCTTCATTAAGCCATCTAATTCTCCTCTCGGGGCTCCAGTGTTATTTAGGAGAAAGAAAGACAATTCCCTAAGATTGTGCATTGATTATCGAAATTTAAACGCAATTACCAAGGACAATAAATACCCTATGCCCTTAGTCAAGGATTTAATTACCGTATTGAAGAAAGGGAGCATATTTACTAAACTGGATTTAATTGAAGCGTATCATAAATTAAGGATCAAACCGGAGGATACTTGGAAAACCGCATTTTCCTGCGCATTCGGCCATTTTGAATACGAAATTTTGCCTTTCGGGTTAAAAAATGGAAGCGGCTGCTTTATGCAGCTTATAAATGAAATACTACACCCGTTATTGTACAGAGGGGTGTTCATATTCCTTGATGATATCTTGATCATTTCTGAAGATAAGGAAAAGCACGTAAAATTGGTCCGGGAAGTTTTGCAGAGACTAAGAGAAGCAAAGCTGTACGCAAAACTGTCCAAATGTGAATTTAATAAAACTCAAATTGACTTTCTGGGATATCGGATGTCTCCAGAAGGGTTAGCTATGGATCCAGCTAAAGTAGCAGATGTGAAAGAATGGGGAGTGCCTCAAACAAGGAGGCAATTACAATCATTTCTGGGGTTTGCAAATTTTTACAGACCCTTCATAAAAGGCTTTGCACAAATAACCGCACCCCTTACAGAACTTTTAAAAACAAAAGGGAAAGGGGAGACAGCAAAAGTGAAAGCTCCCGGCGCCAAACTGAGTTGGACGCCAGAATGCCAAAAGGCATTCGAGGCCTTAAAAGAATGCTTCACTGAAGGACCCATCCTAAAACACCCTGATATCAGGAGCCCTTTCATAATCCATTGCGATGCCTCAGACTGTGCGTACGGGGCAGTGCTATTGCAAAAGGATCAAAATGGGAACTTAAAACCCTGTGGATATTTGTCACGGAAGTTCAGCGAAACTGAAAAAAGTTGGCCAATATGGGAAAAAGAGGCATTAGCCATATTAAAAGCCTTAGAATGCTGGCGACACTTCCTCGAAGGAAGCGGAATCCCATTCGAAATTTGGTCTGACCATAAGAATCTCCAGTATTTAAAGTCTCCTAGAAAATTGTCCCCCAAACAAATCAGATGGGCGCAATACTTCAGCAGATTCGATTTCCAATTAAAGTTTTTTCAAGGGAAGCAGAACGTCTTGGCAGATGCTCTTTCACGCATGCCTCAACACGAAGGCCTAACCACAGCAAAGGAGGGGACAATATTCTCTGACAAACAATGGGGCTTAGCTGTCAGGACAAGAGCACAAACCCAAAAGGAGGACACGGCTTTTGTCGAACTCGGCGGGGAAGATAACTGGGGAAATGAACTAAAACAGTCTTATAAAGGAGATCAATGGATCGCGTCCAACGCGGAAAAGGGGGACCAGAAGGGGGGATTTTGGTTTGTAAACAAGAAACTGTATATCCCAGCAATATTAAGGATTAAGATTCTGCATCGTTTTCACAACAACCAGAGCGCTGGTCATACAGGAATTACCAAAACAACAAAGGCAATAGCAAAACATTGTTGGTGGCCAGGAATGAGGAAGGACATAAAGAATCATGTTGTCCAATGTGATGATTGTGCCAGAAATAAATCAGGAGGAGGGAAGCCTATGGGATTGTTACAGACAGTAGCGGAACCTACCAGGCCTTGGGAATGTGTAGCTATGGACTTTGTGGGAGAACTGCCAGTCAGCAAAGGACATCGTTATATTTGGACAGTATTAGACCTGTTTTCTAAACAGGCCCACTTTATAGCACTGACGAAGCTACCATCGGCTGAGAAACTAGCTGAATTGTACATAAACCATATTTACAAATTACATGGATGTCCAAGTAGAGTAGTCAGTGACAGAGGAGTACAATTCACAGCAAAATTTTGGGAAAAATTCTTGGAAATGCTAGGAGCAGAAAGGAGTTTAAGTTCTGCTTTTCACCCCATGACAAACGGGGCGGTAGAACGTACTCAGCAAACGCTTGGGCAGTTCCTTCGAATGTACTCTAACATGAGACAAAATGACTGGTCTAGGTGGTTGGCGTTTGCGGAACTAGCCTTTAATTCAACTATACATTCAGCAACAAACAAAACCCCCTTTGAAGTAGTTTACGGGTATGAAATACAACCTTTACCCCAATTGCCGAGGTGGACAGAAAATGAAGGAACAGAGGCAGGGAAATGGAAAACGCAAATGATGGAATGTTGGAATCAAGTGACTGCTTCGTTAAAAGAAGCACACAAAAAGTATAAAACGTTCGCAGACAGAAAGAGGGTGGAAGGCGATAAATTAGATAAAGGAGATCTAGTGTGGTTAAGTACCCAAAACATCAAATTGGGGTTACCTTCAAGAAAACTGGGCCCCAAATATATTGGACCATTCAGAATACAGGGTGTTATCAATGAAGTGACTTTCCAATTGGCATTGCCAAAAAGTTTAGGGAAAATACACCCAGTCTTCCATCGCAGCTTGCTGAAAAAATATATGGGGACTTTAGACAAAATGGACCCATAGAGTTATTGTTTGATTTGTTTCAGGACTATGGTGAAAGAAGAACCGAAGAGGAGGACGAAGAAAACGGGGGCGCCATGTCATGCAGCCAGATCCCAGGGCTGAATTTCCAAGCCCTGAATCTGACTTCATAACATAAACATGCGAGCACCTGGCGGGAGAAGATAAAATGAGCCTGGGAACTCAGGGGTGAAAGTATAAACAATTATAATTGCTGTAGTGTGGGGGGGATAGAAACCTTGGTGGAAATGTGATCCAGAAGGTGGGGTTTGATGATGATATTTGCGTGTGATATTACGTTGCATCAGAAGTGATAAAATTAGATGTATGTAAACATTAGGTCATTCTCGACTTTTCCAAAGTCATGTATTCTTCAATAAAGATTGTGTTTGAGAGCAGCTGTCTTTGATCTGCGTTCAGACTGGTCCTTTGAAGTAAGCCTGACACATACACAGATAAACATACACACACACACACACATAGAATCATAGAACCATAGAGTTGGAAGAGACCTCATGGGCCATCCAGTCCAACCCCCTGCCAAGAAGCATTACATATATATGTATGTATGTACGTATGTAATGTCCATCAGTGGGGACTCATATCTCTCAAATGACTTCACTGCATGCTATGAAATTCGGACACAACATAGCATTTGAACTGCCGTGTGTTTAAGCCTACTCTCACAAACCTGACAACCTGAGAAAGGTAAAATCATACCCCAAAGCAATATATATATATATATATATATATATATATATATATATATATATATATATATGGCTGGAGTTACACTTTAAAATGTCCCTGTCGCAACTTTCATATTTATTTATTTACTCTGTTTATATCCTGCCTTCTTCTACCCTGAAGGAGACTCTAGCTGGCTTACATAGAGGAAATTATTCAATGCCTTAAAACACGTACAATTCCAAAAAATTAAAATTAATACCAATTCAACTTAAGAACAAACCTACAGAACCAATCTTGTTCGTAACTTGGGGACTGCCCGTAGAAATGTCTTTGCAAAAACCTATATGCAACATCCCAGTGAGACCCAGAATTAGGACTCAAAAATTAACGAGTGGCAATGCATGAATCCTCTTGGCAGGACGGCCGCGGACAGCTGGTTTTCTACGACCGCCCGGACTCCGAAGGGCCCAAGCTCTCCCGCTTCTCCATCTCCCCCACGGAGGATCCGGACGGACTCCTGGTAAGGCCTTCTGGCAAGGCGGGAATAACACTTGGTTACACAATTCGAAAAAATGTTCTGTTTTTGGTCTGAAAATGTTATTTCCTGTTGCCTCAGACCTGCTCTTAGCTGTGACTCGTTTGTAAGTCGGATGTTTACAACTTGGGGACGAGGGTCTGCGGAGGTCCCTGGGGTGTGTTGGCTTGCTTGTGTGGATGCCGCTGGCTGTTCCCAGTGAGCGGACCCTCCCCTTGGCTCTCCCTCCTTGGCAGGGGGTCCTCTCCCAGGCGCTGGGGGTGCAGGGGACCGTGCGGAAGGAGCGCCGCCTCTTCCTGGTGGGACAGACACGCCTCCATGTCGACTGCGTGGAGGGCCTGGGGGACTTCATGGAGCTGGAGGTGAGCAGACGTGGGACAGACGGACGGACGCAATGCGGGGACGGACTCAGGATCTCAGAGTCGGAAGGGACCACCCCCCACCCACCCAAGAGCCACCCAGAACAGCCTTCTGGGGGAGAGAGAGTGTCCTCAGAGAGTGCAGGTTGCAGGTTGCATCCCGGAACCCAGTTTGTAGCCTGGAACCCAGTTTGCAATTGGAATGTGGTTTGCAGACCAAAATGCAGTTTGTAGCCAGGAACCCAGTTTGCAGCCCAGAACCCAGTTGGCATCCTGGAATCCAGTTTTCAGCTTGGAATAGTTTGCAGCCTGGAACCCATTTTGCTGCCCAGAACCCAGTTTGCAAATCTAGAATGTGGTTTCTATCCAGGAACCCAGTTTGCATTCCAGAACCCAGTTGGCATCCTGGAATCCAGTTTGCAGCTTGGAATCATTCGCAGCCTGGAACCCATTTTGCTGCCCAGAACCCAGTTTGCAAATGTGGAATGCAGTTTCTATTCAGGATCCCAGTTTGCGTTCCAGAACCCAATTGGCATCCCGGAATCCAGTTTGCAGCTTGGAATTGTTTGCAGCCTGGAACCCAGTTTGCTGCCCAGAACCCAATTTGTCCTGGCTTTATATCTGCTCTTGGAATTATATGCAATCTTAGAAACGTAGAGTTGGAAGAGATCCCCAAAGGCCATCCATCCCACCCCTTTTTTGCCAAGAAAGAAGGGACAGTCCAAGCCCTCCCAATGGGGCCATCCGTCCTCAGTTTCCACATTGTCAGAGAAGTAAAGGGACGTAGCCGTATATTCTGCTGTTGGTGTAGACCAGGCCTGGGCCAACTTGGGCCCTCCCTCCATGTGTTTTGGACTCCAGGGACCACCATTCCCGACAGCCTGAGGCCCTTTTCCTCTCTCTCTCCCTTCCTCCCTCCCTCCCTCTCTTGCAGGTGGTGCTGCGGGAGGGTCAGAGCCCCGGGGACGGAGAGGCCGAGGCCCGGCGCCTGATGGGGGAGCTGGGCGTCCGCGAGGAGGACCTTCTGGCCGGGGCCTACATGGACCTCCTCCTGGCCAGAGCGGGCGGCCCTCCCTGACACAGACCTCACTCTGGGCCACTCAAAGGTCGCCAGTTGTTCTAGTGACTTAATAAAATGGGAGAAATACTAAAAAAGACAACATCTTCATTGCCAAGTGGGCTTGGCCTTGGGCAAAAGTGGTCTGACCCTTGGTTTTGTTCCTGCTTTGTCTTTGCAAGACTTGGGGTGCCTTTGCACTGGGTTAAATGAACTCGCCTTGAACTGCCAGAGCTTAGGGCCAGTTAACATCTCCCAAACAGAGGGTGCCTCCAGGCAACAGATCCCCTCACTGATTGACTTTGCAGATGTAAGGCTACTCAATGGTATTCAAGCTTGCTCATTGGAACATTTACACTTGCTTAAAACAGACAAGGGTTCAATGCGACTGTCACCTGGGATGGCGACATCAATGATCCAAACCTTTTTCTTTTCCACAACTGTGATGTCTGGTGTGTTGTGTTCCAGAACTTTGTCAGTCTGGATTCGGAAGTCCCACAGTATCTTTGCGTGCTCATTTTCCAATACTTTTGCAGGTTTGTGATCCCACCAGTTCTTTGCTGTTGGAAGGTGGTACCTGAGGCATAAGTTCCAATGAATCATTTGAACCACATAGTTGTGCCTCTGTTTGTAGTCTGTCTGTGTGATTTTCTTACAGCAGCTGAGGATATGATCAATGGTTTCGTCGGTTTCCTTGCACAGTCTGCACTTTGGGTCATCAGCTGATTTTTCGATCTTGGCCTTAATTGCCTTTTTATTATTATTATTATTATTATTATTATTATTATTATTATTATTATTATTATTATTATTATTATTCTACTTGACACACAAGGATAGGAAGTCTCCTAAGAGCCTGCTGCTTTTTGCCCCTTCATGTCCTGCTCCCTTCAGATTGTTCTGTGTCACCACCCTTCTGCCGTATTGATGGGAGGCTCATGCGCCATTGAATCTCATGCACACCAAAAGAAGGGTGTGCTGGCGAATGTCATGTGCAGCTGCCAGAAGTGCCCTCTTTGTCATTGGGCCAGAAAAGGGTGCCCGCCTGCTTATCATTCCTTCTTCGGAAACAAAAGTGTTGGAGTGTCAACGCTTCCAGGGATGGAAAGGAAAACCTTGGGGTGCATCTCTTTAACTGCCTTTAACTGCCTTGGTTCAATCCTATGGAGTCATGAGGGATGTAGTCTCCTGGACTTTGATACTGTAGACCATGGTGTCCTTCTGGGCCACCTTGCGAGGCTGGGTCTTGGGGATATTATTCTACACAGGTTCCAGTCCTTCTTGGAGGGTCATTCCCAGAAGGTGTGACTGGGGGACTCCCAGGGCACAGTACTGTCTCCCATGTTGTTGAACATCTACATGAAGCCGTTGGGAGAGATCATTCGGAGTTTTGGAGTTCGATGCCATCTGTACGTAGATGACGTCCAACTCTACTACTCTTTCTAAGGAGGCTGTTCGGGTCCTGAACCAACCGGTGCCTGGCCACTGTGACGGTCTGGATGAGGGCGAACAAACTGAAGTTGAATCCAGACAAGACGGAGGCCTTCCTGGTCAGTTGTAAGGCTGAACAGGGAATAGGGTTGCAGCATGTGCTGGATGGGGTCACACTCCCCTTGAAGGCGCAGGTTCGCAGCTTGGGAGTCCTCCTGGTCTCATCGCTGAGCCTGGAACCACAGGTCTTGGTGGTGGCTAGGGAAGCTTTCGCACAATTAAAACTTGTGTGCCAGTTGTGCCCGTACTTTGGGAAGTCGGACTTGGCCACAGTGGTCCACGCTCTCGTTACATCTAGGATAGACTACTGCAACATGCTCTACGTGGGGTTGTCTTTGAAGACTGTTCAAAAGCTTCAAATAGTCCAGTGAGAGGCAGCCAGATTGCTCACCGGAGCTACATACAGGGACTATACAATCACCCCTGTTGTGCCAGCTCTATTGGTTGCCTGTTTGCTACTGAGCACAATTCAAAGTGCTGGCTTTGGCCTATAAAGCCCTAAACCAGGGGTCCCCAAACTAAGGCCTGTGGGCCGGAGGCGGCCCTCCAAGGTCATTGACCTGGCCCCTGTTCTAAACTTTAGACTTAGGGTTGACCTAAGTCTACTTGGTCTTTGGAGGTCTCTTTGCTTACCTATGGTATTATGAAACTATCTAGATGGTCTTTGAGGTCCTTTTCCTTATCTATGGTCTTCTGATGGCCTTATGAGATCATCTAGATGGCCTTTAGGGTCCCTTTCCTTACCGATGGTCTTATGAAACCATCTAGATGGTCTTTGGCGGTCTCTTTGCTTACCTATGGTCTTATGAAACCATCTAGATGGTCTTTGAGGGTCCGTTTCCTTATCTGTGGTCTTCTGATGGCCTGATGAGATCATCTAGATGGCCTTTGAGGGTCCCATCCTTTCCTTCCCTCCCTCCCTCCTCCTTCCCTTGCTTTCTGTCTCTTTCCTTCCTTCATTCTTTCCTTCCTCCCATCAGGCCCCTCCTTCCTTCTTCCCTTCCTTCTTCCCTTCCTCCCTCCTTCCTCTCCACCTTCCCTTCCTCCTTCCTTCCACCCATCCTCCTGTCCTTTTCGTCCCTCTCTTCTTCCCTCTTCCTTCCCTCGTTCTCTCCTCCTTCCTTCCTTCCTTCCTTCCTTCCTTCCTCCTTTCTTCCTTTCCTTCCTCCTCCCTCCCTCCCTTCCTTCCACCCATCCTTTCCTTCCCTCCCTCCATCCTCCTTCCCTTGCTTTCTGTCTCTTTCCTTCCTTCAATCCATTCTTCCCTTCCTCCCTTCTTTCCCTCCACCTTCCCTTCCTCCTGTCCTTCCTTCCTTCCACCCATCCGCCTGTCCTTTTCTTCCCTCTCTTCCTTCCCTTGCTTTTCCTTCCTTCCCTACCTCCCTCTCCCTTCCCTTGCTTTCTGTTTCTTTCCTTCCTTCAGTCCATTCTTTCCTTCATCCCATCAAACTCTTTCTTCCTTCTTCCTTTTTTCCTTTCCTTCCTCCTCCCTCCCTCCCTTCCTTCCACCCATCCTTTCCTTCCCTCCCTCCATCCTCCTTCCCTTGCTTTCTGTCTCTTTCCTTCCTTCAATCCATTCTTCCCTTCCTCCCTTCTTTCCCTCCACCTTCCCTTCCTCCTGTCCTTCCTTCCTTCCACCCATCCGCCTGTCCTTTTCTTCCCTCTCTTCCTTCCCTTGCTTTTCCTTCCTTCCCTACCTCCCTCTCCCTTCCCTTGCTTTCTGTTTCTTTCCTTCCTTCAGTCCATTCTTTCCTTCATCCCATCAAACTCTTTCTTCCTTCTTCCTTTTTTCCTTTCCTCCCTCCTCCCTCCCTCACTTCCTTCTACCCATCCTTTCCTTCCCTCCCTCCATCCTCCTTCCCTTGCTTTCTGTCTCTTTCCTTCCTTCAATCCATTCTTTCCTTCCTCCCATCAAGCCCCTCCTTGCTTCTTCCCTTCCTCCTTCCCTTCCTCCCTTCTTTCCCTCCACCTTCCCTTCCTCCTGTCCTTCCTTCCTTCCACCCATCCACCTGTCCTTTTCTTCCCTTTCTTCCTTCCCTTGCTTTCTGTCTCTTTCCTTCCTTCATTCTTTCCTTTTCTTCCCTTTCTTCCTTCCCTCGCTCTCTCCTCCTTCCTTCCTTCAATCCATTCTTTCCTTCCTCCCATCAGGCCCCTCCTTCCTTCTTCCCTTCCTCCTTCCCTTCCTCCCTCCTTCCTCTCCGCCTTCCCTCCTTCCTTCCTTCCACTCATCCTCCTGGCCTTTCCTTCCCTCCCTCTTCCTTCCCTCGCTCTCTCCTCTTTCCTTCCTTCATTCTATTCTTTCCTTCCTCCCATCAAGCACTTCCTTCCTCCTTCCCTTCCTCCCTTCTTTCTCTCTCCCTTCCCTTTCTCCTGGCCTTCCTTCCTTCCTTCCTTCCATCCATCTACTCGTCCTTTCTTTGCCTCCCTCCTTCCTCCTTCCCTTGCTTTCTGTCTCCTTCCTTCCTTCAATCCATTCTTTCCTTCCTCCCATCAAGCCCTTCCTTGCTTCTTCCCTTCCTCCTTCCCTCCCTCCCTCCTTCCTCTCCGCCTTCCCTTCCTCCTGTCCTTCCTTCCTTCCACCCTTCCTCTTGTCCTTTTCTTCTCTCTCTTCCTCCTTCCTTCGCTTGCATTTCCCTTCCTATTCCTTCCCTCGCTCTCTCCTCCTTCCTTCCTTCAATCCATTCTTTCCTTCCTCCCATCAAGCCCTTCCTTCCTCCTTCCCTCCCTCCCTCCTTCCTCTCAGCCTTCCTTTCCTCCTGTCCTTTTCTTGCCTCTCTTCCTCCCTCTCCTTTCCTTCCCTCCCTCCCTTCCTTATTCCCTCCTTATTCTTTCTTTCTCTCCACCTTTCCTTCCTCCTGGCCTTCCTTCCTTCCCTTCCTCCTTCCCTCCCTCCCTCTTACTATTCCCTCCCTATTCCTTCCCTCCCTCCCTCCTTCCTCTCTGCCTTCCCTTCCTCCTTCCTTCCACCCTTCCTCCTGTCCTTTTCTCCCCTCTCTTCCTCCTTCCTTCGCTTGCATTTCCCTTCCTTCCTTCCTTCCTTCCTTCCTTCCTTCCTTCCTTCCTTCCTTCCTTCCTTCCTTCCTTCCTTCCTTCCTTCCTTCCTTCCTTCCTTCCTTCCTTCCTTCCTTCCTTCCTTCCTTCCTTCCTTCTCTCCCTTCAGCCCCGGACAGCGCCCTCTTTCAGCACCTTCCTCGAGGGACAGCGCCCGAGCTTTGCTCTCGCCTCGGCTTTGGCTTGAGAAGGAAAGAAGGGAAGCAGGCTCTTCTCTTCTCTTCTCTTCTCTTCTCTTCTCTTCTCTTCTCTCCTCCGCCTCCCCTTGATCCCCCAAAGGAGGGTCTGGCGGTGACGTCGTACTTCTTTAAGGGGGGGGGGGGGTCCCTTTGCCTGTGTCTGCCCCTTCTCCCCCTCCCTCCCCCTCCCCTTCCGCATCGCCTTGTCTTTCTCCCCCTCCCTTTCTCCTTCCTCCCTTCCTCCCTTCCTTCCTTCCTCCGGTGTTTTTCTGGGGCGGAGGAGGAGGAGGAGGAGGAGGGTGCGGGTGCGCCATGGCTGCGGCGGATCCCGGCGCCTCCCTCGAGACCCAGAGGAGCCTGAAGGAGGAGGAGGAGGAGGAGGAGGAGCAGAAACCGCAGTGAGAGAGAGAGAGAGAAACAGGGAGGGAGGGAGAGAGACCCCCCTCAGGAGGCCACACGGAGAGAAGAGCCTCGTCCACCCTTCCATCCATCCTCGGCCTCCATCTCTGTCTGTCTGTCTCTCTCTGCGAAGATGGCGGACCGGGCGGAGATGTTCTCTCTCTCCACCTTCCACTCGCTCTCGCCCCCCGGGTGCAGGTGAGGAGGGGGCGGCACCGGGGGGGGGGAGGGAAGGGGGGAGGAGAACGGGGAGGGGGTGCGCGCCTCGCAAGGGCCAAGAAGACCCTTCCTCTGGGGCCTACACTGGGACATCGTCTTCATTGGGAGCGGAAAAGGGGGGGGGGTCTCCTCGGCCTCTTTCTCGTCTTCAATGGGAGAGGGAAGGGTCTGCTTTTGGGGGGCAGAGTGGGGGTCTTCTGTTTGGGATGGCGCGCCTTTCAATAGCCAAGAAGACCCTGCCTTTGGGGCCTACCTTGGGAGAAGAAATGTCGGGGTCTCCTTCTCGTCTTCATTGGGAGAGGAAAAGGGGGAGGGTCTCCTTCATCCCCTCTTTCTCGTCTTCATTGGGAATGGGAAGGGTCTGCTTCTGGGGGGGGGGGGAGGCCAGAGTGGGGGTCTTCCATTTGGGATGGCCAAGAAGACCCTTCCTTTGGGGCCTACCTTGGGAGAAGAAATGTCGGGGTCTCCTTCTCGTCTTCATTGGGAGAGGAAAAGGGGAGGGGGTCTTCTCGCCTCTTTCTTGTCTTCTTTGGGAAAGGGAAGGGTCTGCTTCTGGGGGGGGGGGGGTTAAGGCCAGAGTGGGGGTCTTCCATTTGGAATGGCCAAGAGGACCCTTCCTTTGGGGCCTACCTTGGGAGAGGGCAAGAGGAGGGTCTCCTCGTCTCCTTTGAAAGAGGGAAGGGTCTGCTTCTATGGGGAGGAAAGACCAGAGTGGGGGTCTTCTCTTTGGTTTTGAAGGTGGGCAAGGGAGTGAAGATACCTCGACGACTGTCTGGTGTTTGTCGGGCTGGGTTTGGGCCTCTTTTTGATGGGGAAGAAGACCCTCCATGGGGAGAGAAAACGGGGGTCTCCTTCTCCCCTCTTTCTCCCCTTCATTGGGAGAGGGAAGGGTCTGCTTCTAAGGGGGGAAAATGCCACATCGGAGGTCTTCTCTTTGGTTTTAAAAGTGGGCAAGGGAGTGAGGATACCTCGACGTCGCCACAAGATCTGTCTGGTGTTTGTCTATTGTTGTGTTTTATATCGCTATTATTTTTATTCGGGCTTGGCCCCATGGAAGCCACCCTTAGTCCCCTTTGGGGAGATAGAGGCGGGGTATAAAAATAAAATTATTATTATTATTATTATTTGTTGGGCTGGGTTTGGGCCTCTCTCTCTTTGAGGGGGAAGAAGACCCTTTCCGGCCTCCATGGGGAGAGGAAGGGGGTCTCCTCGTCTCCTTTGAGAGAGGGAAGGGTCAGAGTGGGGGTCTTCTCTTTGGTTTTATAAGGGGAGGGGGAGAGTGGTGACACGTCGAGGTCGCAACAAGGTCTGCCTGGTGTTTGTCCGGCTGGGTTTGGGCCTCTTTTTGATGGGGAAGAAGACCCTTTCCAGTCTCCATGGAGAGTGGGAAAGGGGGGGGTCTCCTTGTCGCCTCGTCTACATTGGGGATGGGAAGGGTCTGCTTCTAAAGGGGGAAAATACTACATTGGGGGTCTTCTCTTTGGTTTTAAAGGTGGGCAAGGGAGTGAGGATACCTCGACTGTCTGGTGTTTGTCGGGCTGGGTTTGGGCCTCTCTCTCTTTGATGGGGAAGAAGACCCTTCTGGGCCTCCATGGGGAGAGAAAACGAGGGTCTTCTCCTCCTCCCTTTCTCTTCCTCACTGAGAGGGGCTTCTGGGCCTCTGTTTGGTTTTTTATAAGGAGGGGGAGGAAAATACATCAATGTCGTAAAAAGATCTGTCTATTGTCGGGCTGGAAGTCCTTCCAGGGCCAGGTTTAGGCCCCCCCCTCTCTCTTTCAATGGGGAAAAAGCCCCCTCTGAGCCTCCTCCATGGGGACAGGAAAGGGGGTCTCGCTTTCTCACCTCTTTCTCTTCAATGAGAGAGGCTTCTGGGCCTCTATTTAGTTGTTATGGGGGGGGGGGGGTGAAGATACCTTTCAGCAGGGCCTGTCTGCCTGTATGTGAGGCTGGCTTTGGGCCTCTCTCTCTCTCTCTCTTTCAATGGGGAAAAAGCCCCCCTTTGGGCCCCCTCCATGGGGACAGCCAAGGGGGTCTCACTTTCTATTCTTCACTGAGAGAGGCATCTGGGCCCCTGTTTGGTTTTTGTAAGGGCGGAGTGAAGATATGTCGACCTCCCAACAAGGTCTGTCTGTGTATTTGTCAGGAGCTACAGCCCATGGATGTTGTTGTTGTTGTTGTGGTTGTTGTTGTTGTTGTTTATAAATAACACCCTGGAATTACAAACCTTAAGCTTTCACAGGAAACAGACCTGGCAGTTGAAGTGTTGTCGGGCTGCAATAACTGCACCAGGTTGTTGTTATTTGTTATTTATACAGCACTGTATCTCTCCCAAAGGGTTTGGTGGAAAAGCATCAGCAGGCAATTTGAAAACAGACCCCCACCCCCCCCCCACCCCAAAATGCAAACGTTTCCGGTGTTTCAATGGGAAGAAGGGGAGGAAGAAGCATCATTTCAGGTCCCTCCAAGGCTGCATTTGGGCCTCACAATCATTCCCTTTCCTTTTTTTCATTTCTTTCTTCTTTCCTTTCCCTTCCTTTCCTCTCTTCTTTTGTCTTCCTTTCCTTTCTTGCTCTTTCATTCCCTTTCCTTCTTCACTTCCCTTCTTTCCTTCATTCCTTTCTTGCCCTCCTTCTTTCTCTTTCTTTTTTTCCTACCTTCTTTCCCTCCTTTCCTTCCTTCCCTCCCTCCTTTCTTTCCTTTGCTTTCCTTCCCTTTCTTTCCCTCCTTCCATTCCCTTTCTTATCCTTCCCTCCTTTTCTTCCTTCCTTACCGTCCTTCCTTCTCTTTCTTTCTTTCTTTCCTACATTTTACCCCTCCTTTCCTTCCTTCCTTCCCTTCTTTGCTTCCTTCCTTCCTTCCTTCCTTAACATCCTTCCTTCTTTCTTTCTTTCCTACATTTCCCCCTCCTTTCCTTCCTTCCTTCCCTCCTTTTTCCTCCTTCCTTCCTTCCCTCCTTTTCTTCCTTCCTTTTGCTTTCCTCCTTTCCTTCCCTTTCTTTCCTCCTTCCATTCCCTTCCTTTTCCTTCCTTCCTTTCCTTCCTTCCTTCCTCCCCTCTTTTCTTCCTTCCTTCCTTTCTTAACCTCCTTCCTTCTTTTTCTTTCTTTCCTACATTTTACTCCTCCTTTCCTTCCTTCCTTCCTTCCTTCCTTCCTTCCTTCCTTCCTTCCTTCCTTCCTTCCTTCCTTCCCTCCCTCCTTTTCTTCCTTCCTTCCCTCCCCTCCTTTTCTTCCTTCCTTCCTTTCTTATCCTCCTTTCTTCTCTTTCTTTCCTATATTTTCCCCTCCTTTCCTCCCTTCCTTCCTTCCTTCCTTCATTTCCTTATTTCCTTTCCTTCCTTCCTTTCTTCCTTCCTTCCCTTCCCTTCCCCGTTCCCCCTTCATGCCCACTGAGACCCCAAGGCCAGCCCCAGTCCTGGACTGAGTTTGGGCCTCAAGACCCTTCCCTTTCCTGTCCTTTTCCTTCTCTTCCCTTTTCCTTCTCTTCCCTTTCCCTCCTTTCTTTCCTTTCCTTTGGTTTCCTTCCCTTCCTTTCCTTCCACTGAGACCCCCCTCCCCCCAAATCCCCCCCCAGTCCCCTTCCCAGACCTCTCTCCCCAAAGCCCAAACAGGCCATTCCTTGGGCCCAGAGAAGGGGCCGGGATGTGGGGCAGGAGGCCCAAGTTCAGAGCCCCTTTGCCCTGAGGCAGGAGGCCTTCCTTGTCTCCATCAATACCCCCCCCCCCCCCAATAACAAGCAATAACAAGGCCATTAGGGGCTGGCAGGCACCCAGACCCACTTCCCATCCTCAGATCCACCTGGAGAGAAAAACCCCACAGAGAAGAGGATGGGAGGAGAGGAGAGGAGAGGAAGGAAAGAAGGAAGGAAGGGAATGAGAAGGGACAAGAGCTTTGCAGAGTTTGGATGGATTCAAGACGGCAGGAAGAATCTGGAATGAATATGGCCAGGGCTTTGTGGAGTTTGCATTGGGATGGGTTTGAGAAGGCAAGGTCAGATAGGCAGGAGATATATATAGGGTATACACACACACACACACACACACACACACATACATATGTAGCACGGGTTTTGCAGAGTTTGCACTGGATTGGATTTGAGACAAGGTTGGATACACAGGAAGAAGAATCTGGATAGATAGATAGATAGATAGATAGAGCAAGGACTTTGCCGAGTTTGTGTTCCTACCATGAGACTGGAAGAATTTGGATATTAGGAAAAGCAGAGAGAACCTGGAACACATATATACCTACTAGCTGTGCCCGGCCACGCATTGCTGTGGCTTATGGGAATCCTTTGTTGGCCAGGTGGAATAGCAGTGAATAGCCTTGCAGTCTCAAAGCCTGGCCGTTTTCTGGAGTAGCTGGAGCTTTTTGTTGTATGAACGTAGGGGCATGGATGAGGGGTTGTGCTGCCAAGATTAGTGTTTCTGGGATGTGTAGTTTTGTTGTTTTATCCTAGACCGAAATTTCATTACCCTTTTATATATATAGATATACACACATATAAGTATGTTTTTGTATATGTCATATATGTGTCTCCATACATATACAGATATACACACATGTAAGTATGTATTTCTGTGTATATGCATTTACATACATACATACTGTACATACATGTGTGTATGTATGGACCCATATACATGAATATACACACAAATACATACTTATAAATATATGTATGTATGGACACACATATATGCATATACAAACAAATACATACTTATAATGTATTTGTTTGTATATGCATATATGTGTGTCCATACATACATATATTTATAAGTATGTATTTGTGTGTATATTCATGTATATGGGTCCATACATACGTACACATATACACACATGTATAAATATGTATTTCTGTGTATATGCATATGTATGTGTCCGTACATACATACATTTATAAGTATGTATTTGCATGTTTGTGCCTGTGTGAGTTTCCATACATACATACATACATACACATATATGTAAAAGCATATATTGCTGTGTGTCTTTGCATGCATGTACATGTGCCCATATGTGTATGTGCTCATTTGTATAAGTATGTATTTTTGTGTATATGTGTGCTCATGCATGCATATATTTATATATATTTATGTGTTTATGCATGTATGAGTGTCCATACATACATAGATGCATAAGTATGTATTTGTGTGTATATGCATGTATGTGTGCCCATACATGCATAAAATTATATACACATATGTGTAAGTATGTATTTGTGTTTATACGCATATGCGTGTCCATATATATATATACTGTATATATACTAGCTGTGCCCGGCCACCCGTTGCTGTGGCAAAGTGGTGGTGGTATTGGTTAAAAGTTGTTGTGGAATTTTTATTTGACGTTATTTGTATTTTTTAATTAATTTTATTGTAACTTATCTTTTTTATTTATTATATTTTATTATTTTGTGGTATTATTTTTAGTTATTTTGTTATAGTATTTTATTGTATTAATTTTTTAGTGTTTTTTATTATTTTTTATTGTATTATTTGTATTTATTTTATTTTTTATTCTTTTATTAACATTGGGCTGAGTGGGTTGCTAGGAGACCAAGTGGGCAGAGATTAGCCCTCTAAACTGGCAGCAATGGGATAAAAACAATTATTGCTCTCCCTCTAAGTAGGACTTTATTTTTCTTATCTTTTTGTTGTATCAACCTAGAGGCGTGGATGATGGGTTGTGTTGTCAAATTTCGAGGTTGGGGGGCCTGTAGTTTTGTTGTTTTGTGGGTCGCCGTGATGCCATCACTCATATATATATATATATATATACACACACACACACACACACACACACACACACAAATGTATGTGTGTGCATATACAAGTTGTTAAGGAGGTTGCCTGTCTCCTGTAATGGATAAGATACAATGATGGAATCCTAGCATTGGAAGGGACTTCTAAAGGCCATCCAGCCCAACCTCCTCCTGCCTTTATGCAGGAAAAGCACAATCAAATCCCTCCCGACAGATGCAAAGGGGGGAAATGCTGGGAAGCCGGGCCAGGCTCCTGCTGATTCCTGGGTAAAGCAAGGTGAGCAATTTCTAAAAATGATGTCGGAGGGTGATATTGGCAAGGCTGTTTTTTTGCAAGATGCAATTAGCTTGCAAGACATTGCTCACCGGCAGGGCCGACACCGCAGAACGAACCAATGCATGTCCTGCCTCAATTCTAAGGAACTCTGGGAGTTTTAGTTGGCCCATGCACCAGGATTCCCAAGCAGGGAAGGACAAAGTCTTTGCAGAACTACAGCTCCCAGGACTTCCATAGCACTGACCCAGGGAGGTTAAAAGTGGTGCCAAAACTGCATTAATTCTACAGAGCAGATGTACCTTTGGGCTGCTTTTTCTCCATGCATCTCCAATGGAGAAGGAATGCAGTTTGACACCTCTTGCTTGATTCTGCAATGCCCTGGGAGTTGTAGTTTGGGGAGGCACCCAGAGAATAATAATAATAATAATAATAATAATAATAATAATAATAATAATAATAGGCCAAGATCGAAAAATCAGCTGATGACCCAAAGTGCAGACTGTGCAAGGAAACCGATGAAACCATTGATCATATCCTCAGCTGCTGTAAGAAAATTGCACAGACAGACTACAAACAGAGGCACAACTATGTGGCCCAAATGATTCATTGGAACTTATGCCTCAAGTATCACCTCCCTGCAGTTAAGAACTGGTGGGATCACAAACCTGCAAAGGTTGTGGAAAATGAACACGCAAAGATACTGTGGGACTTCCGAATCCAGACTGACAAAGTTCTGGAACACAACACACCAGACATCACAGTTGTGGAAAAGAACAAGGTTTGGATCATTGATGTTGCCATCCCAGGTGACAGTCGCATAGATGAAAAACAACAGGAAAAACTCAGCCGCTCTCAGGACCTCAAGATTGAACTGCAAAGACTCTGGCAGAAACCAGTGCAGGTGGTCCCGGTGGTGATGGGCACACTGGGTGCCGTGCCAAAAGATCTCAGCCGGCATTTGGAAACAATAGGCATTGACAAAATTACGATCTGCCAACTGCAAAAGGCCACCTTACTGGGATCTGCAGCATCATCCGAAAATACATCACACAGTCCTAGACACTTGGGAAGTGTTCGACTTGGGATTTTGTGAAACGAAATCCAGCATATCTATCTTGTTTGCTGTGTCATACAACGTCGTTGTGTCAATAATAATAATAATAGTAATAATATTAATAATATTAATAATAATAAGTTTATTTATATCCTGCCTCCATCTCCCCTGAAGGGGACTCGGGGCGGCTTACAGCAAAATCAAAATAAGCAATGATAAAATATAAAACATCAAAGGACAACAACAGAAACCAATAATAAAATATACACTGAGAAGGCAGATCCAGGGACTTTTGGGAAAGGTGGGAATCAGGGAAGAGCAAAGGAGGGAAGGAGTAGCAACAACAACAATTATAACCACCACAACAACAACAGCCATTCCCCCCTTACCTGCCTCTCCACAAGACTCAAGGCAGGCATAACACAGGTGCATCTCCACAGTGGAATGACTGCAGTTTGAATCCACTTTAAGTGTCATGGCTCTGTGTTACAGGATCCTTTGAAGCTGTAGTTTTGCAAGGTCCAGGTGCATCTACACTGGAGAATGAACGTAGTATAACCCCACTTTAACAGCCAATGCTCTGTTCAATGGGAAACTGGGAGTTGTAGTTTGGCACCATCTCTCTTGGGCAGAGCTTTGAGAACTACGACTTCCCGGGATCCCATCATATTGAGACGTGGCAGTTAAAGTGAGATCAAACTGCATTTATTCCACAGTGCGGATGCATCGCTATCACATTAATGCAGCTTGACCCTCCTTTGGGAGCATCTACACTGTGGAATGAATGCTCTTTGTGGCTCAATGTGACAGACTCCTGGGATTTCCAGTTTGGTGAGGCAGAGAAGGGCAAAGACCTTGTGGAACTACAACTCCCATGACTCCCCAGCATTGAGACATGGCTGTTAAGTAGAGTTGAACTGTATTGGTTCTGCAGTGTAAATGCACTCTTGAACTGCCATGGTGCACTGCTATGGAGTAATGGGAGTTGTAGTTTCACAAGGGCTAACTCGTCAGACTACAACTCCCAGGGCTAAATTGCATTGAGTCAAAGAAGTTTCTGTTGGCGCCAAACTGGGTTAATTCTACAGTGTGGAGAAGGTGAAAGACCTTGTGAAACTACAACTCCACAGCATTGAGACGTGGCCGTTAAACTGGAGTCAAACTCCATCGGTTCTGCAGCGTACACTGACTGCCTTGAATTGCTATGGAGCAATGGGAGTTGTAGTTTCACAAGGGCTAACTCGTCAAAGTACAACTCCCAGGACTAAATCGCACTGAGACAAAAAAGTTTCAGGTGGTGCCAAACTGAGTTGATTCTGCAGAGTGGAAAGACCTTGTGAAACTACAACTCCCACAACTCCATAGCATTGAGACGTGGCCTTTAAAGTGGAGTCAAACTCCATCAGTTCTGCAGTATAAACTGACTGCCTTCAACCGCCACGATGCACTGCTATGGAGTATTGGGAGTTGTCGTTTTACAAGGGCTAACTTGTCAAAGTACAACTCCCAAGACTAAATCGCATAGAGACAAAGAAGTTTCATGTGGTGCCAAACTGGATTAATTCTGCAGTGTGGAGAAGGTGAAACGTCTTAGGAAACTACAACTCCCAGGAGTGTATCATATTGAGCCATGGTAATAGAATCATTCAAGAGAGCAGGTGAACCCAATTATTATTATTGACACAACGACGTTGTATGAAACAGCAAACAAGATAGATATGCTGGATTTTGTTTTTACAAATCCCAATGGCGTCCAGGCACTTGATGATCCAGCTGTGTGGGAGTGAGTCGAAGGCCTTTTTGTAGTCTTTTGTAGGCCTTATTATTATTATTATTATTATTATTATTATTATTATTATTATTATTATTATGACACAGCAAACAAGATAGATATGCTGGATTTTGTTTTTACAAATCCCAATGGCATCCAGGCACTTGATGATCCAGCTGTGTGGGAGTGAGTCAAAGGCCTTTTTGTAGTCTTTTGTTGTCCTTATTATTATTATTATTATTATTATTATTATTATTATTATTATTATTATTATTATTATTAAACAGCAAACAAGATAGATATGCTGGATTTCGTATCACAAAATCACAAGTCGAACACTTCCCAAGTGTCTAGGACTGTGTGATGTATTATTATTATTATTATTATTTTCTCCCTTGCCTTTCCCCTTTCTTCACGTGGAGGATGTGCTTTGCCTTCTTTTCTCCGGCTTGTTTCTGCCCTTCTTTTTTTCTTTTTGCATTTCCTTTCCATCCCTTTCGGTGTTTTTCCAATCCGGAGAGAGAGAGAAGGCAATTCCCTGGGCAGGGAGTGGAAAAAACACCCTTATCGTCACCACAATCAACACAAAATGAGCTTCCTTCCTTCCTTCCTTCCAGGCTCCTTTCAGGCCCAGAGGAGCCAAAGCCCTGGTGACAAAGCGCAAGCGAGGAAGATGTGGAAGGGAACGTGCAAACAGCTGGCAGCAGCTGCATCCAAAATGCAAAAGGATTCTTTGCGTGCAAAACACACACACACACACACACACACCCCAATTTCAGTCCCTTTCTGCATCTCCAGGAAAGGTCTGGAGAGGAATCGGGTCTCTCTTTGAAACCTACAACTCCCAGGAGTCCAAAGCGGTTCCAAGTGGTGCCAAAGTGGGTTAATTCAGCAGTGCAGGTGCACCCTTAGAGGAGGCTGTCCTGTGTGTCAGTTGCATTTCTTATTAGGGATTTAAAGAGGAACTAAAGGCACAGAAGGCCATGGGAAAAGGGAAGTAGGCGTGGGAAGGATTGCCAAAATGACTGGGAAGGGTCTTCCAAAGGCATCCAAATGGGAATGGGATCCAAGGGTGCATTTATACCGTAGAATGGATACAGTAGGGAAACAGGCTGGATGGTCGTCTCTTGGGAGTGCTTTCATTGTGCCAGACTGGACGGCCTTGGGGTCCCCTCTCATTCTAGGATTCTCTGGCAAAGGGAGGAAACAGATAATGTTTATATGTTGTTAAGCAGAACGCAACTCAGGTTGCTCCCGACACGGAAAAAAAGAGCAGAAACCGGATGGCCATGTGTCAGGAAGGCTTGGATTGTGTCCTCCTACCTGGCAGAAAGGGGTTGGACTGGATGGCCTTTGGGGATATCTTCCAATTCTAGGATTCCATATGGTTCTTTGAGATGATATAACGACAGGGGGAAATTTGGACCCACAGGAAGACTGAACTTGGAAGGGGGTTGGACTGGATGGCCTTTGGCGTTCACTTCCAGATTTAGGTAAACGTAGCATCTGTTGGCTCGATGGACATCTGTTGGGAGGGCTTGGATTGTGCCTTCCTTTGTGGCAGAAGGGGGTTGGTCCGGATGGCCTTTGGAGATCCCTCCCAACTCTGATTTTGAGATCTTCCTGCCTGCTTCCGCAAGCAAAAGGGAGCAATGCCTGATGCAATCTGGGTTCCAGGCTGCAGTCTGGGTTCTAAGGTTCCAGGCTGCAAACTGGTTTCTGGCAGCAAACCAGGTTCCAGGCGGTAAACTGGGTTCCTGGCTGCAATCTGGGTTCTAGGCTGCAATCTGGATTTCTGGTTGCAAACTGGGTTCTGGTCTGCATACCGAGTTTCAAGCTGCAAGGTGGGTTCCAGGCTGCAATCTGGGTTTCCAGCTGTAAACTGGGTTCAAGTCTGTGAACTGGGTTTCTGGCTGCAAACTGGGTGCAGGGCTGCAAACTAGGTTTCAGTCTGCAATCTAAGTTCCGGTCTGCAAACTGAGTTCCAGGCTGCAAATTGGGTTTCCAGCTGCAATCTGGGTTCTGGGCTACAAACTAGGTTCCTGGCTGTAAACTGGGTTTCCAGCTGCAAACTGGGGTTCTAGTCTGCAATCTGGGTTCCGGTCTGCCGCCTGACATTGCTCCCTTCCGCTTGCAGATCAGGAGGAAACCTCAGTGCTCTTTGCCTCTTAGGCTGGGTCTACACGGTGGAATGAATGCGCTCTGGCCCCGCTTGGTGTGCCGTGGCTCAGTGCGGAGGGATCCCCGGGCATCTCCTCTTCCTGTAAGTGGGTCACTCCTCCCAACATTGCTGACCCTGGCCTTGAGAAACCGGATCCGAGGACTCAGCTCAGATGAAGCCCAGCGGCGGGTCTTGGGCACTGCAGGCCTGGCGAGGCCTTGGTTTTGCAAAACGCGGCCAGGTTTTGAGACGAGGCCGGAGCAAACGACGAGGCCCAAATGAATGCACGGAAGGATCTGAAAGGGATTTGGATCCTGTCCCAATAAATGGATTCTCCCCTCGTTAGAACTGGATGCAGCAGAAGGGGGGCGGCTCTGGGCACTGCTCTTAATCCCCCGCTTCGTATGTTTTGATTGAGATGCAAAGCAGCTCACCACGTTAAAAGACAATGCAATAGAATATACACAATAGACACATATTAAAATAGAGTTCAGATGGTCATAGAGTGGGGAGGGACACCCAAGGGCCATCCAGTCCAACCCTCTTTGGCCATAAGGAAGGCACAACCAAAGCCTTTCTTGACAGATGGACATCCAGCCTCTGTTTATCAAATGAGAGTTGAAAGGGAACCCAAAGGGCCACCCAGTCCAACCCCATTCTGACATAAGGAAGTTATTATTATTATTGACACAACGGCATAGTCTGAAACAGCAAACAAGATAGATATGCTGGATTTTGTATCCAGCATATTTATTATTATTATTATTATTATTATTATTTTATGTTACAGCAAACAAGATAGACATGCTGGACTTCGTATCACAAAATCCCAAGTCGAACACTTCCCAAGTGCCTAGGACTGTGTGATGTATTTTCGGATGATGCGCGTGGATCCCAGCAGGGTGGCCTTTTGCAGTTGGCAGATCGTAATTTTGTCAATGTCTATTGTTTCCAAATCCGGCTGAGATCTTTTGTCACGGCACCCAGTGTGCCCATCACCACCGGGACCACCTGCATTGGTTTCTGCCAGAGTCTTTGAAGTTCAATCTTGAGGTCCTGATATCAGCTGAGTTTTTCCTCTTGTTTTTCGTCAATGCGACTGTCACCTGGGATGGCGACATCAATGATCCACACCTTTTTGTTTTTCACAACTGTGATGTCTGGTGTGTTGTGTTCCAGAACTTTGTCAGTCTGGATTCGGAAGTCCCATAGTATCTTTGTGTGCTCATTTTCCAATACTTTTGCAGGTTTGTGATCTTACCAGTTCTTTGCTGCTGGCAGGTGGTACTTGAGGCATAAGTTCCAATGGATCATTTGGGCCACATAGTTGTGCCTCTGTTCGTAGTCTGTCTGTGCAATTTTCTTACAGCAGCTGAGGATATGATCAATGGTTTCGTCGGTTTCCTTGCACAGTCTGCATTTTGGGTCCTCAGCTGATTTTTCGATCTTGTCCTGAATGGCCTTTGTCCTGATGTCTTGCTCCTGGGCTGCAAGGATCAGGCCTTCTGTCTCCTTCTTCAGGGTCCCATTCGTGAGCCAGAGACAGGTCTTCTCCTTATCAGCTTTTCCTTCAATTTTGTCAAGGAACTTTCCATGCAGTGTTTTGTTGTGACAGCTGTCAGCTCTAGTTTGTAGTGCGGTTTTCTTGTACTGGTTTTTTGTCTGCTGTGCTTTGAGGAGTTTCTGATTTTTTACTTCAATCGAAACAGGTTCTTCGCTTTGGTTTACATGTTCTGCCAGAGCATGTTCTTCTTCTTTATTATTATTATTATTATTATTATTATTATTATTATTATGACACAGCAAACAAGATAGATATGCTGGATTTCTTATCACAAAATCACAAGTCGAACACTTCCCAAGTGTCTAGGACTGTGTGATGTATTTTCGGATGATGCGTGCAGATCCCAGTAGGGTGGCCTTTTGCAGTTGGCAGATCATAATTCTGTCAATTTTGTTTCCAAATGCCGGCTGAGATCTTTTGGCACGGCACCCAGTGTGCCCATCACCACCGGGACCACCTGCACTGGTTTCTGCCAGAGTCTTTGCAGTTCAATCTTGAGGTCCTGATAGCGGCTGAGTTTTTCCTGTTGTTTTTCGTCAATGCGACTGTCACCTGGGATGGCGACATTATTATTATTATTATTATTATTGACACAACGACGTTGTATGACACAGCAAACAAGACAGATATGCTGGATTTCGTTTCACAAAATCACAAGTCGAACACTTCCCAAGTGTCTAGGACTGTGTGATGTATTTTCGGATGATGCGTGCAGATCCCAGCAGGGCCCATTATTATTATTATTGGACTCATAGAGTTGGAAAAGCTTTCAAAGGCCACCCAGTCCAACCCCCCCCCCCCCTTCTGCCATGATGCAGAATCAAAGCCCTCCTGACAGATGGTCATCCAATCCCTGCTTTAAAACCTTTAGAGAAGGAGACTTTACCACATACTAGTCAGTTGAAATAACTCAAAATGCTTGAAAACCATTTAAATAATCAAACCCCCACAGGGAAAATGCTTTGGGGTCAAACCTTCAACTGGAAAGCAAAGATCCGTCTCTGTTCCCAAGCACTTGACTTCTCTGTTGTGATCCTTATCCTTCTCTCTATGTGGCATCGGTCCTAGCTCGCAAGCGTCTACCCTGCAGAATCAATACAGTTTGAGCCCACCTGGACTCTCCTGCTTCAATTCTATTGGATTCTGGAGTTTGTGGGTCTGAGAATGTTCCCAAGATCCAACCTCATAATGCAAAACCTCCCGCTAATAGGAAAAGATCTCATTGCAGATGCATGGACTCCCACCAAGGAAGCCACAAGAAAAGAGTGGAGATCTTCCTCCTGATTCTGCCTGTTTCTGCAAGTGAAAGGGAGCAACATTGGGCAGCAAACCGGGTTCCAGGCTGCAAGCAAGGTTCTAGGTTGCAAACTAGATTACTAATGGATTTCCAGGCTGCCAACTGGGTTCTGGGCTGCAAATGGGTTTCCAGGCTGCAAACTGGGTTCCTAGCTGCCAGCAAGGTTCTAGATTGCAAACTGGGTTCTGTGCTACGAATGGGTTTCCAGGCTGCAAGCTGGATTCTGGGTTGCAAACGGGGTTCCATGCTGCAAACTGGGTTCCTGGAAGCAAAAGAGATTTCCGTCTGCAAACTGGGTTACAGGCTGCAGATTGGATATCCGGCTGCAATCTCAGTTCCAGGCTGCAATCTGGGTTCTGGTCCACAAACAGGGTTCTAGTCTGCAAATTGGTCTTCGGGTTGCAAACTGGGTTCTTGGCTGCAAATTAGGCTGGAAACTGGGTTTCATGCTGCAAACTGGGTTCCTGGCTGTAAACTGGGTTATGGGCTGCAAATGTGTTTCCAGGCTGCAAACTGGGTTCCGGGCTGCAGGCAAGGTTCTAGGTTGCAAACTAGGCTGAAAACTGGGTTCTGGGTTGCAAACGGGGTTCCATGCTGCAAACTGGGTTCCAGGAAGCAAAAGAGATTTCCAGCTGCAAACTGGGTTACAGGCTGCAGATTGGATATCTGGCTGCAATCTCTGAGTTCCAGGTTGCAATCTGGGTTCTGGTCCACAAACAGGGTTCCAGGCTGCAAACTGGGTTCCTGGCTGCAAATTAGGCTCGAAACAGGGTTTCAGCCTGCAAACTGGGTTCCTGGCTGTAAACTGGGTTATGGGCTGTGAATGGGTTTCCAGGTTGCAAACTGGGTTCTAGGCTGCAAATGGGTTTCCTGGCTACAAAGTAGGTTCTGTTTTGCAAACTGGGTTTCAGGCTACAACTAATGTTCTGGGTTGCACACTGGGTTCCAGGCTGCAAACTTGGTTCTGGATTGCAAACTGGGTTCTAGGCTGCAAGCTGGGTTCCTGTTTGCAGCTTGGCATTGCTCCCCTTCGTTTGCAGAATCATGAGGAAACCTCACAACTAGTCTTTGGCTGGGTCGACACTTTATCTGCCGTGCGTCAATGCTGTTGTAAAATCACTCCCCTTGAAGTGCCGTGGCTCCCTGCTAAGGAATCCTGAGAGTTGTAGTTTGTTGGGCAGAGAAGGCTAAAGGCCTTGTAAAACTCGCATGGGTCCGTGGCACTGAGCAATGGCAATGAAGGCAGGGTCAAAACCGCATTAATTCTGCCATGTAGATGCCCCCATGGAAAGGGGTGAGTGGGAGAGAAGGAGATGCAAAAATTCTTTTCTTTTCCTTCCTTGGCTCCCCATCGTTTCAGTGGAGGGATTAGCCTGGGATTTTCATGCTTCTTGGAGAACAGTTTCCATAACAACGGTCTCCGCATCCTTTGGGTCCCTTAATGCCTCCATTGTTGGTGCAGCCGAGGTGGGAGGGGAGGGGAGGGGGCTGCGAGCCCACCCAGAGCCCTGCAAGGAGCCACCGGGTTTGGGTTCCTTTGGCAGGATGTGTCCGGAGGAGGCCTGCCACTCATGGCCCTGCTCTGAGACCGAGAGAGTGCGACTCGCCCACTGGGCTCCCATCACCCAAAGGAAATTCGAACCCAGGTCTCCAGAATCCTAGGACGCATCTGCACTCTGGAATGGGTGGAGTTTGGCGCCACTTCAACTGCCACGTCTCCATTGGAATCCTGGGATGTATAGTTTGGTGAAGCACCAGCCCTCTTTGGCAGAGAGGGAAGAAGATCTTGAGAAACTACAACTCCCAGGATTCTATAGCATGCAGCCTTGGTAGTTCAAATTGTGTCAGAGGGCATTCATTCTACAGTGCAGAGGCACGCCCGGGCCTGATCTACCTTCCTTCCTTTCTTCCTTCTTTCCTTTTCTTCCTCTCCTTCCTTCTCTTCCTATTTCCTTCTTCCTTTCTTCTTCTTCTCTCCTTCCATTCCCTCTCTCCTTCCTTCCTTCTTACTTTCTTCTCTTCTTCTTTCCTTCCTTCTCTCCCTTTCTTCCTCTCCCTTCCTCTTTCCTTCTTTCCTTACTTTTCCTTCCTTCTTCCTTTCTTCTCTCCTTTCCTTCCTTCTCCCTGTTTCATTCCATTTTCCTTCTTTCCTTCTTTCTTTCATCTTCTCTCCTTCCTTTCTTCCTTCCTTCTCTCTCTCCCTGTCTCATTCCTTCTTTCCTTCCTTCTTTTTTCCTTCCTTCTTTCCTTCCTTTTCTCTCTTTCTGTCTCATTCCTTCCTTCTTTCCTTCTTCCTTTCATCTTCTCTCCTTCCTTCTTTCCTCCTTCCTTCTTTCCTTCCTTTTCTCTCTTTCTGTCTCATTCCTTCCTTCTTTCCTTCTTCCTTTCATCTTCTCTCCTTCCTTCTTTTCCTTCCTTCCTTCCTTCCTTCCTTCTTTCCTTCCTTCTTTCCTTCCTTTTCTCTCTTTCTGTCTCATTCCTTCTTTCTTTCCTTCTTCCTTTCATCTTCTCTCCTTCCTTCTCTTCCTTCTTCCCCCCCTCTCTCATTCCTTCCTTCTTCCTTCATTCTCTTCTGCTTCCTCCTTCCTTCCTTCCTTCCTTCCTTCCTTCCTTCCTCCGCCTTCTTTCTCTCTCTCATCCCTCCTTCTCTTCCTCTCTCCTTCCCAGGGCCCCGCAGGACATCAGCCTGGAGGAGTTTGACGATGAGGATCTCTCCGAAATCACCGACGATTGTGGCATCGGCCTGAACTATGACTCGGACCACTACGAAAAGGTGAGCGGCCGCAGTGGGACTAAAAGGGAAAGAGAATAGGCCTGAGGAAATGAGACCAAGAGAGCTCCTGAGGTCTGCAAAAGTGCAGTTTATTTTCCGTTGGCCAACTGAAATTTGGACCCTGCTGGTGATCCAGGAAACAGGGTCGGGAGCAATAGGATTGCCTGAGTTTATATAGCCTTTATAATCATATAGGCATAATTCAAACATCACAATTTGCATCACAGATTCAACTTTTACATTGTGTCCAATAGCATATTCTTAATGTCAAGACCTTTGAACTTCCATTAGTGACTATCTAAGGAATTTCCATTAGCACCCCCACTTGTGCTTCCTAGCACCAGGATGTCCAAGGCACCTACTGATACCAAGGGGCCTTCATTAATCTTACGAGACAGGAGTTCTGCAATAGCAAATCAAAGTTCAGAGTCAATAAGATGGGTTTAAATCCACAAGAACAAAATACTTGAAAATCTTGAAGCAAGAGTCTGTAAAAGTCACTCAAAGAACATAGTCCAAACCGGATATCAAAGTAAGTCCCAAGAAAGGTATCACAAATAGTCCAAACAAGGTATCAAGGATTAATCCAAGGCATGAGTCAAGCTGGAAACACAGGAAGCAACACTGGAATACAGGTTTAGTCCAAGGTACAGAGTCGATGCTGGAACACAAGGCAAGGGTCTTGGCTGGAACAGAAATCCAAACTGGAACATTCAACTGGATACACTGGAACAAGAACGAGGCTGGAACACAAGGCAGAGATCTTCCTCTCTTGGATAAGCAATGTTACCACCTCTGTCAGAGAAAGCAGCCCTTCTTAAAGGAAATTCAAGGTCCCTTCCCATGAGAAGTCTGCTCATTATTTTGTTTCAAAAGCTATCATTTACTCCTTCTAACATACTCCCTTTCTTTTCTCTGCTGAGTTATGCCTTCCTCCTGTCAAGCTCATTAGCCCTCTCCGGCTTATCACTTCCAGGATCCGAACTGGAATGTCCATCTGGCACCAGGAGATCCGACCTTAACTGCTTTGAGGAATGCAGTTCAAGCTTCCTGCTTGAAACCATTATGCCTCTGGTCCCAGAATCCACTGGGACAAACTCTGGCTGCCTCTCAGGCCCAAACCCAGAGTCCTCTGGCAAGGCAGGCGCAGAGACAATCACAGGCTGAACGGGCCCAACCTCAGGCCCACCTGACAGCTCAGATGGCTGCTGGGCTACAACAATTCCTCCCATAAACCCTGGGCTATGCTTTCTACATATATATTTCTAATTCTTATTTCTGATATGATTACATTCAATATATGTTTTCCAATACAAGTATTATGTTTTTCCATTATACCTTCATCAGACCAGGGCTACACTGCAACATGACTGCAGTTGGGTCCCACTTGGACCGACATGGCTCAGGGCTATGAGGTCTTGGGAGTTGCCTTGAACGGGGGGAGTTCAAGCGGGGCCTTGGCCTCGTGTTGCCTTTCCCGTGTAATATTCCAGAGCTTTCTAATCACGTAGCTTTGCATTTAGCTGACTAGCAGGATATAAATCCTGGCCCAGGTTACAATGATCAGGGAGTTTGTTGCAATTGCTTTGCAATAAAAAAGAAGAAGAAGAAGCAGGCTTTGTAAAATCTTATTGATCGACCCATCGATTCCGGCTTTGTCTGAGCCAAGTCCTCACATTTCAAAGAGATACAGATTGAAAACATGCACAAGTGCAAATATAAACAACGCAGCATATATGTCAGGCATTTCTCCCTAAAGAGTTGGTTCTTAAAGTCTGCAAGAACAAAAGACATCGGGTGCATCTGCACTAGGTAGGCATGCGCAAACTTGGGTCCTCCAGGTGTTTTGGACTTCGACTCCCGCAAGTGTCAGATCTGCAAGGATTCTGGGCACTTGCCTCCTTTGCTCAAGGGAAGAGAAAGGAGCGCAATTTGGGAGTCATGATACGTTTGCAGCGAGCCAGTTTCTGCCGTAGAGATCTGATCCTTGGCATTGTTCTGAGGGAAAGAGGATGCATTTTGGCATTTTGGAAGTTTTGGAAGTGTGTGTTGGCAGGCTGCAGGGAAAGCAGGGCCTGGCCTAAGCAGCTGCTTCTCCAAGGAAGGAGAAAGGATAACGGTAACCTTTGGATGCATGAGGATGAATGAATGTGTATGCAAATGTGAATGTTGAGTAGATGTGGAATCCCCTTTCTTTGTTAGTTAGCCAGTGTGACTGTAGGTTGTTTTTGGATACAATGTAGTTACTAGGCTTGATCGATCCACGAAAAATTTGATTCTAAACTCGTTTCAAAACTAGAGGGGGGCAGCGTTTCGTTTCTGAAGGTATTTCCGAATTTTGCCCCCCAAAAAATTCGAAATTAACGAAAATTCGTTATTTTTAAAATTAATTCGTTAATGGCGGACGCGCATGCGCAATTCCAAAAAACAGCACAGAGGGAGAGGACTTTACAGGACTCTCCCACCCTCATTTTTTGAGTGATCTTCTTCAAACTTGGTACAGTGGTAGAACACATTTAACACTGATAGCTCACCAAAATTTGGAACGTTTCCCTTATCCTCTGATTTTTGGAGAATTTTCATAGCTTTTATAATAAACCATTTTTTAATAATTGCAGAAATCTGTTCCTGGTTTGAAAGTCTTATTTCCTGTTAAATTGGGTTGTCTTTACTGTGAAAGTCATTGTTCTACTTCTGAAACTTTGTTTTTGTGGCTGAAACTTTGTTAAATTGGTGTGTGTGTGATATATACTGTGTATATATATATATAGTCCCTGCTTGTGTGTGTGTGTGTGTGTGTGTGTGTGTGTGTGTGTGTAGGTAAAGGTAAAGTTATCCCTTGACGTTAAGTTCAGTCATGTCTGACTCTGGGGGTTGGTGCTCATCTCCATTTCTAAGCCCAAGAGCCAGTGTTGTCCATAGACACCTCCAAGGTCATGTGGCCGGCATGACTACATGGAGTGCCATTACCTTCCCAGAAACACCCAGAAAATGGGAATTCCAGACAGGAAACAATCAGGGCCAGCTAATACCTCCCAACAAAGGATTCCCCCAGGTAGGAAGCAGCCAGGCTTTGAAGCTGCAAGGCTATTCAATGCTAATCAAGGTGACCAATTGCAACATTCACACTTGCCTCCCACAGACAAGAGTTCTTTCTCCCACCCTGGACCTTCCACAGATATATAAACCCCACTTGCCTAGCTTCGCACAGACGTCAAAACCTCTATGTCTGCCACAGATGTGGGTGAAACGTCAGGAGAGAATGCTTCTGGCACATGGCCATAGAGCCTGGAATACATACCACAACAGTGTGATCCTGGCCATGAAAGCTTTCGACAACACAACCACAGTATCCATTCAAGTTCATGTAGCGTGGTATGGACTGGAGACCTGTATTGGGGGGAGGGAGGGTGCGAATCTAGGCCCCTGGGAGTCGTAGTCCTCCCTCCCTCCCTCCCCGGGAGCAGCCGAGGATGGGCCTGGCCCACACCCCCTCGCATCCCGGGCCTCTTCCTCCTCACCGCCGGGCCCCTCTCTGTCTCTCTCGGTCTCTCCATTCCCGGCTCCATCCGCCGCCTTCCCGCCTCACAGAGAGACACCAGGCCTGAGCTGAGGCGAGGCGGCGGCGGCCATTTCCCCCTCCGTCTTCCTCCTCCTCCTCCTCGGCCTCCTTCCCCCTCGCCCCCTCCCATTGGCTGAGCCCGTGACGCCCCTTTTGCTGAGGGGCAAAAGGAAAGGGCCTGAATGGTGGGAGTTTGGGTGATTTGCAAAAGCTGTTTTTTCCTAACGAAAAAAACGACGAAATAAGAAAAAACGGCCTCTCGCGATTCGAAACCGCGATATCCAGACGTGTGGACAATCAAGGCCGTATATTGCTTCAAAACAAACGAAAATAACGAATTAATAACGGGTAACGGGGAAATCGAATTATTTGAGCAAGTCTAGTAGTTACATAGAAGCTGTATGTTTGTAGGTCCAATGTCGTTCTTTGTGTAAAAGTTCTGCTACCCTTGTTGCACCTCAGTGCTGGTTCACCTTGCTCTTAACACACACACTCCACCACAGCACACTAAGTTTACACAGTTTATTGATAAAATAATAATAATAATAAAACTTTATTTATACCCCACCACCATCTCCCCAACGGGGACTCGGGGCGGCTTACATGGGGCCATGCCCAGGACAATACAATATAGCAAAATATAAAAACAACATATCATAATACAATTAAACAATACAATAAATAATCATGTACAGTGCAACACAAAATCAAAAACAGCAATATAACAGGGCGGGCCGCATGAACACTCAGTTAAAACTTGGGGTGAGAAAAAGATAAGAATAAAAACCACGGGGAACAGGGAGCAAAGTTCTGAATAAAAAGCAGTAAAGAAAGCAGTCACTGAAATGCAATGGCAGTCAGTAAAAAAGCAATATTTCAAATGCAAACGCAGTCAGTCAAAAAGGCAATACACCCAGAGATAAAGGCAATTTGCACAATATAAATCCAAGTCTCTGTTATAGGAAATCAGTCCTGAAAACAAGACAACATGAACTTCAGAGTATAATCCAATACACAGGTTCCAGGCATGAACAAAGAATCCTTTTCCATGAGCTTAGACAAGGCAGGAGATGTGCTTCCAAAAATCAACGTTGCTTCGTCTGATATCTCTCTGTTTCTCCTGTATTTACCCACGTTTACAAGCCAAAAAAGCATTCCTCTGCCCTTGAATTCCCATGCATTTGCCAGCTATTCTAAGGAAATGTCTGGGGCGATGAACCTTGAACCTTCACCTTGTATCTCTAGCTAAGGAAGACTCCTCTGACTCACTGCCAGAGACATCTGGGACTTGTTGATGTTCTAAATCCTGTGAAAGGTCACCCTTATCACTAGTTTCTGTTTCCTCGCCAGCCTGTGGCCTCTTTGACAATTCAGAGCCTTCAACATTTCCTTCTTCAGCACTGCTTTGATCAGCCTGCATAAACCCAAATCCCTCTTCATTATCAGACTGAACCATAACATCCTTTCTCATTCTGGACAGTTGCAATAAAAAGAACCAATGCTTTAAAGTTATTGAAAAGTTACTCATAACACTATCATTGGAAATGTCAGGTGCAACTTTGCCTACTTAGGAAGCTGTAATTTTGCACATCCTTTAGCTTTCTTTGCTGAGAAGCCTCACAAAGCTGCAAATCCCAGGGTCTGATAGCATTGAGCCATGCTGGTTAAAGTGGCCTGAAACTGCATTCGTTCTGCACTATAGACACGTCCTGAATCAGTAGCAAAACAAGTTCTGATGTTTTTCAGCAAAAGGATGGATGATATAGTGCTATTGTCTCCATGCAGTGTCATCTGTCTAATGGAAAGCTGGCATTGTTTTCTGCAAACACACACACACACATACATTATTATTTAATCTAAATGCATCTGTGCCCAGCTTTACTCTCCGTACCCTATGAACATCCTGTGCTGTTCATTCATTCCTATTCATTCCTATGCTAGTTTGTGAAGGTAAAACCTGCCCAGTTTTGGACTTAATTTGGAGGTGTAATGAACGGAAGACAGCAATGACACAATGACATGTTGAAAATCTACCTAGCAACAGCTGACAATGTACAGTTATAGCAAATCACAGGGGTGCACCAGACATAATTTGGCCAATCAGAATTTTCCATTACATTTCCAATTATAGGTAGAAAGCGCCAGTAAGTCAATGGGCTAGAAATGATCCTATTGCTATTGCTTTTATAATCATTATCAATATTAGTAACATTGATATAATAACTATATAATAATGACAGCAATAATGATATGAAATTATATAATAATAACAATGAGTGCCCCCCCCCCCCCCCCAAATTTAATCATTGTGTACAGGAGTGAGTTATTTATTGACTCCTTGTGATGCCCTGGTTATTGTGAGAGCGGAAGAGAGTGCTTCAAACGGAATAGAGACGCTAAATAATTAATTAGTAATGACTAATGAGGCCCATCTCCTGCTGCTTCACCTACACTGTAGAATTAATGCAGTTTGGCATCGCTTTGTGTTTTAAGTGGGTTCATGTTTTTGTTGATTGTTATGTCGCCGTTGTTCATTAATGCTCGGCGCCTGGGCCGTTCTCGTGCAGACAGACAAATAAATGTAACTTTATTATGATGACGGGTTACATCAAGATGTTTTCCACTGTGAATTGCAGTAGAGTCTCGGTTATCTGACATAAACGGGCGGGCCGAATGTCGGATAAGCGGAACTGTTGGATAAAAGGGAGGGTGGCAGAAACAGAAGCCTGTTCCAGGCTCCTGCTTTGTTTATTTACATCATTTATATGCCGCCTTCCTCCCCTAAGGGATCTGCTTCTGCCGCCGCTGTGCCTTTGCCGCCCGCCCTGGCTCGCCTTCTTGCTCACTCACCGGACTGGGTCCTGGTTCTGCCATTGCTACTGGGACCCGGCCCGGTGAGTGAGCGAGGGCAGCAAAGGTGCAGTGGCAACAGAAGCAGGAGCCTGGCTGCCTCTTCCAGGATCTTGCTTCTGCCGCCGCTGTGCCTTTGCCGCCCACCCTGGCTCGCCTTCTTGCTCACTCACCGGACTGGGTCCTGGTTCTGCCATTGCTACTGGGACCTGGCCCGGTGAGTGAGCAAGGGCAGCAAAGGTGCAGTGGCAACAGAAGCAGGAGCCTGGCTGCCTCTTCCAGGATCTTGCTTCTGCCGCCGCTGTGCCTTTGCCGCCCACCCTGGCTCGCCTGCTTGCTCACTCACCGGACTGGGTCCTGGTTCTGCCATTGCTACTGGGACCTGGCCCGGTGAGTGAGCAAGGGCAGCAAAGGTGCAGTGGCAACAGAAGCAGGAGCCTGGCTGCCTCTTCCAGGATCTTGCTTCTGCCGCCGCTGTGCCTTTGCCGCCCGCCCTGGCTCGCTTGCTTGCTCACTCACCGGACTGGGTCCTGGTTCTGCCATTGCTACTGGGACCCGGCCCGGTGAGTGAGCAAGGGCAGCAAAGGTGCAGTGGCAACAGAAGCAGGAGCCTGGCTGCCTCTTCCAGGATCTTGCTTCTGCCGCCGCTGTGCCTTTGCTGCCCACCCACCCTCCCTCGCTCGCTGTCTGGATCACTCACCGAACTGGGCCCCGGCAGCAACGGCAGAAGCAGGACTCTGCCCAGTGAGTGAGCAAGTGAGTGAGGGCAGGTGAGTGAGGAGGGCAGCAAAGGTACAGCAGCAGCAGAAGCAGGAGCCTGGAAGAGGTGGCCAGGCTCCTGCTTCTGCTGCTGCTGCACCTTTCTTGCTCCCCCTCGCTCACCTGCCCTCACTTGCTCACTCACTCACCAGGCTGGATTCTAGTTCTGCTGTTGGCACAGGAACCCGGCCTGGTGAATGAGTGAGTGCGTGAGGGAGGGAGGGAGGGCGGGTGGCAAAGGCGCTCGCTCCCTCACCGGGCTGAGCAGAACCAGGACCCGGTCTGGTGAGTGAGTGAGTGAGTGAGTGAGTGCAGCAAAGGCGCTCACTCTTTCACTGGGCTGAGTAGAACCAGGACCCGGCCTGGTGAGTGAGTGAGGGAGGGAGGGAGGGCAGGTGGCAAAGGCGCTCGCTCCTTCACCGGGCTGAGTAGAACCAGGACCCGGCCTGGTGAGTGAGTGAGTGAGTGAGTGAGTGCAGCAAAGGCGCTCACTCTTTCACTGGGCTGAGTAGAACCAGGACCCGGCCTGGTGAGTGAGGGAGGGAGGGAGGGAGGGAGGGAGGGCAGGCGGCAAAGGCGCTCGCTCCTTCACCGGGCTGGGCAGAACCAGGACCCGGCCTGGTGAGTGAGCAAGCAAGCAAGGGAATGTGGCAAAAGTGGCCGCCGGAAAGAGTGGAGTAGGGATCTGGGGTCCAGAGGAGGCAGGAAGGGGAGGCCCAGGAGGGCGGGTGAGTGAGTGAGTGAGCGAGCGAGGGCAGCCCGGGCGTTGGATAATACGGTGTCTCAGGTAAGCGGAAGTCGGATAAGCGGGACTAGTGTCAGAAGTTTTCAGCCAGGCACAAGTTGTTCTGATGGGACTCTGTTTCTTGGTGTCTCTTGGATGAAGACTTCTGTTGCATCTTTCCATCGCACCAATGGCTTAGCCACCCTTGCACCAGGCTTCTGATGAGCACCTTGACCCCCCAATTTCTCCTCCAAACACCACATTGTACTCACAGAGAGCATCTTGTACATGGCATGAGTAGGCCAGGCAGGGAACTCTGTTGAACCATTTGGGTTGACGCCTCTTCTGATCCACAGGAAATACATCTCCTGGCCATGGAGTCTCTGGATTTTGCACTCATTAAGCTTGCAATTGGTCATCAAAAACAGTCTTGTTCGTTCATATAAAGGTCTAACAAGGGCACAACTTCTTCTCTTTGCTCCTTTCCATGGTTTCTTTGGCAGGACTTGGATCAGATCAGTGCTTCCCAGCCTTTGGGCTTCCAGGTGTTTTGGACTTCAGCTCCCACGTTCTCAACAGCTGGTAAGCTGGCAGGGAATTCTGGGAGTTGAAATCCAAAAAACTTGGGAGGCCCAACAGTTGGATTAGATGAACCAGTGGGAGACACCATAGTTTCCAGTTTCCACCTGCAATCCAGGTCAAATCTCGGCCCCTATCCCGCGCCTTAGGCTTTGCCACGTTTTGGCAGCTTCCACTATGTCAGCTGTTGCTGCTCTTGCAATGTAAATTGGTAAAAGGTAGGTAATGATAATGTGAATAATCCAAATGTGGTTGAGGTCATGCTTGCACTTCTGGAGGGACTCTAATTGTTGCTTCTCGTAGACTTGGCAGCAGAGGGATTGCGTTAACCAGGGAAAATTCATGAGTAAACCTTGGCTCCGGGCTTGGGTCCCATCATCATCCACGGCCGTGGTGTGCTTGCCTTGCAGGACTGCCTGGTGCTGGAGAGGTGCGAGCAGCCCCACCCCACCTGCACCTTCCAGGACGACTTCCAGGAGTTTGAGATGATCGACGACAACGAGGAAGAGGAAGAGGAAGAAGAGGAGGAAGAGGAGGAAGACGAGAACGGGCTGGAGGAAGGCCCGCCCTCCCCGACCCCTTCACCGACCCCCGAGGAGACCCAGAAGAACCGCCCCACCACCCTCAACCTGACCGTCACCGGAACACAGGTGAGTCCTGACAACAACAACGAGGAAGCCCCATCCACCTGGTGCCAAGTTCCCTTCTACCTTACACAGTTCTTTAATGGAGGTTTTGAAGCAGAGGCTAGATGGCCAACTGTTGGGAGGGATTAGATTGTGTCTTTCTGACGGACAGAAGAGAGGTCGGATGGATGGCCTTTTGAGATCTCTTCCAACTCTATATTATTATTATTATTAAGGAGAGGCCTGTATGGTCATCTGTAAGGAGGGATTGGATTGTGTCTTTCTGACTGGCAGAAGAGAGGTCAGCTGGATGGCCTTTTGGGATCTCTTCCAACTCTAGGATTCTATTATTATTATTATTGTATGACACAGCAAACAAGATAGATATGTTGGATTTCGTTTCACAAAATTATTATTATTATTATTATTATTATTTTATTTTATTTTGACACAGCAAACAAGATAGATCTGCTGGATTTCATATCACAAAATCACAAGTCGAACACTTCCCAAGTGCCTAGGACTGTGTGATGTATTTTTGGATGATGCGCGCAGATCCCAGTAGGGTGGCCTTTTGCAGTTGGCAGATCGTGATTATGTCAATGTCTATTGTTTCCAAATGCCGGCTGAGATCTTTTGGCACGGCACCCAGTGTGCCCATCACCACCGGGACCACCTGCACTGGTTTCTGCCAGAGTCTTTGAAGTTATTTAACCAGAGGCTGGATGGCCATCTGTCAGGAGGGATCAGATTGTGTCTTTCTGACGGGCAGAAGATGTCTACTGGATGGCCTTTTGGGATCTCTTCCAACTCTAGGATTATTATTATTATTATTAACCAGAGGCTGGATGGCCATCTGTCAGGAGAGATCAGATTTGTCTTTCTGACGGGCAGAAGATAGGTCTACTGGATGGCCTTTTGGGATCTCTTCCAACTAGGATTATTATTATTATTCTTATTATTATTATTATTAACCAGAGGCTGGATGGCCATCTGTCAGGAGAGATCAGATTTGTCTTTCTGACGGGCAGAAGATAGGTCTACTGGATGGCCTTTTGGGATCTCTTCCAACTAGGATTATTATTATTATTATTATTATTATTATTATTAACCAGAGGCTGGATGGCCATCTGTCAGGAGAGATCAGATTTGTCTTTCTGACGGGCAGAAGATAGGTCTACTGGATGGCCTTTTGGGATCTCTTCCAACTAGGATTATTATTATTATTCTTATTATTATTATTATTAACCAGAGGCTGGATGGCCATCTGCACCTTCATATAATAATATAACACATATCATCATCATCATCATCAGGGGTAGATGATGATGTCCCAAACTGCCCGGGACTTTGAAGCATCTCTCCAAGGCGATGGATCCTTGTTTTGAGAAAACTGGGTTCAGGCACTTCAGAGTTTGGACTAAAACCCAGACCGGGTTCAGCACCGGACTGCCTTGGGAAAGGAAGCAAAGAGGGCAGGAACCTGGGGATGATGGGAAGTGCACTAAGCAGCACTTAACAAGGGAAGGAAGAGCTCCAAGTGCCTTTCTGCATTATGATGAATAAACCATGCCCCAAAGTGCTGCTGGCCCGCCTGAAGAGCCGCAGCCCCAAAAGCCCAGGATGCATTATGCAAATGGAGGGATGTGTTGACGTGTTTCGTGCGGCGGAAGAGCTGCACCCGCCTGGCGCTTGCCGTTGTCCAGCGTTTCCTTTTCGGGGGTGAGTTCGCATCATGGAACCCTTGAGCTGGAAGGGACCCCCAAAGGCAATCCAGTCTGACCCCACCTTCTGCAGGAATCCACAATTCAATCCCTCCCGACAGATGGCCACCCAAACACTCCAGAGAAGGCAGGAGGCACATCCAGACCCATCAGTCTAATCATCTGCACAGGATTTGGGGATTAGGAGACGCAGGAGAAATCTGGAATAAGGTTGTGTGTGTGTGTGTGTGTTTATATGTAAGTATATATGTATATGTATGTGTGTGCATACATACATATATGTGCACATACAAACATATATATATATAAACACATAGGCATAAGTATGTATGTGTGCATATGTAAGTATATATGTATATGTGTGTGTGTTCATACATAAATATATGTGCACATATATACATATACATATAAACACATAGGCATGAGTGTGTATGTGTGTATATGTGTGTGTGTATATATTGTGCATACATACATGTATACAAACATACATATAAACAAATAGGCATAGGTGTGTATGTGTGTATATGTGTGTGTATATATATTGTGCATGCATACATATATACATACATATACATGCACATATATACACACAAACATACATATAAACACATAGGCATAAGTATGCATGTTTGTATGTATGTATATGTATGTTTGTGCATACATACATGTGCACATATATACATATATGTATAAACATAAGCATAAGTATGTATGTGTGTATACGTATGTGTATGCATGTATATATATTGTGTGCACACACATATACATATATATACATACAAACACATAGGCATAAGTATGTATGTGTGTATGTAAGTATATATTTATATGTTTGTGTGTGCATACATACATATATATGTACACAAATACATATACATAGAAACAGGCAGAAGTATGTATGTGTGTATATGTGTGTGTGTGTGCATACAAATATATATATACACACACATACACATGCATGCACATATATACATGCATACATATACATATAAACACATAAGCAGAAGTATGTATGTGTGGGGGTTGTACTTTATGAAAGGCCTTTTGTTTTCCCTACCAAACTACAAGTCCCAGAGTTCCATAGCATTGAGAAGTGTGGAACGGCATCAATTCTTCAGTGCGGATGCACCCTGGGCTTCCTTCCTTCCGTGTCCCCAAATCCTGAACGTGATGCTCCAGATGTTCCCCCCCTTCAATCTCATGTTATTTCATGTGCGGCTGGCTAATCCCCCTCTCTCTTCGGATTAACATTCCCCTTAATCCCACGAGCCATTAACCCTCTTTCCAAGGCTGCATTGAAGCGGGGGGGGGGGGGGGTCTTTCCCATGGGGGTCTGCCTCCCTTCCCAAATCTGCCCCCCTCCCCTTTCCTGATTAAACGTAACCAGAGTGAGACTAATGATTGCAAGGCAGGGGAAGGGGTTCGGGGCAAACTGGGGAGGTCCACCTGCGGAGCAAAAGCATTATTTACTGGATATTAAACTGAGCCTGGACTGGGGAGGGAGGGATTTCGCTGCAAATGAAAACTGTGTCAAGCAGAGAACAGGGGCTTTCATGGGGAGCAGCAGATGCAGGGAGTCCAGGAACGCATGGGGTGCACCATTGACCTCTAAATGAAGGCGGGCAAACTTGAGCCCTCTGGGTGTTTTGGACTCCAACTCCCACAATTCCTAACAGCCAGTGGGAGAGTGGGCCCTGGTCAAAGTGGGATGTTAGTGATTCCTCTTCTTCAGAAAGTATTCATGAGTCAGAGGGGCAGTCGGAATCTAAGGAGGAGATTTTGCAAGTACCCACATTTCAGGAAAGGTGAAAGGAAACAGAGCAGAGACATCGTTCAGCTAGAACAGCTGCCAGAAATGCAGCTGAGTAATTGGGAACTGCCCTAGCAGCTGTGGGGAAACTCAGGGCTATAAATCAGAAGCAGGTGCAGCCAGTTCTTGCTGCTAACAAACTGACTCTAATGCCTCAGCCTTCGCTCCCCTTGTGCCTGCTTCGAGTCTGCATCTGGGAAACTGCTCCTAAGGATTTATGGCTGTTTCTTTCTCTGAAGTAAAACTGCTACTTGATTTGGGAATTTATCAGAGACTAAGAACTGTGCTTGCCCTAAGACTTCTTTGCTTTCGTTTGCATTATTCCACTGAGTGTTCGTTATGTTTTGCTGAAGTAAAGCAGTTTTCATTTACTTACCACATTGTTTTAAGGCTGTTCTTGAAAGACAACACAGGACATGGGCCTTGGTCAAAAAAAGGTTGGGAACCACTGGTTTAGCCTATTGCACCACCGGGGCCCCTCAACTCACTCTCTCTCCAGTCACCATCTAGTTAGATAATCTATCTATCCATCTACCTACCTACCTATCTACTACTCTTATCTATAGTATTGATTTATCTATCTATGCACCCCTTCTCTCTCACACACACACAAACACATCTAGTTTAGTCTCTCATCTGTCCGTCTGTCCACCCTCTTCCATCTCTCTTGTCTCTCTCTCTTGTCCAGTCTCTATCTCCAGCGCCCGTCTGTCTGCCTGTCTATCTATCTATTTAGTTATCTGTTGATCTATCCAGCCTATCTATCCTCCCTATCTTTCAGTCATCACTCTCTGTCTCCAGTCTCCATCTACTTATCAATCTTATCTATCTATCTATCTATCTATCTATCTATCTATCTATCTATCTATCTATCTATCTATCTATCTATGCTATTGACTCTAGTATCTGTCTGTCTATCTGCCTGCCTATGCACCCTCTATCTCTTTATTATCTATCCATCTATCTTCTCTCTCCCCCCTTCCCTCTCTCTCTCATCTCCTTCTGTCCAGTCTCTATTTATCCCCAGTGTTTGTCTGTCTATCATCTGTCATGGATCTCTCTCTCTCTCTCTCTCTCTCTCTCTCTCTCTCTCTCTCTCTCTCTCTCTCTCTCTCTCTCTCTCCCATCTATCTCTCCATCATCTATATCCAATCTTTACCTATCTAATCCTTTATGTGTTTAATATTCCATCTTTCTCGGAGCTTGGGATGATATTTTTAAAAGTTGAAACACCATCTATCCTATTAAGATGGCCCTGAAGTTTAGACAGTATAAAATCATCTATAACAGTGGTTCCCAATCTTTTTTTGACCAGGGACCACTTTGACCAGGGATCATACTCCAACATTAGTACCAAAAGGGTTCCGAATCAGTTTTTGGTCAACTTTAGATTCAGTTTGGTTATTTGGGGTGCTGATTCAGAAAATGGCATTGGTTGGACCACGTCAGCTCTAGTTTCTGATACAGTACATATGCCATCCAGTAGTTGCCATCTGCTTGTCAAGAAATGGTTAAATTGAGACACATTCACCTTCTGTCTCAATTTACCTTCTTTTCCGGCGATCTAGCTACTTGCACAGTTGCACAGAAAATAAACTTCCCAGCTGTTGGCTGAAACCAGCGGCTCTTGTCTCTATTGAGGTTATATACACTATTTACATAGTCTTGCCAGAGCATAGCATTCAAGCACCCGACCTCGATAGTTCACTGCATGGGAAGCACACCTTCTTATCTCTGCTGTCGCCTCCCACATTCCACAGCAATGATGAATGTCCTGTTGCGGAAATTACTCACTGTTTCCCCCTAGCAATAAATCTCTGCTCTATGCAGTTAACTCTTACATCACTGGAATGCTGCATTACAGGCACACATAGTCAGTTTGCTTTAAACAATAAGTGAAATTTCACAACTACACAAAATCATACCTTAACACTGCTCACCCACAGAAAACCATACTTAATAACCTAGAGCTGATGTGGTCTATCCAAGGCAATTTTCTGAATCAGCACCCCAAATAACCCCAGGAACAGGCCTAAAAATAAAGATTGCCGGAGTGCCCCACTTCCAGGCGGCAGATGGAATGGCTCTGCTCAAGGTAAGGGAGGAGGAGGAGAAGCAGCAGTCAGGAGGCCTTTTGTGGGTAGTCTGCCTCTCCCCTCCCGACATCCCCGTTGCCTCGGCATGAGAAGAGGGTTTCATGAGACCAGACACTCTCGTTGCAACGTTGTAGTAGCAATGAGGCCGCGGACCATATTTTAGTTCTTGGGGACCACTAGTGTTCCATGGACCACAGGTTAGGAACCACTGATCTATAAGAACATAATGCAGCAAGAAATACTTGTTCCCATCATAAAGATTCCTTGTATCCTATTACGGATTGAATGCCATTTGAATCCAAACCTTTACTGCTCAATAGCGTTAATTCCTGCTACATCTTCTGTTATTGTTTCTAATTCTGGAATGTTATTTAATAGCTTTCAACCTCTTTATACAGTAAAGTCTCGCTTATCCACCATAAACGGGCCAGCATAACATTGGATAAGCGAAAATGTTGGATAATGAGGGATTAAGGAAAAGCCTATTAAACGTCAAATTATGTTATGATTTTACAAATTAAGCACCAAAACATCATGCTTTACAACAAATTGACAGAACAAGTAGTTCAATACACAGTAATGTTATGTAGTAATTACTGTATTTAGGAATTTAGTACCAAAACATCGCAATGTATTGAAAACATAGACTACAAAAACATTACAAGAAAATTGACTACAAATAAAGATAGAATAGCTTCCTAGAGAAACAGCTGTGGATCCAGGCAGGAGGCAGTCTGCGTTGGATAATACAGAATGTTGGATGAGTGAAGGTTGGATAAGTGAGACTCTACTGTATTAATATTCAGAAGTGTTTCTTAATAGCCTCCACTTTCCAAATTTGGTTTTTATTGTTTTAGTGCTTCTTGTTCAGTTGTGTTAGCTAAGAATGTCATTTAAGAGAGGAAAGTGGGATATTATTATTATTATTATTATTATCATTTTATGACATAGCAAACAAGATAGACATGCTGGATTTCATATCACAAAACCACAAGTCGAACGCTTCCCAAGTGTCTAGGACTGTGTGATGTATTTTCGGATGATGTGTGCAGATCCCAGCAGGGTGGCCTTTTGCAGTTGGCAGATCGTGATCCTGTCAATGTCTATTGTTTCCAAATGCCGGCTGAGATCTTTTGGCACGGCACCCAGTGTGCCCATCACCACCGGGACCACCTGCACTGGTTTCTGCCAGAGTCTTTGAAGTTCAATCTTGAGGTCCTGAAAGCGGCTGAGTTTTTCCTGTTGTTTTTCGTCAATGCGACTGTCACCTGGGATGGCGACATCAATGATCCAAACCTTGTTCTTTTCCACAACTGTGATGTCTGGTGTGTTGTGTTCCAGAACTTTGTCAGTCTGGATTCGGAAGTCCCACCGTATCTTTGCGTGCTCATTTTCCAATACTTTTGCAGGTTTGTGATCCCACCAGTTCTTGGCTGCTGGGAGGTGGTACTTGAGGCATAAGTTCCAATGGATCATTTGGGCCACACAGTTGTGCCTCTGTTTGTAGTCTGTCTGTGTGATTTTCTTACAGCAGCTGAGGATATGATCCATGGTTTCGTCGGTTTCCTTGCACAGTCTGCATTTTGGGTCATCAGCTGATTTTTCGATCTTGGCCTGAATGGCCTTTGTCCTGATGTCTTGTTCCTGGGCTGCAAGGATCAGGCCTTCTGTCTCCTTCTTCAGGGTCCCATTCGTGAGCCACAGCCAGGTCTTCTCCTTGTCAGCTTTTCCTTCAATTTTGTCAAGGAACTTTCCATGCAGTGTTTTGTTGTGCCAGCTGTCAGCTCTAGTTTGTAGTGCAGTTTTCTTGTACTGATTCTTTGTCTGCTGTGCTTTGAGGAGTTTCTGATTTTTGACTTCAATCAAAGCAGGTTCTTCACTTTGCTTTACATATTCTGCCAGGGCATGTTCTTCTTCTTCTTCTTCTTCTTCTTCTTCTTCTTCTTATTATTATTATTATTATTATTATATTAATGTAGTAGTAGTAGTAGCTGTTGTTGTTAGGAAGAACAAGTTTGTAGCTTCCTGCGTCTTCATTTTTCATTCTATAACTATTTATCAGCTTCCTGTTTGCATCTTTGTTTCTTTTTTAATTGTTTCATTAATGCCATTAATAACATTTCTACAATGCTTTTAATATCTTCACCTTCAGTCATGTTATTTAATAGCTTCTCCTTTATATATTGATTTTTTTCCAATTGCAATTGGGGGGGGGGGGGCGGGTGGAAGCACGGCAGGCCTTAAATGCCCCTTAATTAATCTATGCCCACATTGAATGTTTGGGCTGGTTGGCAGGTTAATTACAGGTTTTTTCCTCTTTATTTGTGTGTGTGTGTGTTTGTTTGTTTTTTTTAAAAAAAACTCAGTACAGTATTTAGAAAATATAAGCATCAACAAAAGGAAACCCGTAATTAAATCCTTTCTGACTAATCAACCGGTCCGTTTCCCCTTAATGCTCCGGCGGAATTGGAATCAGAAGCAAACGCTAAGAACAAAAGCTGCAAAAGGGGAAGCTTTGGATTAAAGGCTTGGAATAGCCTTAAACGGCACTTTTTTGCACCGAGAAAGGCTTGGGCTGCACCTGCACTAGTGATTTAACCCAGTTTGGCACCACTTGCACTGCCCTGTCTCAGGAATACGGCATCCCGGTGAGGCAAAGGCCACAGACCTTGTGAAACTACCAATCCCAGTATCCCATAACATTGAGCATTATCCCAGCATCCCATAGTATTGCGCTATGGCAACTCAAGTCAAGCTGCATTAAATCTGCAGCTACTGTAGACGCCATGGGCCCTCCATTAAAGTTCGCACCCAAACCCAGAGTGGATGCAGCATCCCATTGATATGAGATCCATCAAGCAGAAGTAACTATGCCAAGGCAGGTGCGCAGCATGTATTTTCATCTTATGCTTCTTTTAATATATATGCTTTAATGGTCTGTTTTCTTGAATTTATATAATTCACCTCACCTTGTGCCTTGAGTAGAGGCGGGCGACAAATTGTTGTTGTTGTTGTTATACTGTCAGGCCACTGCCTTGTAGGTGTCACAGCAAATGGCTGAAGTCAATAGAAGTGCATCTACACTGTGGAATGAATACAGCTTGACACCATATTAACTGTCTTGGCTCATATGGAATCCTGGAAGTTGAAGTTTTGCAAAGTCTTTCTTGAACCGTCTGTTGAATTGGGGGGGGGGGGGGGGGGTCAACCCATTAGTAAACCCATTGATTCAAGACGTCTGCAGTACTTGAGACTGAGTGCATTTCAACTGTAGAACAACAACAACAACAAAAACAACAACTGTGTTGTCGAAGGCAGGGGAAGGGGCTTATTATTATTATTATTATTATTATTATTATTATTATTATTATTAATATGAGTCTACACTGCCATATAATTCAGTTCAAATCAGATAATCTGGATTTTGTATGGCAATGTAGAAGGGGCCCAACACTGCTGCTTCGTCGAATCCTAGAGTTGGAAAGAACTTCTAAAGGCCATTTAGTCCATCCCACTTCTGCCAGGTATGTAGACACAAAGCCTTCCCGACAGAGGGCCATCCCACCTCTGCTCGAAAAACTTCCAGAGAAGGAAGACGGAGTAGGAGGGGACCCCCAAAGGCAGACTTCCAGCCGGCCTCAAACAAGCCGTAATAAAACCGCTGTTGAAGAAGCCATCACTTGACCCCACTAATTGGAATAACTTTTGGCCTGTTTCCAATCTCCCCTTTTTGGGCAAGGTCGTGGAACGCGTGGGTGCCTCGCAACTCCAGGGATTCTTGGAAGCAACTGATTATCTGGATCCGGCACAGTCTGGCTTCAGACCGGGGCATGGAACTGAGACGGCCTTGGTCTCCTTGGTGGATGATCTCCGCAGAGAGCTCGACAGGGGGAGTGTGTCCCTGCTGGTTCTCCTGGATCTCTCAGCGGCCTTCGATACCGTAGACCACGGTATCCTTCTGGGTCGCCTCGTGGGAATGGGCCTTGGGGGTACTGCATTGCAGTGGCTCCAGTCCTTCCTTGAGGACCGTACCCAGAAGGTGTTGATAGGGGACAGCTGTTCGGCTCCACAACCGTTGTCTTGTGGAGTCCCACAGGGTTCAGTACTGTCCCCTTTGTTGTTTAACATCTACATGAAGCCGCTGGGTGAGATCATCCGGAGTTTTGGAGTTCGGTGTCATCTGTACGCAGATGATGTCCAACTCTATCACTCCTTTTCTCCAGCTTCCAAGGAGGCCGTCCAGATCCTGAACCGGTGCCTGGCTGCTGTGTCGGACTGGATGAGGGCGAACAAATTGAAGTTGAATCCAGACAAGACAGAGGTCCTCCTGGTCAGTCGTAAGGCCGAACGGGGTATAGGGTTACAGCCTGTGCTGGACGGGGTCGCACTCCCCCTGAAGGCGCAGGTTCGCAGTTTGGGTGTCCTCCTGGACTCATTGCTGAGCCTGGAACCCCAGGTTTCGGCGGTGGCCAGGGGGGCCTTCGCACAACTCAAACTTGTGCGCCAACTGCGCCCGTACCTTGGGAAGCCTGACATGGCCACGGTGGTCCACGCTCTGGTTACATCTCGTTTGGACTATTGCAATGCGCTCTACGTGGGGTTGCCTTCAAAGACTGTTCGGAAGCTGGAACTAGTCCAACGTTCCGCAGCCAGGTTATTAACTGGAGCGCCGTACAGGGAGCATACAACTCCTCTGTTGAAGCAGCTCCACTGGCTGCCTGTTAGCTTCCGGGCACAATTTAAAGTGCTGGCTTTGGCCTACAAAACCTTAAACGGCTCTGGTCCAACTTACCTCTCTGAACGTATCTCCCCCTATGAGCCGCCCCGCAGATTAAGATCTTCCAGTGAGGCCCTGCTCTCGGTCCCGCCGCCGTCACAGGTGCATTTGGCTGGAACGAGGGACAGGGCTTTTTCGGTGGTGGCTCCGCGGCTGTGGAACTCCTTGCCAAGGGAGATTAGGGAAGCCCCCTCACTCATGTCTTTTAGGAAGCAGCTGAAGACCTGGATGTGGGACCAAGCTTTTGGCCCATCCTAAAATACGGTCGATATAATCTGATGTATTCGCTGGATTAATGTGTAATTGAATACAGACTGGCTCTGACTTTTGGCCCAATGCTACTGGCCCTGTTGTAATGGCCACACAGTCCTTTACTGTTTTAAATTGGGTATGATATTGGTTTTTGAGTGTGTTTTTACGATCGTTTGTTTTACTATATTTTGTATTATATGTGGCATTAATCTTGCCATTATGTAAGACCGCTCTGGGTCCCCCTGGGGGAGAAGAGCGGTATATAAATTAAATAAATAAATAAATAAATATAGTCCAACCACCCAAGCTGCCTCGATGCCTTGAAAACTGCCTCCTTACTGGAAGATGCCGCATCTCCTTTAACTGTCCTTGGCGTCCTTTCTCCTCCTTTTTCTTGCAGGACTCCCTGAACAACAACAGCGGCTGCAACCCGGCTCCTCCTCCTCCTCCTCTCCCTCCGCAGAGGGCCAGCTGGCAGGAGACCCTCCGCCATTCCTCCTCGTCTTCGTCCATCTCTTCGTCCTCTGCAAACCATGGGGGTGAGCTTCCCTCCTTTTGCTCCCCGGGGATGGTGCTTCTTGCTTCCACGCTCTCCACAGTTTGGGGGGTTTGTTGCCGTGCAAATGGCTATGGCTCTCCCCATAGAGATCTCTTTCCAGTGGGACAGATTGCATTAGGCACTTTCATTCCTTTCTGCACGCTGCTGGATGATTTTTATGGTGTTGTTTTAGTTAAATTAGCCTCCCTGCATAAGCGGCACCTAAATCTTCCTACTTGATAGATGCATCTATCTTTCAGGTTGCTTAGGTCAACAATGAGCTGGGCTATTTTTAACGGCCGAGTGCTGAATCCAGCGTGGGCTGGCTTCGAACTCGTGACCTCTTGATCAGTACTGATTTATTACCGCTGGCTACTAACCAGCTGCGCCACAGCCCGGCTTGTTGAAGACCAAAACACCTGGAGGGCCCAAGGTTACCCAGGCCTGTTATAAGACGTAATGGATATGGGGAAGGATGGGGATTTCATGCACTCCCTGCTTCAGGTCGTGCACACCAGGCCCCTTTCCAAGGGCCAAAGGTGAAGGGCAACCCAAGGTGTGACCATGCTCCCTTGGTCTCCTTGCAGGGCGCGCCTCCCCCTCGCACCCGTGTCTGCAGGATGGGCCCTGCCTGGACTCCCAGGGCAGCCAAGGCCAGCCGGGTTCGGGCCACGCTCCTTGCAAGGCTCGCTTCGACGCCGAGGGGAACAGCCCTCCTGCTCCACCAGCTGGGGAGGACTACAATATGAACATCGTCTCCCATTCTGGGCCCACAGAGTCCACCCCACAGGAGTCCCAGTCCCCCCACGCCAGCCCCCGCCAGTCACCAGCCACTGACGGCTACTGCACCAGGTTCCAGAGGGACACGGTGACGTGCAAGGAGAGGGAGAAAGGAGCCAGGAGCCCGGTTGCTTCTGCCATTTGGGATCCAGGGCACGGCCCCCCTGTTCCTCGCACAGACGGTGGCGGCACCCCGCTCCCCAAGGATGAGCCAACAAAGGGCCACCAAGATGCCCGATCTGGAGGTCATCCGACTGGAGGGGTGGCAAGAGATCCGCTCAGCTCCGATGGAGAGGTCAGCCCCAGGAGCCGAGGGCTGCCTTCTGCCTCTTCGGACACGACATCCCCATCTTCGGACCCTGGCATCGAGGCGGACCTCACCAGCCGGAACTCCAAGGCCTTCCCTCCATGCAACCGGCTTGGCGAGGACCTCAGCTCCCCGGGCTCCGACTCGGACGTGGAGGGTGAGATCGAGGCTGCTTTTGCCTGTGGTGGCAACCGCATGGCCAGCAACATGATCTCCAGCATCTCTGAGACGGAGCTGGACCTCAGCACTGATAGCAGCAGCAGCGGCCGTTCCTCACACCTGACCAACTCCATTGAAGAGGCCAGCTCCCCCGGGTCAGAGGGCGAGCTGGAGGGCGAGCTGGAGACCCAAGGTGTCCTGGGCCTGAAGGATGCCCTTCTGCTGGACGCCGGGCGCAAAGACCGGGAAGGCACTGAGCAGGCTGCTGACCAGATCATGGTCCGGAGGGACAGCCTGGCTGGGCTCAAGATCGAGGAGTTTGACGAGGACCCTTCTGCCCCTGTTGACCAGATCGACGTCTCCCCCTCAGCTCACCTGGAGTTGGAGATCAACCCCGACCACAGCCTGGAAAGCCTGAGGAGGTCCTTCTACCTGCCAGTGGGGCCAAAGCTCTTGCCAGAAGGAGATGAGGAGGATGAAGAAGAAGCAAATACTGAATATGATTCGGACTCGGACTCCGAGTCAGAGCCAGACCTGAGTGAGGACTCGGATTCACCGTGGCTCCTCAGCAACCTGGTTAACAAGATGATCTCGGAAGGCTCCTACCCTATCAAGTGTGCCGACGAATGCTTCCCTGTGACACACTCCATCGCTGACACCATCTCGCCTGCCTCTGACCTGGAGCCCGAGATCCCCACCGAGACCCTGGCGGAGAGCGAGCCCTGCCCGCAGAAGAGCATTGAGCTGGTGGACATGGAGACCCTCCGTTGTTCCCTCCAAGGCGCCGAAGAGGAGAAGGTCCCAGAGCCCAAGACGAGGGCCAACGCTGCCGAGAAGGAACCACTCTCCGGCGACCGACCCCCAGCCTATCTGTTCCTGAGCAACCCCACCAACGACACCATCACCCCCGTCTTCCCTGGGCGACCGCTCTCGGGCTGCTGCGCCAACACGGGCCGGAGGACTGGCCCCAGCAAGACAGAGGACTGTGAAGAAATTGGTGGGGACACCTTCTCCGGCCTCCTGAGTGACGGCGACCTGATTGATGATGTCCGATTAGAGCGTAACGAGGGTCTGGACGTCTCCACGGCCAGGACCAACCGCTGCTTCAGCTTGGCCTACTCCCCTGAGGAAGAGGAAGATGATGAGGTGCCTCACCTGGGCAGCCTGAAGGGCTCCCCATTCTCAGAGGGGCTGCCCCTGCCTCCACCCACTGTAGTTCTGGACGACTCCTTGGCCTACGACTCCATCAAGTACACCCTGGTCGTGGACGAGAACACCCAGCTGGAACTGGTCAGCCTCAAGCGCTGCACCTCCGTCCTGAGCGACGACGACAGCGAGCTGCTGAGGGCCTGCGAAGCCGGAGACCTGGAGGACGGGGCCAGTGACTTTGGGGAGGGGCTGGGGGTGGCCCCCGACGGCCGGGGATCCTCCTCTTCTTCCTCTGAAGATTCTTCCCCCGAGGCAGACCTCCACTTCTCCAAGAAGTTCCTCAACGTCTTTGTCAACAGCACATCCCGGTCCTCCAGTGAGTAGCCCCTTTTTTCACAACTTGCTACTAGTATTTCAAGGGTAGGGGTGGGTGCCGTTGATTCGACTCATTGATTACAAGGGCCCATGGATGAGGGGACTCAGGGTCTTCAAGGCTACACCCTTGCTCTATCGCTGCCCACCATTATTGATTGCTTCCTCTCCTGGGGTTGAGGGTCTCCATTGGCTCTTCGTCATGAGAAACCGCAGATCTGCGGCCCACCTCACCCCATTCCTGGAGTGTGATTGGCAAAACATGCCATGCTCCCCACGCCCCACATTGGGCATCTTCGGTCAGCTGCCTTGCTTTAAAATTAACACTTTGTACGGTGTTGATTATATTAACAGTCCAATCTCATGTTACTCTTTGTGTATTTTCAGTGTATGTGGGTTCTCCTTGTACAGCCCTCCACATCTACAGATTTGACTTTAGTGAATCTGATTTTTCACAAATTGATATGGCCTCCTTAGTTATCTCTAAGTCCTCCAGTAACACTTTGTGATCATTTAGCCAATGATCATAGTTATGCTGGAACTGGGGGTTGCCCATAATTGTGCTGAAAAGGGTAGAGATTCCTTTGGAGGTGTTCTCTTAAGGATCTGAGTCCTCTGGCACAACTCTGACCTAGAGGCATCTCTAACTTTTCCAGCACAGTTATGAACAACATACACGATTGATCCTTCTAGGTCAGTGGTTCTCAGCCTGTGGGTCCCCAGATGTTTTGGCCTTCAACTCCCAAAATTCCTAAGAGTTGGTAAACTGGCTGGGATTTCTGGAAGTTGTTGGCCAAAACACCTGGAGACCCACAGGCTGAGAACCACGGTTCTAGGTCCTCCAATGCGGCTCTTGTGATCAACTTCAACTAGAGGTTCTAGAGATTCCTAGAGTAGGGTTCCCTCCACCCCAGCAAATGTGGGAGCCGACTCAGCTTGTGGGTCTCTAGATGTTTTGGCCTTCAACTCCCAGAAATCTTAACAGCTGGTCAACTGGCTGGGATTTCTGGGAGTTGTTGACCAAAACACCTGGGGACCCACAGGTTGAGAACCAGTGTTCTAGGTCCTCCAATACGGCTCTGTGATCAACTTCAACTAGAGGTTGATCTCATCTTCTTCTCTAAGCAGCCTTGGTTTCAACTCTTGAGAAGGTGGGCGATCAATGGAGTAACCCTTTCTTTTGTTCTCTCCCCAAAAATTAGGTACAGAATCCTTCGGCCTCTTTTCTTGCATGGTGAATGGGGAGGAAAGGGAACAGACCCACCGAGCCGTTTTCAGGTGAGGAGGTTGAAGGTGGAGGTAGGGAAGCTTCAGCTGAACTGGCCTGGGAGCATCTCTTGTTCTGGATCTATTGAGATAAGCCATTGCCTGGGGATTGTCACCCGTTTCCCTGTCCCACCGGCCACACACCCCACAAGCAGCCACCCCAATACCTGTGTTTCTCTGCAATCCTTCCCAGAATGGTGACTTGAATCACTCCCTGCTGCCATTTTGAGAGGGACTGCAAGAAAAACAGGGATGTTTCAGGGTTCTGTTTTTACCCCAGTCAGCTCTTTGCTCCCAAATAACTTTGGGGACAAAGGCTGACTGGAAAACATGACACATTGCAAATGAAATTAAGTCACCTCAAATGGTAATTTAATTAAACATATTTGTATGTGAATTGTGTGTAGCCCCTTCTCCTTTTACATCAAAAGGTGGAGTCTCCTGCTCTGGAAGCTTTTAAACTGAGGCCGGGTGGATGACTTTTAAACTGAGGCCGGATGGATGAGGGCTTGGAGAAAGGGATTGGACTTGACGGCCTTTGGAATTCCCTCCAACTCTTGAGATTCTTCTCCGATTATTCCAGGTTCATCCCTCGCCACGAAGATGAGCTGGAGCTGGATGTGGACGATCCCATCCTGGTGGAGCTGGAGGAGGACGACTACTGGTACCGGGGTTACAACATGCGCACCGGGGAGCGCGGCATCTTCCCGGCCTTCTATGCACACGAGGTGGTCAGCCCGGCCAAGGAGGTCACAGGTACAGACAGAAGAGGAATGGGGTCGGGCAACGGATGCAGCGGAAGCAGGAAGGACCCCAGCATCCTGTGAGGCCTTCCCTCCATCCCTGTGACCTTATGATTCTTTCCAGGCCTGAAGAGGAATCCGTGCTGGATGGAGCGCTTCAACGTCCAGTTCCTGGGCTCCGTGGAGGTCCCTTACCATCAGGGCAACGGCATCTTGTGCGCAGCCATGCAGAAGGTGAGCTACAGCCTCCTTTGGGAGCTTCTTCCACCCTGGGGCTGATCCAAGGATGCTTTCAAAAGGGGGTGGCTGTCCCATAGTGTGCTGTGCTGGCGCTACCCATGACCCACAGTTTGGATAGATCTGCTTTGGGTACGGCCCTTTGCTTAGTACTTGGAAAATTACTTCTCACTGAGCATAGGGAACCTTCTCTGCAGGTTTTTAAGCAGAGGCTGAATGGTGTTAGGGATTCCTCTTCTTCAGAAGACGAAGGAGAGCAGGAAAGTGTTCATGAGTCAGAGGGGCAGTTGGAATCTGAGAAGGAAATTTTGCAAGTACCCACATTTCAAGAGAGGCGAAAGGAAACAGCCGAGATGTCGTTCAGCTAGAACAGCTGCCAGAAATGCAGCTGAGTAATTGGAAACCTCCCTAGCAGCTGGGAACTCAGGGCTATAAATTAGAAGCAGGTGCAGCCAGCTTTTGCTGCTAACAAACTGACTCTAATGCCTAAGGCTTCGCTCCCCTTGTGCCTGCTTCGAGTCTGCATCTGGGAAACTGCTCCTAAGGATTTATGGCTGTTTCTTTGTCTGAAGTAAGACTGCTACTTGATTTGGGAATTTATCAGAGAACTGTGTTTGCCCTAAGACTTCCTTGCTTTCTTTTGCATTATACAATTGTGTGTGCTGTTCTTTATGTTTTGCTGAAGTAAAGCGGTTTTCACTTACTTACCACATTGTTTTAAGGCTGTTCTTGAAAGACAAAACAGGAGAAATGGCCATATGTCGTAGGTGCTTTGAATGTGTCTTCCAGCATAACAAGTGAATTGACTCGATGGCCTTCAGGGCTCTTCCAACTCTAGGATCCTATAGTGACTTTCCTTTCCTGTTTGGCAGAACGAAGTTGGACTGGATGGATCTTGGGGTCTCTTCCAACACTAGGATTCTATGAAATACTTAGAATGTTCCAGATATTGTATTCCAAAAAAGCGATTCTGCCCAGTTCCTTGAAGTCCAATGCAAGCCTTTATATTAGTTCTGTTGGGAGCAATATCCTCTTCTCCACAAAAGCCCCCCTCCGCCCCTGAATTCTGCTGACCTCTGTTGCCCACTCCATGCCTTCTGTTGCTTGCAGATTGCTACCACACGTAAGCTAACGGTCCACCTCCGGCCCCCGGCCACCTGTGACCTGGAGATCAGTTTGCAGGGCATCAAGCTTGTCCTGACAGTGAACGAATACAGCCGGGATGAAGAGGTGAGGGGCTTATGGGGAGGGCAGGGGGTAGTTAGGGCAGTTGGAAAGGCCTCAGAGATATCTCTTCTGCTTGTTCAGACAGGAGATAGCATTGCTGGGGATGATGGGATTGGGGAGGCGAGAGGGGCCTGCACGGGTCACAAGCGTTGACTCTCCTGCTTCTCTTTCCAGTTTGACCGCTGCAGCCATTTCTTCCAGATGAAGAACATCTCCTTCTGCGGCTGCCATCCCCGGAACAGCTGGTAAGCAGGCCCCATGCATTCATTCCGCAATGCAGTTGCACCCTAGGTCTTGCTACAGTTCTGGAGCAATTGAACGAAACAAGGCCCTTCTTCCAAAATCAAGAGGAATTGACTTAGTCACTATCCTGTTATGTCCATAAAAGGCTTGAAAACTACCTGGGGCGGGAGTTCACTTTTTAGATGTAGTGCATGGAGCTACTGCATAGCTCTTTATGCACCAGTCATATGCGTGAATAACCTTGAGGTGTGTCGCCAGCCCTTTTCCAGCTGATGTTCCCACATTGGCCTTCCAGTTGTCTCTCCAGTAGAACCATAGGGCAGCTCCATCTCAGTTGCTGGCCCACAGGAACACACTGCCTCTTGAACTGGAAATCATATGTGACCCTCCCATAAAACAGAGGGCCATGATCCTTATCAGTCAGACATACAGCTGGGTTTGGATCAGGGTCTGGGTCAAGGTCTAGGTATGGGTCAGGGTAAGTCTGTCTTAGGTTCTGGGTCAGGGTCTGGATCAGGGTCAGGGTTAGTCTGGATCAGGTTCTGGGTTAGGGTCTGGCTCAGGGACATGGCCAGAATATGGATCAGGGTCTGGGTCTAGGTCTGGATGAGGGGTCTGGATCAGGATCAGAGTCTAGATCAGGATGTGGATGTGGATCTGGATCAGGGTTACAGCCTGGATCTGGGTTAGGGTCTGGGCCAGGGTCAGAGTCTGGTTAGGATCAGGTCTGGATCAGGACCAGAGTCTAAGTTAGGGCCTGAATCAAGTTCATGGTCTGGATCAGTATTAGGATCAGCATTTGGGTCAGGATCTGTTAGTGTCTGGATCAGGATCAGGGTTTGAATCAGAGTCTGGGTAAGGGTTAGAGTCTGGATCAGGATCGGGGTCTGGATCAGGGTCAGAGTCAGAGTCTAGATTAGGGCCAGGGTCTCAGTCAGGGTCTTGATCAGGGCCAGGGCCAGTGTCTGGGCCTGGATCAGAGTCTGGGTCAAGGTCTGGCAGTAGAGCAGTCAGAGAGTGTGGCACCTCTGTGCCCCCATTGTAACTACTGACCCCCTTCCCTTGCAGCTACTTTGGTTTCATCACCAAGCACCCCGTGCTGAGCCGCTTTGCCTGCCATGTCTTCGTTTCCCAGGAGTCCATGCGGCATGTTGCAGAGTGTGTTGGGTGAGTCATTTGAGGCGGTGTCCACGTTGGGGAGATAATAGTGCAGGACACTTCTTGCTATGATTGCTGTGAGCGTTTATCCTGGAGAAGAGAAGGGGACATGACAGCCATGCTTAGATATTTGGAAGGCTATCCCACCCAGGAGGAGGAGGAGGAGGAGGAGGAGGAGGAGGAGGAGGAGGAGGAGGAGGAAGAGAAAGGCTTGTTTTCTGTTGCTCTAAAGACCAGGACTTGAGGGAGCCATGGATTCAAAGGGCAGGAAGAGAGACCCCACTTAAACATTTGGAAGCAGTCTGGAACACCCCCTTGCTGTCCTTCTGGCAGGAGGCTGAAACCTTTCTTTTCAGGCAGGCTTTCAAAGAAGAAAGTTTTAAAGATCAAGCAAGAAAGTGCTATGTTCACTATGTATTTCTATATTTCTATAAGTATTTGTATATTTTATTCTATTTCGGTGTTTATATGCATTAGATTTTAATTTAAATATTGTTATAGTATTGGCAGAGGAAAAGTCTCCCTTGGGAGATAAAAAGTGGGGTATAAATAACAACAACTACTTTCTGACAGAGATATTTGATTGTGGAATATGAACTGCCTGGGAGTCTGGTGAAGTTTCCTTCCCTGGGTCATTTTAAGTAGAGGCTGGATGTCCATTTGCCTGGAGTGCTTTGATTGTGCCTTCCCGCGTAGTAAGGGGATGGACTGGATGGGCACCGGGGATTCTTTGCTGACCTTTCCCTTCCTTTCCCTTGCAGCCGCGCCTTTCAGGAATATTACCAAGAGCACCTGGAGTTTGCTTGCCCCACAGAAGACATTTACCTGGAGTAGGAGGGAGTGAGCTGCCGTGCCTCCTGCTTCCGCAACCCGTCCAGAGACTCTGAACCCCCCCATGCCCTTGCCAGGCTCACCACTACACCATGCCGCCGTCCTGACCCCGATCCCTGCCACGGAAGGCACCCTGGACGGAGAGGGAGAAGGGGCAGAGCCGCTGGGCCCCTGACAGTGCAATTGCCCCTTTGTCCCCTCCCCGCCTCCTCCTCCCCATCTCTCTCCCTTTCCCCATTTCCCCACTTTGGCCAGAAGAGGAGGAGGAGGCAGCAGCGATATTCCTGTTGGGAGGCCTTTCCTTTTAGAAGCGCATGAGCAGGAGGAGACCCATGAGCGGGGCAGGGGGGTGGGTGTCCCAGAGAAATAGCAGGGGATCTATAGAAAGAGGGTCCAGGGAGTTTGCTGCTTTTCCGGAGAGCTCCAGCCTTTGCATGGCGTCCCTTCTTGGGGCTGGGAGGAAGGCTTGGGGCATGATGATGAAGGTCTGTCTGGTCCCCTCTTCTGGAAAGATCCTCTTGCAAATGGGGGGGGAGCAACAACACCCATCCCCCCACCCCATTGCACCCCTTCCTTGGGGTATTGAGAGGCACGGCCACACCAGGCTTTGGGTTCTGTGCCCGTCCCTGCCTTTGGTATCATCACACTGATACCCTGCAGTGCAAGTTGTAATGCAACGTGATACCTTGCAGGGCAGGTTGCTGACCCATGGGGGAGCAGGGTGTTTGTGTCTCTTTGCATTTCTCCCTTTCTCTCTCTGTATACACACACACATAGACACACACAGACACACAGTGGCTTCCCTCCCTGCAGTTCCATGCCTTGCTGGGGTTTAGGGGAGGGAAGGAGGCGGTCCGAGTCAGGACCCTGCATGCTGCATGGGGGCAGAGGGCCTGTTCGTCTTTCTTTCTGGGGAGGATGGGGAAGGCAAAGGGGGGGGGGGTCCCTTTCTCCTCTGCTGTATAGGTTTTTGGGAGGGTGGGGGGGTCTCTTCTGCCCAGCAACCGTGGGTCACTCTCATCCTATCGCACCCTCGTGTCTGAACCTGCGGTGGCACCAGAGAGAGCCGCCCACATCCTTTGTGAACCGAAGGCAAACCTGGAGACACTGGCCTGGCTCGGGCTTCCTGTCCTCCTGGTCGGCTCCCCCTTCTTCCCCATGTCTCCCTCTCTCCTCCATCTTCCCCTCGCCCCCCCATCCCCACCCCATAAGCCCCATTGCTGTGCCTGGTGAACCCCTTTGCTTGCCTGTCTCCACTCAGTACTAGCTGACCGAATAGCGACGCTCACTGCTGTCCGTGTTATGTAAAACGACGATATTTATCCCTAACGTCCGAAACCAAGCGGAGCAGTGACCTGTACAAACCCTGGGCTCAAAAGGCCCCCTCCCTTCTCACTGCCTTGTCATGGAGTTGGTCTTTCAATAAATAATATACGCTTGGTGTCACAGCCGCGTGGGGTATCCCTGGGCCTTGTTTGTACATTGGGGTGCGTTGCATTGGTCCAGCTCAAGGTTTCCTTTTCAAAAAGGCCTTGGGAACATAGGTGTTATGAATAACTTTTCAATAACTGTAAAGCATAGGTTCCTTTTATTGCAGTTTTCCAGTATGAGAAAGGATATCAGAACTTTTACACAAAGAACGACTTTGGACATACAGACATACAGATACTACACTGAATCCACTGTCGCACCTTAGCTTCATCTTGCTAAACACACCAGGCCACACACAGAAAGTAGTCTTTTGTAGTTTATTTAGAAAATAGACAAAAGATAGATCATAAAAAGGTAAAAGTTTAGTTCCAAAAGATAGGTACAAAACAAGGCTGTAAGCAAGAAGTCCATAGAAACACAGAGTATGAAACAAGGTCCTTTTCATAGAAGCCAAAAGTCCCAGCAAACAATATATCCACGTGATAATACAGGTAAGCAAACTTGGTACAGGAAAGCAGACTTGCTTCTTGATCAAGCAGCGAAGTTGCATTGACAGATATCTCCCTTTCAGCAGACTGTTTTAAAAGCATGACATAAAGGCATTCCTTTGCCCTTTGACCTCCCATTTATTAGCTATTCAAAGACTTCTCCGCAACCCTCTAAATTCCAGTCTCGTAGCCCGATCGAGATCCTCAGAGTCAAGGCCACTGAGCTCGTTAGTGTTATCAGGCGGAGGCAAAGAGCTACCCTCCGTTTCTGCTTCCTGCACCTGAATTCCGTCAACAGAAACAACATCACCATTTCTTCCCATGGGAACAACTCCCTGCTCTTCATTTCCCACAGCATCAGAGTCATCTTCAAATTCATCCTGAATCTGCTGAATCCCATCATTATGCACATATAACCCAGAATCCTCATCAGAATCACACGAAGGCACATCAGAATCACACAAAGGCAAAGGCTGAGTCACAACATCCACAAACAACCTATAGTTACATTGGCTAACAAACAAAGGGGATTCCATTTTTACTCAGCATTCACATTACACATCCTCATTCATACATCATCATTTCTCCTTCTGTCATCTCATGGAGAACACCTCTTAGGCCAGATTGCTTCCCTGCAAATCTGCTGCTTTTCCAGTACTTCCAATACTTCCAAAATGCATCTTCCTTCCCTAAGAGCAATGTCAAGGATCAGATCTCTGTTTTCCCTACAGCAGAAACCGACTCCCTGCAAATGTATGACTCCAAAATCACACTCCTTTCTCTTCCCTTGAGAAAAGGATGCAAGTGACCAGACTGCGTTCCATTGCAGATCTGCCACTCCCAAATACATACACCATTTTTCTCTCCTTTCCAAGGAGAAGTGCTTGGCGGGTGGCCCAGACACTTTCAGTCTGACACAATTTTGGAATATTATAAGGTCTCATATATAGCAATAGTTTTTGTTGATGTTGTCCCAAAGTTGCAAATGAATGATAGATGTTTTTCCAGCCTGAAACATCCTGACTTTCCCAGTTCCGGGCAGATGTTGACTCTCTTTAATTGGTGTTGGCAAACATAAGGAGCCCTGTGTTGACTTCCTTCTTAACGTAAGGAACCTTGTAAACATTTCCTTAACCTAAAGAGCCGTTGTCTCTGATATGTAAACACGTTTTTCCCCAAAAGTTCAACAGTTAATCATTGCCACAGTTCCCATCAGCAACTTTTAATTATAGTCCATGAATTCTTCACCTCCTCCTTATAGTTTTCAATCTTAGGATGGCATCTCTAGACTATATACGAGAGCTATCCAGAAAGTAGATTACATTTTGGAATTAAAAATGAACAACGTATAAGAGAAAACATTTACCATATGCAGTTGAAAGCCACACCCAAATAACACTTCTCAACATAGTTGCCATTCAAATCTAGGCACTTATCATAGTGATGAATGAGCTTGGAAACTCTTTCCCCACCAAACTCTGCCGCTTGCGTTCTCAACCAGCCAGTCACCCCTTCCTGCAGCTGTGCATCATCGGCAAAACGCTGTGTTGAGGATGCAAGCGGCAGAGTTTGGTGGGGAAGGAGTTTCCAAGCTCATTCTTCACTATGATAAGTGCCTAGATTTGAATGGTGACTATGTTGAGAAGTGGTATTTGGGTGTGGCTTTCAACTACATGTGATAAATGTTTTCTCCTATACTTTGTTCATTTTTAATTCCAAAACATTATCTGCTTTATGGATAACCCTTGTAGATCCGAACCATACATCTTTCATAAAATTCCATTCAAACCATACATCATATTTCATGACACAGGTAGTCCCCAAGTTGCAAAGATCTGATTTACAAATGACTCCTAGTTAAGAACAGGGCTGAGACAACAGGAAGTGAGAGGCATCTCCCCCTCAGAAGGAAAGTCCACTCCAGGAAGTGTCATTATCCAGGGGTAAATGTGTCTCCACTGAAGCTTTATCACCAATCCTTGTTACCACAACAAACCAAGTTTTTCAAAATCTACTTCTTACAGGGACAGAATGTGAGGGGGAATCTTCTGAACAGGGGCACAGGCAGCAAAGGAAACTCCACAGGGGTATTCACCTTTCCCTATGCAATCCAAATCTAAACAATATATATATATATAGCTGGAGTTGCCCTTAAAAATGTATCTGTTCTGACTTACATACAAAATTCAACTTGAAAACAAACCTGCAGAACCCCTCTTGTTTGTAACTTGGGGGCTGCCTGTATCCCTGGACTGCAACTCCCATCATTCCTGATCATAATAATAAAACTTTATTTATATCCCACCCTAGCTCCCCATGGGGACTCGTTGCCTATACTGGTCAGAGCGATTGGTGTTGCAGTCCGAAAATATCTGGAGCAGGACATTTAGCATCAGCAACAGTTGTTCAAAACCTTACACTCCTTTGTTGAGTAAAGTATAAAAAATGAATAATACATACTAAAAATACAAGAAAATCTCAAAATAGGTAAGAAATACTACAAAGAAGACAAAGAAGGGGATGACTTCCAACCAGGATCTATACAAGGGGGATCCATCCAGTACGTTCTCAAAATATGGGAAGATGTCTATGGAAGAATATGGTCCTTTGGAAATGTGAAGCAAAAAATAAGCATTGAGGGAAAACAACACTGGGTGCATCCATATTGCAGAATGAATGAAGTTCAACAGCACTTTTGACCCCAGTGAGTCAACGGTATTGAATCCTGTGAGTTGTAGCATTGAGTTACTACAGTAGTGTCTAACCCAGGCATGGGCCAACTTCAGCCCTCCCTCCAGGTGTTTTGGACTTCAACTCCCACAATTCCTAACAGCCTACCGGCTGTTAGGAATTGTGGGAGCTGAAGTCCAAAACACCTGGAGGGAGGGCTGAAGTTGGCCCATGCCTGGTCTAACCTCATTCTACAGCACTGATGCACCCACTGAAGGGCTTAAAGGTACCAGACCCTGTCTGATACTTGAAGCTAAGCAGGATCAGCCCTGGTTATGACTTGGGTGGGAGATCGGCAACAAATCCCAATGCTGTAAGCTCTATTTCAGGGGAAGGGACTGGCCAAACACCAGACTCTTCCTTTCCTGAGAAAACCCTATCCTTTAATCAGATTGCACAGGTACACAGGTGAAATCAAGACATATATTCAAGATCTGGCCTTGGTGCCTTTCCCCCAAATGCTAGGCTAGAGCTTCCAATGTATGCTGAAAGAGGCCTTTTTGGACTGCTGCTCCCAGAATTCCCCCAGCCTTTTATTTCCAGGTGTTACTGACAACCATCATCGAATTTTTTCTAAATCCTTATACCAAATAATGACACGAACCAACTGAAGGCACCCCATTGAATGATTTAAAAGCTTCAAGCTACGAATAGGGTCATGAATAATGAAGCATTGTGGTCCTGAAGGGGCAAGGTTGTAAAAGATGTAAAAAAAAATACTCCTCTTAATCCAAAGTCAAAAGCAGGAGGCCCCTTTTCTGTGAAGAGGACGAGGAAAAACACCACAAAAGTTGGATCTTCAAACTGCAAAAGAACTATTTATTGCGTGGCCATAGCAATGTGACAAATACATGCATACATGCAATCAAAGGATTTGTCTGAATTTCCAAAATGGCTGCAAGGGTTTTATCACCTCCACAGAAATTAGCAAGCATATCCTTATTGGCTTACAAAGATTATTTACCCCATTTGTCTAATGTTGTCTACATCACAAGCATCTTAACCATCATGCAATCCCATTGGTTTTCTATGCTGTAACAACATGTGATTCTTTAGACAATGGTGCTTTCATGTTACTGACCCTGACTTGTTGCAAGTATAAGCTTGAAATCGTATGGGAACCGGTTCTGACTTGATGTATTGTTATTATTTGAAAGTAACTTCTTTTCTCTGGAACAACTCTTTCCCCAAACATCAGCATTTTCTCTCAAGCGCAGGCCTTCCTCAAACATAGGTCTTTTGCAACTTAGGTCAATCAAAACATATGGGACTTATAGTCATTACAAGTATCTTTGAAAATTCTTTTTAAACCCACGTCTCCCTCAGTCCCACTTCCTACATTGCCTTTCTCTGTTTCCTTTGAGGCATGCATGCTGCTAGTCCACAGTGAGGAGGAGGTCAATCTCCATAACTCTGCAATACAGCATTTCAAAATTATTATTATTATTATTATTATTATTATTATTATTTTATAATATAGATCACTTCTTCCCTCTGCTAGGAATAGGCAGAACGTATGGAATAAACGGCTTGTTTCCATGTAATTTTGTGAGGCCTAGAAGCTTCTTTCTTCTGAAGAATGGCAGCCATTTAGGAAACATCTGTATGAGGGAACACCTCTGCTTGATGGGAATATCAGGATAAATTGAGCATTATTATTATTATTATTATTATTATTATTATTATTATTATTATTATTAATTGGTAATATAGATCACTTCTTACCTCTGCTAGGAATAGGCAGAACTTCTTATGGAATAAATGGCATGTTTCCATATACAGTAGAGTCTCACTTATCCAACATAAACGGGCCGGCAGAACGTTGGATATGCGAATATGTTGGATAATAAGGAGGGATTAAGGAAAAGCCTATTACACATCAAATTAGGTTATGATTTTACAAATTAAGCACCAAAACATCATGTTTTACAACAAATTTGACAGAAAAAGTAGTTCAATATGCAGTAATGCTATGTAGTAATTACTGTATTTACGAATTTAGCACCAAAATATCACAATGTATTGAAAACATTGAATACAAAAATGCGTTGGATAATCCAGAACGTTGGATAAGCGAGACTCTACTGTCATTTTGTGAGGCCTAGAAGCTTCTTTCTTCTGAAGAATGGCAGCCATTTAGGAAACATCTGTATGAGGGAACACCTCTGTTTGATGGGAATATCAGGATAAATTGAGCATTATTATTATTATTATTAATTGGTAATATAGATCACTTCTTACTTCTGCTAGGAATAGGCAGAACTTCTTATGGAATAAATGGCATGTTTCCATATACAGTAGAGTCTCACTTATCCAACATAAACGGGCCGGCAGAACGTTGGATATGCGAATATGTTGGATAATAAGGAGGGATTAAGGAAAAGCCTATTACACATCAAATTAGGTTATGATTTTACAAATTAAGCACCAAAACATCATGTTTTACAACAAATTTGACAGAAAAAGTAGTTCAATATGCAGTAATGCTATGTAGTAATTACTGTATTTACGAATTTAGCACCAAAATATCACAATGTATTGAAAACATTGAATACAAAAATGCGTTGGATAATCCAGAACATTGGATAAGCGAGTGTTGGATAAGTGAGACTCTACTGTAATTTTGTGAGGCCTAGAGGCTTCTTTCTTCTGAAGAATGGCAGCCATTTTGGAAACATCTGTATGAGGGAACACCTCTTTTTGATGGGAATATCAGGATAAATTGAGCATCATCATCGTCATTATTAATAATAATAATAATAATTGGTAATATAGATCACTTCTTACCTCTGCTAGGAATAGGCAGAACGTCTTATGGAATTAATGGCTTGTTTCCATATAATTTTGTGAGGCCTAGAGGCTTCTTTCTCCTGACAAATGGCGGCCATTTTGTCCCTGCTGCCAAGCCATTCTTCTTCCTATGCTGGGAAGAGGGAACAAAATGGCCTCCTCAACGGCTGCCTCCCCAAGAGGATCATGGGAATGGTAGTTTAATCGCCTTGCCACTGGCCTTCTCATGTATTGGCCCAGCCTTGTTGCAGACTACAATTCCCAGCAGCCCTCAATGGCTAGGAAAGAGGCGGCAGCCATTAATTCTCCTCAGGATTGCCTTAGGGAGACTCAAAGTGTCTCACTATTAGAGAACAATGGCAGAAGATGTAAGGTGCTTAAAATGCTCCTATTCTTTAACCACTTTTGTCCCCTTCCCCATTCCTCATATATTTTGCAATACAAATTTTATGGAATAATAGTAATAATAGTAGTAGTAGTAGATGTGTGTGTGTGTGGATGCACACACACCACACAGGTGTATTTTGGGGTGCAGGAAATGACTCAAAGTGATCCAGAACAGAAAGTTTGCTGTGGTTTTTAGTTTGAATATGTATTTATTGATTTTAACTGAATTTTTAAATCTGTTTTAATGTGTATATATGTGTAGATTTTGAATTGTACTGAAATGCTTTTAATGTAATCCACTTTGAGTCTCCCTGTGAAGAGAAAAAATGGGGTATAAACAAACATAATAAATATAATAACAATAATTGGGTTGTTGTGCATTTTCCGGGCTATATGGCCATATTCCAGAAGCATTTTCTCCTGACGTTTCGTCCACATATATGGCTGGCATCCTCAGAGGAAAACTGTATTTAGTGGTCCCTATGTAGACTTGTCCACAGCTGCATGGTACAGTAAAGTCTAACTTATCCAAGCCTTGCGTATCCAAGTTTCTGGATTATCCAAGCCATTTTTGTAGTCAATTTTTTCAATATATCGTGATATTTTGGTGCTAAATTCATAAATACAATAATCACAACATTATATTACTGGGTATTGAACTGCTTTTTCTGTCAAATTTGTTGTAAAACATGATGTTTTGGTGCTTAATTTGTAAAATCAACCTAATTTGATGTTTAATAGGCTTTTCCTTAATCCCTCCTTATTATCCAAAATATTCACTTATCCAAGCTTCTGCTGGCCCGTTTAGCTTGGATAAGTAAGACTCTACTGTATATGGTAGACTCATGCAGAGGTGAGAGGATTCCTCTGAAAGTTGCATTTGTTGGGAACAAAGGATTCCCCCAGGCAGGAATGAGGCTTGCAAGGCCATTAATGCTAATCAAGGTGATTAATTACAACACTCATATTGGCCTCCAACAGACAAGAGTTCTCCTGCCCACAAATATATAAACCTCCCTTGCTTAGTTTTCCAATATACCTTACAACCTCTGAGGATGCCTGCCATAAATGTGGACAAAACGTCAGGAGAGCATGCTCTGGAACATGGCCATACAGCCCGGAAAATGCACAACAACACAGTGATTCCGGCCATGAAAGCCTTCGACAGCACAATAATAATAATACAGTAGAGTCTCACTTATCCAAGCTAAATGGGCTGGCAGAAGCTTGGATAAGCGAATATCTTGGATAAGAAGGAGGGATTAAGGAAAAGCCTATTAAACATCAAATTAGGTTATGATTTTACAAATTAAACACCAAAACATTATGTTTAACAACAAATTTGACAGAAAAAGTAGTTCAATACGCAGTAATGTTATGTTGTAATTACTGTATTTATGAATTTAGCACCAAAATATCATGATATATTGAAAACATTGACTACAAAAATGGCTTGGATAATCCAGAAGCTTGGATAAGCGAGACTTTAATGTAATAACAGTCTGTTGAATGGCTTCAGGAAAGATGAGGCGCATATGGCTGTCCATTGAGTAGGAAAAGATGGGAGAAATTGTTACCCTTTTTTGGGTCAGCAGAATCCCATAACCAGAGTGATCGCTGACTCAAGCCATTTTAGGGACACAGAGACTTTCAGTCCCCAAAATGTAATGTTTCCAGGCTTTCTCTCTCTGCGATTGTGTTGGTAGTGGTTTGCTTAGTCTTCACTTATTTAGATGACTTTATGTCACTTGTAGTCGGTCGACCTAAACACCTACCTCAAGGATCCCATTCCCTCCAATACGTTACCAATGGAAACTGGGGGCCTTGAGAGCCTAAACGACTTCAGGGAGCAGTCAAGATGACCAAAGTTATTAATGGAGAAGGACAGGCGAGTTAGGAGTGGCTGCCACAGTTTGCTTTTACGGGAGCCTATTGGGTCTCCTCTTCACCGCTCCTCATTGCTGGGGTGAGTGCATACTTCTTTTGCACTTTGAACACAGTTTGTAGCAACCAAAGCTAAAGTTGAAGACAAAGGGGGAAACGAGAGGGAGACTGGGATGCTTTAAAAGCAGCTGAAAAAAATGGGACAGCGGGGTTAACCACGACTTTCCCTGTAAAATTGGGCATATGGGTATGCATATTAATCTCTGGTGAATGTAGAAACATCTTTATATTTAATTGGGAGTCTGCCCAGCCCAGAATTGTCTGCTTTGAGGGCTCTCCAAGACTTTGTGTGGGATTCATTGTGTCCTGCTGCAGTTTCCCCCTCTTTCTATTCTTGTATTATTATAATATAGGCAGTCTCCAAGTTATAGTCAAGAGAGGTTCTGTAGGTTTGTTCCCAAGTTGAATTTGTTTATATGTCAGAATAGGTACTTTTTAAAAGTATAACTCTTGTTGAATATACCTTTGGATAATGTAGGGAAGGGGAATCACCCCTGCAGTATCTGTTTTGGAGTCTGTGTCCCTGTTCAGAGGATTCTACCTCACTTTCTGTCCCTGTGATCATTAGTTTTTTAAACATTTGGCTTGTTGTGGAAGCAAGGATTGGAGATAAAGTTTCAACCCCTTTTTCCTAAGATGATAACTCTTCCAGGAGTGGATTTCCCTTCCTTTTTAGGGAGAGATTCCTCTCACTTCCTGTTGTATCAGCCCCGTTCTCAACTAGGAGTCATTTGTAACTCGGGGACTGCCAATAACAACAACAACAACAACAACAACAACAACATAGTTCTCACTTCCTTCTCCCAAATACACCAGACTTAGTTTCCAAAATGAGGTGAAATTGAGAATATATGACCACAGGACGCAGTCATGATGTATATAGTCCAGTCTGACTGTCAGCAATGGAGCCCTCCAAGGTTTCTGACAAGATTCTTTCCTTTCCTCTCCTTGATGCTGCCAGTCACTGAATTGGCACCTTCTTCATAGGAAGCATGGGAAGCTCCTCTTCTGCTGAATGAGACCCTTGGCAGTCCATCCTGTCTAGTTTTGCAGCTCAGGCTAGCAGGTGTGTCTCTCCAGGTTTTTAGGAAGGATACTTTTCCTAGCCCTGTTTGGAGATCCTTAGTGCTTCCACTCAGGGTGAAAATGTGTCTGGAAGTGCACCTCCTCCCTGTATGCTTACATTGAAAGACTAGGAGAGAAAAACCCATTTTTCGGAATGAAGGCTCTTGGGTGCCACAGTGTGCTGGCCAAGGTGCTACACGGCAACAATGAAGCTGCATCACTTGCGGGTGGGTTACCACTGGTAAGTCCACTGCCCAGAATTTGGCCTTCTTATGAAATATGAAATGGTTATAATGTGAATTTGTTGGTCTGCTTTCAGTAGTTTGATTGTCTTTGTTGCTTGTATAAATGCTTATACATTGGGTTTCATCTTTTGGTTTATATTATTTTGTATTTTTATACAGTATTGAATGTTTGCCCTGATTCCCCACTGAGGAGATAGATAGGGCAGGATAGAAATAAAGTCTCATTCATTCATTCATTACCCCAATTTCTAGCATTGCGGTAACTGAAAACTTCATTCCAGCATTTAGAAAGAGAGTTTAGATGTTGGAAATAACAACCTTCTTCAAGCCTCCACTAGTTATTTGTTATGTATATAATTGAGATTGCTTACTGTATTGTATATGTGTATATTGGTATGCATTTTCCCTTAACTCTTTGTTGTGCGAGGGCTGCAGACCACGTGATCAGAACTGGGATTGTTCAGGACACAGACTCCATTTTAGCTCTCACTGTGAGAGCGTTCGGCAGTGGAACTTTCTGCTCCAGAGAGTGGTGGAGGCTCCTTCTTTGGAGGCTTTTAAGCGGAGGCTGGATGGCCATCTGTCGGGGTACTTTGAATGTGATTTTCCTGCTTCTTGGCAGAGGGTTGGACTGGATGGCCCATGAGGTCTCTTCCAACTCTATGATTCTGTTTTAGACTTCATTAGGAACAGATGTATGCTTTTAGAAGTTAGTTGGAACAGACTGTAGAGACTCTATTAGACTCTCAGAACAGAGAAATTCTTTGAACTTTGGACTTTTAAGATTCAAGTAAAAATGTCATGTGTTACCTGCACAGAGAAACTACTTCAAATCCTACCTGTAACTAGATTGATATGCAGTGTACCTTTTTGTTGAATACATGAAGTTTATGAGTAAACCAACTATGTTACTTTTAAAGAAGTCTGCCTATTTTTGTCTCTTAAGAGCATGATTTAAAGGCATATATATTTTAAGGGAGAATAGATGTTTTGTGGCAACTAAAAGAACACTTCTGAAACTCTGCTACATATATATGTGATTTATGTACAGTATTGGCATATCTTTGTCCCTAACAGTTCAAAGAGGTAACTAGGCACATCAGTTTAACAGCTGAGAAACCTAATTGCCTTGCATGAATGTCATTTCCCCAAAAGGTTATGGCATCATCTTTTCAAAAGGGGCAGGAAAAGTTATTAAGAAAATGGAACACATCAAATACAAGAGATCCAGCTGTGAACAACTTTTGTAGTGCTTAATGTTCACCAGGTGCAATGACTGACTCCCTCTGCAATGCTAGAAATGTTGGGACTGAAGGAAGTTTCATTTGGTAAGGCAGAATTCTAAGCTGGAGCGCCAGTGCCCTCATTTATCCCTCAGTATCGACACCTCTGGATTCTTGGCTCTTAAGTCAAGCTGTGCTGTGCTCAGCTACATTTCAGGATTTCTTTTTCTTGTTTTACAGGCAGCCAAGGAAGAGGCAGCCACTGATGCCTTTCAGACACAAGTCACTTGGAAAACAGGAATGCAGCTGTGCTGAGAACCCCCAGTAGACTTGTGCAGCAGCCTGGAATGGAAACAACATGGAGGTAGGTCCCCAAGATATGTTTCTTTGCAAGAAGAATCTGAGGTCCTCATAAGTGTTGCTTACCTTTGGCTGAGTCAGGACTCCTGGATGGCACCACCTGGCATTGTGTGCAGAAGGAAGACCATACAAACCCCATGAACATTGCTAATGATTAGGGGAGATGTGGATCCTGAAGCATTTTCAGCCGCAGATTTACTTAAATATTGATCCCTCTGCCATAGAACCTTCATATCAAGGGTGGCAAGACATGATAATATCTAGATGGTTCAAGTTGATTATTGGAAGGACTGGACTCTCCTGCATGGACTTGCATGTGTCTTGAGAGCTTCTGGACGCCCTTCCCCATTGACCTCACAGATCCACCTAATGGGAACACAGGAGGCAGGGCCTTTTTGGTGGAAATCTCTTCCAAGAGAGGTTAGATAAATATTCTCTTTACTGCCTTTCTGAAAGTAGGGAAAGTTCTTTTTATTCCAGGAGGCCTTTGAGAATTGATTTTTCAAAGAAAACGGACCTTGTATAATGTGTTGGGCGTTCATTTGTCATTCATGTGGTTTTGCTTAACCTGTTTCAGGTTTTGTGATGGTGCAGTTGCCTTTCAACTTTGGAAGGTTATGAATTTCAACTTTGGGAGGTTATGTGTTAACCACCTTCAGTACCAAACTGAGGAAAACCTGGGATATGATTATGATAATGATAATATTTCAGCTATTTTTTTAAATCCCTTCTTGGGTAGAGTTATCTTTGTGGTGAGTCAAACTCAAATAATGTTCCTGCTATATTATGCTTTCTTATCATCTGCTCTTAGAGGGGAGTAGACACCCGTGAATATCCCAATGCTAATGACAAACTGAAATGGCTACATAGATTCTAGTCAGTCTGGAGTTTGCAAACATATTTTTTAGATTACCGTTCTGGGAATCTTCCAGTTGAGGATTTTGAAAATTGTAGTACAAAATGTTGTTTCCAAACCAGACCTCAGGCCTGCGATGCACAACCAATGAGACAGGAGGTGGAGTGTCCATATTGTGGCAAGTTTTAGGAATGAGGGTCTAAGGACACACACAAAACTCAAGCAAGCCAAGCCACCCTGTTTTGCCAGTCCATTTGCCAGACCTAGGAGGTAGAATAATAGAATTCTAGAGTTGGAAGAGACCTCGTGGGCCATCCAGTCCAACCCTATTCTGTCAAGAAGCAGGAAAACCACATTCAAAGCCCCCCCCCCCCCCCCCAAACACATGGCGATTCAGCCTCTGTTTAGAAGCCTCCAAAGGAGGAGCCTCCAACATACTCCGGGGCAGAGACAGAGTTCCACTTCTGAACAGCTCTCACATTTAGGAAGTTCTTCCTAATGTTCAGGTGGAATCTCCTTTCTTTTCTGTAGTTTGAAGCCATTGTTCCGTGTCCTGGTCTCTAGGGCAGCAGAAAGGAAGCCTGCTCCCTCCTCCTTGTGACTTCCCCTCACACATTTATGCATGGCCCTCATCAGGTCTCCTCTCCGCCTTCTCTTCTGCAGGCTAAACATGCCCAGCTCTTTCAGCCGCTCCTCATAGGGTTTATTCTCCAGACCCTTGTCATTTTAGTCGCCCTCCTATGGACACATTCCAGCTTGTCAACATCTCCCTTAGATTGTGGTACCCAGAATTGGACACAGTGTGATTACAGGTGTGGTCTGACCAACCATACTCTGCACAGAATGGTACACGACATATGTGCTAGTGCAGGATTTGAACCCACCCTTGACGAAACGAAAAAGCACAATTCAGCCAAACGATTTCTTATAAATTTATTACATAATAATAATAATATTAATAATAATAATATAATATAAGAAACATAGATCTCTGTGTGGGGGGGGGGCATATCACAACGTCAGGGAGAGGGAGGTGTGTGATCCACTCCTCTCTTATTTTGCAGAAGGAGAGATCTCCTCAGGAAATCCATATAAAATAAGGGGTGAAAGTCAAACTGACCCTGTCAATTAAAAAACAATTTAACAAACCAAGGGCACAGGTGAGTGTGTGTGACAGACAGGGGATGAGACCGGGAGCTGCTTCTCGGTGTGTGTACCTCTTCTGTATATTGTGTGTGTGTGTCTTTAGGAGAACGGGGCTGAAAAGGAAACCACACTGGGTTTCTGTTCCAGAGTGAGCAGCAGCTTGCAAAGCCGCTCTCTATTGAGAAGATCATGTTGAGGATTGGATTTCTTGCTTTGAAAACCTAGAAATACAAACCCAAGTTCCTGACTACAGAAGATTAATGGATTTAGTCAAGACCAAAGATAGAAATAAAAATCAACAACCTTAAAAACTAAATTTCCAAAGGGAAAGAAAATCTTGCCCTCAATTTGTACAGAAGGTAACAAAAAGTCATTGAGAAGCCATGAGAAATCACAGTAGGTCCGTGTGCAGCAGCGGGTTCTCCCGCAGCCACATACCTGGGGTTGGTTCTAGGAATGACCCTCGCGCTCAGATGTCACGGTCAGGTTCCTTTACCTGCCTTCTCCAGAATGGCTTTTTTTTTAGATGAAAGGCATGACTTGCTCTGGAGAGAGTTGGGACAGACCTGTCCTTGTGGGCAGAATAAAACTGGCAAGGAGCTATCTACAAATGAAAACCAATACCCTTTGCTCCAGCTGGGAGCAAAACGCTGAGGAACATCAACTGACGGGACTGTAAGAAAAGCCAACAGCCGTCCATGTTGAGGGGAAAGCAGAAGACGTGGGCACTTGCAGGGCAGGCTAGCTGGGCGGAAACATTGGGGGGCCCGAATACAGAAATGGTTCCTTCTAGCAAAGCAGCCATCTTGGAGCACAGCATGAGGGGAAGGGAACAAAGCAGAAAGCCTTTCTTTGCAACCAGGAAAACAAAAACAAGAGCGCGAATGGGTGGGGCGTGGGACTCGCGCAAGAGTCCTGCAAAGCAAGAAGCATTCTGTCTAGAACTCACGACAAATCCTGTTGGTCAGTGGGCAAACTGGACATGGCAAGAGAGACAACTTCCCCCACTCTCCCCCGATGGATCCCTTTGGGGCAAAAACGGGAGCTCCCAACCTGTCTCAAACAGATTTACGGTCAATCATGTTTCTATTCCTAATGCTGAGCCAAAGCAGAAGGAAGGCTCTGTCTCAGGCATGGTATCTTCTGCAGAAAGGCAAGGATTTCTTCTAGAAATGAAAGTCTGGCTCACAGATCTTGAAGGAGAGCCGGGGAAGTCCGTTTTCCTTGCAAGGGAGATGCTGCTTCTCTGTTTTCCCTGCTCCTTTCTCGGAAGGTGGGCTTGTTGTACTTTGCAAAGGTGGGCCTCCCTAGCTCCTGCTGGGAGGGTGTCGCTTCCAAGATTTCTCTCTGAGCAAAAAAAGAGGAAATGGAAGAAGGGGGACTTTTTGGCTGGTTTGGTCACTGGTACCCGAAGCTTATGTTGGAAATAGCAACCTTTTTCAACCCTCCGCTAGTTATTATGTATATAATTCAAACTGCTTGCTGTACTGTGCATGTGTATATTGGTGTGCATTTTTTCTTAACTCTATGTTGTGGGCGGGTGTGCAGACCATGTGATCAGAACTGGGATTGTTCAGGACTCAGACTCCATTTTAGAAACAGTATGCTTAGAGACTTCAGTAGAAACAGATGTATGCTTTCAGACACCAGTAGAAGCAGAAGCCATTAGACTTTCAGTGTAGAAACAGAGACTCTATTAGACTCTCAGAACAGAGAGATGCTTTAGACTATGGATTGTTGATTATGAGAAAGGTGCCTTGTATTACCTGCACAGAGAAACTAATTCAAATCCTATTTGTAACTGGATTGATATGCAAAATACTTGTATACTGAATATATGAAGTTTGTGAGTAAACCGACTATGTTACTTTTAAAGAAGTCTGCTTATTTTTGTCTCTTGAGAGCATGATTTAAAGGCAGCTATATTTTAAGGGAGAATACATGTTTTGGGGCAACTACTCTGCTATATGTGTGTGTGTGTGTGTTTTGTGCACTGGCATATCTTTGTCCCTAACAGTTCAAAGAGATATCTAGGTACATCCGTTTAACAGCTGAGAAACGTAATTGCCTTGCATGAATGCCATTTTCCCAAAAAGTTAAGATATCCTTTTCACAAAAGGTTGTGACTTCTAACAAGGTCATGCCTTTCCAAAGATCATAAAATCTCCAAAAGGTTATGGAGATTTCCGTTTTCCAAAAAATAGATTGCCTCTCAATTATATACCAGTAACAGGCTATAAAGTGCTGAATTTAGTGAGTTAGCACAGAATTTATTTGTAGACATGTTTCCATAAAGAGAAGATAATGTCCCCTTTTAACCCTTTAAATAAAGAGGTGAGATACGTAATATGTGAAGAACCACGTGAATCATTCTGGGTAATCTTGAAGCAACATTATCAGTCTTGACATTGTGATTCTAATCTAAACTGCACAATCCTAAGCATGTTTACAAGGAGGTAGTCCAACTACATTCAGTAAGGCTTACTCCAATGTCAGTAGGCATGGTGTCAGAATTAAAGAAACTAAAGCTGGTTTCAGAGGATTTGAATGGCCAAAGTTGTAGTTTTTTGGATGCCTCTAGAGAGAAACTGTAAAATTCTATAGGCTGTCATGGGATTTGAACAATTTTGTGTGTTGGGTGTGGAATTCAATCACGGGTTCGTCTTGAGAATTAAAATCTCACCCAGCTGTGAATTCAGGGACTCAGGTTGCCTTGTACTTCTTTATCATATGATTCACTGATATGCTATCATAACACGTTTTATAGTAATGGTTTTCAATCCCTTACAATGGAGTAAAGGTATAGCAGCTAAAGAGTTCCTATTAGGAAGATAAATCTTTAGCTATTTCTCCTTGAGTTGGGATTGCTAATTAGGTTTTATCCCAGCTGTAGAAGGAAAACCTGTATTTTTCACAGTATTCTGCTGTATTAAATGACTCGTAAAATGTTGTGTGGGAATTACTCTGCGAGGAAAACACAAAACTTTTCTGTAGCCAAATCAGGTTTTCCTTACAGAACGCTGTTTTCTTGACAGAAGCAAATGTCAAAATCTTATATTATTTTTAACTTAATCTTATGTATATTTAGATAGGTAGCAAAGCAGCGAGAAACTCAGTGAAAGAATTGCAAAGGTGAATGCTGGGATACCAGCAAAATTACTTGATGCCCATTGGGGCCAAGGCATGATCTGCATGGGAAACTTGGTCTGCTTTACTACACAGTAATAGAATAGTAACCCTCGTGTGAAATAGAGCTATGACACTGACCAATTCTAGTTCCTGCATACGTTGGTCTGCTTACTGAGATGTAACTCCCATACAGAATTCAAATCAGGTTGTTTGCTTTTGGTTTTTTTTTTGTAAAGAATGTTGGTTTTCAACCCCACACTGCCCAAGTCTGCAGTCCTCAATGAGGAGTAGTTAGCTTAGAATAATAGGCTGAGGTAAATCCCTCCCTGACTCTTGAATGACAGTTGGAATGTATTTATTTCTTCTCTCCTCTCTGTTTCTGCTCTCATTCTGATTTGTTGTATAGAATGGATACTTTTGTAGTGCAAGTCTTTACTTTTGACTTCTACTTTTGCACCTTGGTATGTGTTGTGTGTATTGAGATCTCTGCTTTTGTGTCAGGAGAGATGTGTGCTTGGAGAATTTTCCCTCTCTTTTGAAGACTAGAAGAGATGGGATTAGTTAGTGTAGCTCAGACCCAGTAATTTACAATTAAGAAATGTAATTATACTTTTGTAAACATTGTGTATTTTTAAAGACTGAACTTGGATTTTTGCCTCCTAAGTTCTAAATTCTTTACAGCCACATGGCACTTCACGCTCTGCTTGCTGTGAGCTGAATGCTCAACCATAAGTATCCTGTTTGTAGTTTTTGGATGCTCTGCTGTATTTTTGGGTAGTTTTCCCTTACATACAACATCCATAACAAAGAAAACCTCTGCAGTATAAGCCCGGGGCAACACTTTGGGATGTTGAATAACAAAAGAAATACATGCTAAATTCTTGGTGGGCTATTGCTATGACTCTGAGGAAACTCATTCTTTGACCAAAGAATAGATCATTGCAAACATTCTTTCAATTTGTATTTCCAGCTTCAACCTGATTATTTGGCTGGGGCTTCTTTCCTGTTTTGGGCTATGCCTGACCAGGACTGAGCCGTGGTGTCCCTGGGACTGGCGCCCAGGCGCCTCGAAGGCACGTCCAGGGATCACCCAGTGTTTGCAAACACAGGCACGGCTGCAGCTGCTTTGTGGGTAGAAGCTGGGGAGCCCAGACCCTGTGCGGCAACAGGGGGGCGTCTTAGCCAGCCTTCCTGAGGAGCAGCAGAAACCAGGGTTCAGTGCTTTCTCAAGGAAGGAAGAAGGCACCCAGCTTTCCCAGTCCTGGAGTGAACGTCCTGCAGATATAAGTTCCAGTCTGCAGTCTTCAGGCCTTCCTCCCTCAGGAGGAGGCCGGGTGCAGGCGAAGTCTCCTCACATTGTCCCAGAAACAGCTGCGGAAGGGACAGAGCGAGACAGAGGGGCCCACGGCAGCAGTAGCAGCAGCATGGGCCCGAAAAAGAGCCTGCACTCAGGCAAATAGCCAGCCAAACACACGCCAGCCACTATTAAGGAGAGTAAAGGGGAGAATGCATTACAGAGAGGGACCTGCACTGCAAATAGAAGCAGGGAAAAACACCTGGTCAACAAAAGGCTTTGTTTACAGATTAGAGCAGAAGATAGGCAACTCCAGTCAGAGCGCTTATGTGGGAAAGTTGAGGAGAGAATTCATGGGAAAAGAAATGACTTCATGGGTGTCTATTAACTGGCATGTTGTTTAGCTCTTAGTTCAGGTAGAGAGAAGCTAGGCCTGAGTTCCCTGGCTCTTGTCTCAAGTCAAACCTTGGTTTTGGATTTATGTATCCTGGAAGTTTTCTATGTTCTTGTTTTATATTCCTGCTCAAGTTTTACTAAATATACCTTTGCTTTTGGACTCACACTGTGCTTGTGACTTTCTGGCTATTCCTGGACTGCATTACCTTGGGATTTGCATGAAACATTTGGATTACTGCCTGGCTACCATGTATTGTTAACCCTTTTTTGGATTCCTTATTCCTGGTTTTTCATGTATTTTATGTGTTAAACTGTTTGTTTATACTTTGGACTCTTGTGTGGTGCTGTGGTCATAGGTGTTTCCAGGCCTGGGGTGCAACTGTGAGGTTGGTGGGTGTTGGTATGGATGAGGGCCTTCTTGTGGAATTCAGGAGTATGATTTTAATCTGTTCATGTTACACTTTTTTATGGGTTAGTGCATTTCATGCCATTTAATTTGGAAAACATTTTAGTGTCATTAGTCTGGGACACAGGGTAGAAATAAGAGAGACACTTAGAACCACAAGGACAGAGACTGGACATAGGCTTTGTGGCTGCGCCTGGAGCATTGTACCTTATATCATGGGATATTTTTGGTGCAGAAGGATACTCTTGTGGTTGATGTCAGCACCTTGACATTGGTCAAGGTGAGCCTTTGGTTTTACTGTAGCCTGCCATCTAAAAACAGTGAATTGCCAAGGAGTAAGCCATAATGAACAAAGTTCGACTTGCGTACAAGTACACATGCAGAGGAGTGTGCCATGAACACGTGAATATTCAGTGTTAAGTGATGAGACCGGATCTATAGAGATGGTGTTCCTTCTGTGGGAAGATGAAGGTATGGGGCAGCTCTCCTTAAATTGCATGATGATGGAAGAAGATGGAATTTGTGGTCCAATATATCTTGGCGCTATCAGATAAAGACTGTTAGGGCATTTAGCCTGTCTACTGTATTGGGTTTTAAACCAGGTCACAGTGAAGGAATAAGCTTGGAATGATTGCAATACATGTTATATTCAGCATCTTCAAACATACTATTTAAAAAGTGAACTGTGTAGATTGGGCACATAAAGATTTTTCAAAAAATTACTTTTTGAGTTTTGATATGTGTCCCCTTCACATTGCCTGTTCTGATGGACCCAATGCCTCTTTTCAGCCACCCAGTCATCAACAATGGCTGAATTGGTTGCTGTGAGATTTCCGGGCTGTCTGGCCATGTTCCAGAAGCATTATCTCCTGATGTTTCACCCACATCTATGGCAGGCATCCTCAGAGGTTGTGAGGTCTGTTGAAAACTAGGCAAGTGGGTTTTATATATCTGTGGAAAGTCCAAGGTGGGAGAAAGGACTCTTCTCTGTTTGAGGCAGGTGTGAATGTTGCAAATGGCCAGCTTGATTAGTATTGAATGGCCTTGCAGCTTCAAAGCCTGTTTGCTTCTTGCCTGAGGGAATTCTTTGTTGGAAGGTGTTAGCTGTCCCTGGTTGTTTCATACCCAGAATTCCCGTTTTCTGAGTTGTTTTTTATTTACTGTGCTGATCTTATAGTTTTTAAAATATTGGTAGCCAGGTTTTGTTCATTTTCATGGTTTCCTCATTTATGTTGAAATTGTCCACATGCTTCTTGTGGATTTCAATGACTTCTCTGTGTAGTGTGACATGGTAGTTGTTAGAGTGGTCCAGCAAGTCTACATAGGGCCCATTAACACAAACACATATCATGAAAGGTACTGCAGACTGACTCAATCAGAGAAGTCAGCCATAGCAGAGCCCTTGATGAACCAACCTGGACACAGTATATTATTTGAGAACACAGGAAAGCTGGACCACTCTAACAACCACCATGTCAGACTACACAGAGAAGCCACTGAAATCCACAAGCATGTAGACAATTTCAACAGAAAGGAGGAAACCATGAAAATGAACAAAATCTGGCTACCAGTATAATAAAAACTCTACATTCAGGACAGTAAATAAAGAGGAACACTCTGAAAATGGGAATTCCAGATAAGAAACGATCAGGGCCAGCTAACACACCCACAACAAAGAATTCCCCCAGACAGGAAGCAGCCAGGCTTTGAAGCTGCAGGGCCATTCAATGCTAATCAAGCTGGCCAATGGCAACATTTATACTTGCCTCAAACTGACAAGAGTTCTTTCTCCCAACCTGGACTTTTCAGAGATATATAAACCCCACTTGCCTAGTTTCCAACAGACCTCACAACCTCTGAGGATGCGTGCCATAGATGTGGGCAAAATGTCAGGAGAGAATGCTTCTGGAACATGGACATACAGCCTGGAAAATGCACAACAACCCAGTGATTCTGGCCATAAAAGCCTTCAACAACACAATGGCTGGATGGCTGTTGAGTCTCATAATGGCGAGCGAATGGGCCCCCTGACTCAAAGAGGTCCCTGTTGTTTCAACAGGACACAGGTGGCACAGAAGTCCAAGCAGATATCAATACCTGTTGCACTTCTTCCTGGCATTCAGACATGAATGACCTTGCCCGCCCACGTTTGAGGTCACAAATGAGCAACCTTCTGTGATGCACCTGCACTAGGTACATCTCTGGTTTCGCTGGAGCATTTCCAGTGGGTGCCTCCCTGGTCTGATTGTGGAAGGTGGTGTGACTGGCCGCTCAATTCCTCCTTCAGCCCCAACTGAGAGGAACCTTGGCCAAGCGTCTCACCTTCCCCTAGCAGGAGCAACTCAAAAGCAAGAATACTGGGGGTGGGTTGGGCTGGAGTACCCTGTTCTTGTGTGCACATTCTTATGCAGGCAGCTTGCCACTTCCTTCTTGTCCCTGACCGAAATAAACTTGGAAAGGTTAAGAAGAGATGTGTGAAGGGTGGTGAGGGTCTCCCTCTTCCACCCCTCTAGCACCAGAAGAATTAATGCTTCTCTGAGGAAATGCACCTTGGGCCGCACTGCTCCCCTAACCCACTTTAAAGGCAGACTATTTCCCATTGCTCTCTCACAGATGGAACAGTTTGGTACATGGTTCCAAAGGGAACACCACAGCCAAGTGGAATGCTGCAGAGGCAGAGCCCAGCATCCACAGATGAAGAAGCCAGAGGCCAGCCTCTGAGCTGGGAGGGAGCCTTTGCCCATCAATCCATCCACCTGTCCATCCATCCATCTCTCTTGGTGCCTCCCGTCTCTCCCTCCGTGTCCTCCTGGCTGGCTCCCTTGAGGGCTAGTCCAGAACCACGTGGCCAGAAGCCGCTGCGGTTGTGTTTCCCCTCCAGCCCCCCTCCCCAGCAGGCAGCGAGGCCAACACTGCCACGTTTCACAGGGGTTTTCCTTCTGTGCCGAGAGGAACAGAGTAGGGCCCACAAAGTGGTGTGGGTCCAATTTTACCCACACTAGTTCTCTAACTGAGGCATTTCAACAGGTAGGGATCAGCAGCACCAACTATTATTTGCTGCAGCCCCCAGAGGACTTTCGAGAAGGCCTTTCACCTCAGCCCCACCAGCTGGAGCTGCCTTTAAAGGAGAGATGCCACCTCACCCCAATTCAGAGCTGGTTTCCTTCCACTTTCGTTTCTTCCCGGGCCTTCCCCGGGCCCTGGGACAATGCCTGGGTTTCATCTGCCTCCTGCCAGCTTTGCCAGTGGGGCTCTCCCCTGCTCTGGGTTCCTCCTCTCTTTGCAAGTTGGCCATTCCTGGCACTGGTAAAGGCTACAGTAGGTGTGGAGCCCCCGGCCCACCCTTTCTCCCCCTTCCGTCCGTCCCGGCCCAGGGAGGGAGGCAAGAGACGATGAGGCTAAGGCAAGGGGAGAAGGGCACTGTGCGAGGCGGAAGGAAGCAGCTCCCTCTGGCCAGGGCCTGTCCTGCAGCTCTGCCCAGCAAGAATGGAAGACTGGGTGGTGTCCCCAAAACCGAGTGCAACGTTGTCTTTTGGTCCCCCTCCCCCACCCCCACCCCCAAATCTGTAAAATTCAGAGCATCTGAACGGAGTTTTAAAAAGACTATTTTTGTTTCTCTCACATTCATTCAGTCAGTCACTAAAAACTCCCACAAGCTTTGCAGGAAGGGCTAGCGAGCCCCCTTCCTCCTCCTCGAGCGAGATATAGCTTTAGTAAACCATAACAAAACAATGTGGCTATAGATATAGATATATAGATATTTGTTCTTTTTTTTCCTTTTCAAATATATAGCTGATTAAAAAGATGCAAAAATGAGTGACTAGGACAGAGTGGGCGGGATCCTGGCGTTGGCATCCTTCTCGCTTGGACCACCAAATCTACAGAAATGCACAGAGATTTATAGACTCCTTCAATGCGTCCCGTGACCCCAGAGAAAATGCAACCTCCCCCCACCCCATGAATGTTGGCAAAGCAGAAGCGGCTGGGTTCTCCACTTGCCTCCCTTTTAGATGCTCCCAAACATGCTTCTATCCATGCGACTTCAGACCCCCTCTCACCAGGGCAAAGAACACAGTCCTCCAAAAGGCAGGTCCTTCTCTTTGTGTGTGTGTGTGTGTGTGTGGTTTCTCTCTCTTGTTCTCCTGCCTCTCACTTGCACCCTCACCCCAGTCATGACCAGGCTTCGGGTCTTCCTGCCAATGAGATGATTATTGTGTTGGGGCAGGGCTTGGAGACATGGGTGTGTCTGAGAGAGAGACAGTGAATGTGTGTGTGTGTGTATGTTGGGCTGGGGAGGCAGGCCCTCCAATTAGGAGTTGTTCCTTTTCTGCTTCACCAGCAGAACGGCTCTCTGCCAGCTGAACAGCCGGTGCTTGTATTCTGGTCTTGTGCCAACCCTCTTTGCTGCACCCTGGAGAATCTGCCTCGCAAAGGTGCCAGGGCCCTTTGAGCTTCATGGGGATTCCCAGTCAGCAGTCTATGGGGCCACAAAGCGGGCTTTCCCTCTCCACAGCTACTCGCAGAACCCGGACCAGGGCCTACATTTCTGACTCACTGGCAAGGGGTCCAGCCCCTTCCTAAGGAGGCTTACTTTATCTTCTTAGAGACAGGCACAAATGCAAGCAGACCGGCAGTCCAGAGCCACAAAGTAATAGCTCTGTTAGGACCCAACTGATCCTGAGCTCCCCTTGCCTCTCTGGAGCTCTGCCTCCTCCAGCCCCACTCAGTCCTGACTACTCTCCATCAAGCCCAGGACCCCTCCGCTTCAGTGCCCTGGGCCTTTACCAGTGTGCTCCATAAACGTATTACACATTCACATTCGAAAGGTGTTCCCCAATAAAGGAGCGACCTCTTCCCTCCCCCAGAAGTACCTGCCCTGCAGTGACTCTCTTGGGGAAGGGCACGCCGGGAGATACAAAGACCAGTCCCCCGCCCCAACAACGCTGGGAAACGGGGGTGCCTGTTCATGCAGCATTCGTGTTCCCCAAGGGGCCTGTGTGTATGTCTGTGTGCGTGTGATAGAGAGGGAGGAGAGAGAGTAGGTACTTGCCAGCTCCCCGCCCTTCAGTGCAGTGGTCAGAGTAGAATAGAAAGAGAATCCCATGGGTTCCTGTGTACTCGTCTAGTAGGAATGTCCCATCTGAGCCACCGGCGGGGACAACGGTCAGCTGTCCACCAGCTGCTTGAGTGCCCGCTCAATGTTCATGCGGTGCCCGACCCGCGTCACCCCCAGCTCCACAAAGTCCTCCTTGGTCAGCGCCGGCAAGTGGGTGCCCTCGATTTCGTGGTCCTCAAACTTGTCTCGATGCTCCACCAGGTTGATGCTCTCCAGCCAGTCCCCCACGTCGTACTTGTTCCAGAGGTGAAGGGGCTTCTGCATGAAGGGCCGGGGCGGGTGGAGGGCGTGCAAGGCTGGCGAGGGTGACGGGGAGGGCGACGGGGAACGGCTCCGGGCACTCACGCTCCTCACCACAAAGCGCACCTCCTTGGGTTCGTGTGGGATGGAAAGGCTGGAAGATTTCAGGATGGTGGGTGGGGTGAGCCCATAGGGCCGCACGGGGCTCAAGGGGTCTGTCCTATCCAGGGCGGCCGGCTTGACTGGGCTGGGGGTGCGCCGGGTCACCGGGTAGCGGCTGCCGGGCCGGACGGTGTAGGTGGTGCCCGAGCTGCGCTGTGAAATGGTGCTCAGTTCGCCTAAACTACTGAAAAGTCTGCAGGGAGAGAGAGAGAGAGAGAGAGGGAGGGTGGGAGACAAAGCAGAAGCGAGGATGAGGGAGGCGCCAAGGCACCAGGCCGCACACACACACAACACACACACACACACACACAACACCTACACAGAAGAGCAGGGGGGTGCTGTGGTTCTGCAGAGCCCCTGGGGAAGGCTCCCCTTAGGGCCCAAGGAGGCAGCAGGAAGCATGGCCCTCTCAAACTAGCCTTCTTATTAATGGAAGGGAAAACCATTCAAGATCCTTGGATAACTATTTGAGGAAGTAAAATACAGCAGCAAAGTCCTGTGAAGCCTTACAATTGACAGCTTTCGCTCCCTTTGTCCAATATGCACATCTGTCTCAATTAGAGCTCTTGCAGCTGGGACGGTAAGGCGGCACTAAAATACAAAGGGTCCCCACAGCCTTTCCTATGGCTACTGAACCATCTGCCTTTTGAGGCCAAGAGGATGAGAGCCAGCGTGGCGCAATGGGTTATACCCTTGTGCTGCTGAACTACTAACCTGAAGGTTGGCAGTTCGAATCTGGGGGACGGGATGAGCTCCCGCTGTTAGTCCTGACTCCTGCCAACCTAGTAGTTTGAAAACATGCAAATGTGAGTAGATCAATAGGTACTGCCTCGGCGGGAAAATGCAAAAGATGCTCCAAACACTTTTGCCAGCCATACAACTAGGAGGTGTTGACAGACTCCTCAGTTGATAGGCTCCTCAGCTTGGAAATGAAGAAGAGCACCACCTCCAGAGCTGGAAATGAAAGGAGAAGCCTTTGTCTGTGTCTTTGTGTCTCATTGTAACAAGGCATTGAATGTTTGCCTGTGTCTGTTTATATGCTGTAATCCACTCTGAGTCCTCTCGGGGAAAAGAGTAGAATATAAATAAAGTGTTATTATTATGTTATTATAGGGAGTTGAGCAGTGGTCTAGGACTTGAGAGCAGGCTTTGAATCCCCTTTGCTCAGGCGTGGAAATCCATTGGGCGGCCTTGGCCAAGGCACACTCTCTCAGAGGAAGAACGCAAAGGCAAAACCCTTTTGAACAAATCCGGCTAGGGAAACACAGCACAACAAACAATACAAGTGGGTTTAGCTCCTAAAGCTGGCAGCATGTTTATTGGGGTGCGACCAGCAAACAGCAATGTGCATCGGATACCCCGCTTTGTTCCTCCACTCCTGGAAAAATATTGTGGGTTTTAGGGCCCCTGTGGAATCCCTTTTGCAGTAGGCTTGGATGAATGGAGGGTGCTGGGAAAGTGTGGACTGTAGTTGCGCTGAGGGCACTTTGCTAGACCACAAAAAGGCAGGCAGCATGTTGTGCCACTTGTTCAGGCAATTTCCCCCATGGGACCCCAACTTTCCTGGTCCCTTTATGTTAATTCACCTCAGAGAAAACTGCTTTACTTCAGTGCATGCACCCTCAGTCCCTGATCATAAGGCGCTGTGAGGCAAGTTTTGCATTACCTTGCCACAATTTCCCCCTTTCACTGAGAAGCCAAAGCACCAGCCTGTTTATCGTTGCAAAGATGGCCTTTAATTATGAACACGGCCTATCCACTGCTACATGTATGAATAATGTACTAACTGGTTATGCTAGGGGCTGCAGTGATGCAATGGGTTAAAACCTTGTGCTGCTGCCGGCCTGAGGGTTGGCAGTTCAAATCCGTGGGATGGGATGAGCTCCCTCTGTCAGCTCTAGTTCCTGCCAACCGAGCAGTTCAAAAACATGCCTGAATATATTGCATAAGATTTCCCTTTATGGTTCCCGTCCCCTTGATCTGGTCATGTAAGTGTGATTTATTGTTATAATTGTATTATTTTACTTTGTTTAATAATGTGTATTATGTATTATGTATTATGTTGTTATGTAATATTTGTGTTGCTTTTATGACTGTAAACCGCCCTGAGTCCCATCCGGGAGATAGGGCGGTATATAAATAAAGTTTTATTATTATTATTATTATTATTATTATTATTATTATTATTATTATTATAGTGTTAGTAGATAAATAGTTGCCGGCCACATGACCAGGTGGTAACAACACAGGCTCCTTAGCTTGAAAATGGAGAAGAACACCTCTCCAGAGCCAGAGATGAGCACTGTCTTCAAAGCTGGAAATGAAAGGAGAAGCCTTTGCCTTGGCTGTGTTGTGTGTCTCATTGTGTGTGATTATAACTAAGGCATTGAATGTTATCTCTGTCTTTATATATACTGTAATCTACTCTGAGTCCCTTTGAAGAGAAGGGCGGAATATAAATAAAGAGTATTATTATTATTAGTATTTTATTATGACACAGCAAAAAAAGATAGATATGCTGGATTTCATATCACAAAATCACAAGTCGAACACTTCCCAAGTGTCTAGGACTGTGTGATGTATTTTCAGATGATGCGTGCAGATCCCAGCAGGGTGGCCTTATTATTATTATTATTATTATTATTATTATTATTATTATTATTATTATTATGCTGTTTACTGTCCATTGCTGCATGTGGCCACTTGCCTTGAGACAATGCTTCCTGCTTTTTCAGTGCCCCTTTGAGTGAAGGCACCTTGTGGCCTTTGTTTGGGCTCACCTGAGCCTGTGTCAAAGAGCCTTTGCCCAGGCTGGTGTTTGTGTGCCAAGCCTGAGGAAGAACCTTGGTGGAGGGGGCCCAAAGACGCCCCTCCATTTCTGTTCTAAGTCTCCGTAGCACCACTAAAGAAGGCTTAAGCCCAGGGCAAAGACAGCCAAGAGAGGCTTTTAGAAAGAAAGAAAGAAAACTAAATGTCCTTGAGAGTAGAGTTGGATGGTGATTAAATGGGCTCAAAAATTTGGTGATAAGTTCGAGAGGCAACACTGAGAAAGAATGTGTTCAAAATGATATTAACAAAGATGTTCAAAGGACCAAGAATACATGCTGGCAATCTGTAATGCACAAAATGGAGCTTATAATCCAATGTGGCAGACTTGTGAAGAGAGCCGAGAAATACTAGAATACAATTCAACAGACAAATTAAAGGATTGAATTATAAAGTGTTTCATTGTGTGATTTTGGCGCACGACTACCGTAGGCTCAAGACATGGAAAGGCACAGAGAGTCCAACAAAAGAAGACTGGACATTAACGATAATTGAAATGCCAGAAATTGACAAATTACTTTGATTAGAGAGAAGTCTTTGAATAATTTTGTAAAACACTGGGAATTGTTTTTATCAAGATGAGAGAAGGGAATGTTTGTTGATTTTGAATACTAGATTTCATAGTCTGAATATTAGGCAAAAGTTTAAATGCTATTTAAGTAATAACATACTTGATGGTGTTATACTAAATCTTTCATCTGGAGCATAGGAAGTCCATTTCAAGTTGTATTTTTGGTATAGGATGTAGGATAGGTTTGTATTTCTTTTGCTCCAGGTTTACTTTATTCATTTGTTGTTACTTATTTCCTATATAGTAAAGGCAGGGTTTGAGTTAAGACACTAGTGCAAACATGGGCAAATTTGGGCTGTCCACACAATTGGGAGTTGAAGTCCAAAACACCTGGAGGGCCCAAGGTTACCCATGCCTACTCTAGTGGGTCAGGAGGAACTTGCTTTAAAAAAATCCTAAACAAGCATCTAGAATGAGATGAGCTGGCTGACCGGAAAAGGCAATATTATGTTCAGCAAAGTGGAAGCCAGCAGAAAAGAGGAAGAATGCATTACAGATGGCTAGGCTCCACCAAGGAAGCCATAATTGCTTGAGTTTGCATTGCCATAAATTGGAAACTGGCTCGTATTATCAACACGTTAGACCCTGAATCCAACCTAATGTGATGAACACAGTGGGTTACCACTTCTGAAGTGTATGACTCAGTGGAATGTAGTAAATGTGACAAAGTGGTGGATTGCAAATAATGCTTCCCAAGCTTATTGTTTCAGTTCTTCAGCCTGTGCTGGGAGCTCTTGTAGTCACTCTATCAGAACCAGGAATTCTGAGCACATCTGCCTAGGAGAATCCAGCCAAGAGGACCCCAACCCTTAAGAAAACAACCCCAGATAGATTTGAGAAGCAGTGCTACAATTAACATAGACGCATGGGAGTTGGCCACAAGGGACACTTCCCCCTTCTGTTATGCAGGAATCCACAACTAAAGGCACTCCTTTAGGGAAGTCCTACTTCTAGAGATAGTGCAGAAGGTGCTGAGCTATTGGGAAGGAAGGAGATCTGAACTCCTCACTGGCCAGGAAGATCTGGTATAGCAGAGCTCCAATTGCATCTTCCCTCAGAAGCAGTGGCCACAAAAAGGCCTGCCTTCCTGCCTTTGCGCCATCTTCCAGGCGCCTGTGCAATCCTATGACTACCTATGCCAGCTGTTTCTTGGAGGTTGAGAAGCTGAACACTGCTGGAAGCAGCAGTTGGCGCTGGCATGGATGTAGCATCAGCAAAAACATGCTAGGAGGTAGAGGTGTGTGTGTACATCGTCAAAACGTATAGCTTTCCTCATTTTCAAGATGACTTAGATTAAGAACAAGCCCTGTATATTTCACAACTAATGTTCACAATTACCCACAGAATCATAGAATCATAGAATAGTAGAGTTGGAAGAGACCACATGGGCCATCTAGTCCAACCCCCTGCTAAGAAGCAGGAAATCGCATTCAATCGCATTGTCCCGATACATGTATGTGTGTGCCATTGCATTGGCAGAGTCTGTGCACTACATTGGCATGGCAAGTTGTAAAATGCTTTTTTACACAATGTGGCCACACATATGAAAAGGCTTGAAAAAGAGTGGCTCTGTGTGCATGTGCACGTGCATGGGGGAGTCCTTTTTACTGCCTCAAGGAATTACATCAACAAAGGATAATAGCAACCTGTAAAAGACCCTTATTGCAGGGTGGTTTGAATAGCTGGCCACATCCTTTGATGAGCTTGCCATGTGACCAGATTCCTGTCCATTGTCCAAGGAGGTGACTCATTCCTCTGCTCATTCCAAAGGCATTTTGGCACCTGGCTGGTCAGTCAACCTTCGATGGCAGCTTATGTAGAGTAACTAAGCCTTGTGAAGAATGGCTAGGGAGTTGGATACGTCTAGAGAAGACTGAGAAGTGACATGATAACCATCTTGAAATATCCCAAAGGATGTGATGTAGAAGGTGGAGCCGGCTCATCTACTGCTCCAGAGGGGAAAACATGACTCAATGGATTCAAATTGTAAAGCAAGAGATGCCACCTAAAGGTTCGGTAGAACTATTTGACAGCAGAATATTGGCTACCTTGGAGTGTTCTAACTCTAAAGATACTATAATTCTTTTCTTAGTATCTTCCCCCAGTTTTTCCCTTCTTTTCCAATAAGTCACGTTGCTCACTGCACTGTATATAGTCATCTTAACAGATTAGAGAGATGATTGGCCAAAACTAACCAAATGAAGTTCAACAGGGACAAATGTAAGATAATCCACTTAGGCAGAAAAAAATAAAATGCAAAGATACAGAATGGGGGACGATGTCTGGCTCAACAGCAGGACATGTGAAAAAGATCTTGGAGTCCTCATGGGGAAGAAGTTGAACATGAGCCAACAATGATGTGGTGGTGAAAAAAGCCAATGGGATTTTGGCCTGCATAAAGAGGAGTCTAGTGCCTAGATCCAGGGAAGTCCTGCTCCCCCTTATTCTATTCTGCCTTGGTCAGACCACACCTGGAATCACACTGTGTCCAATTCTGGGCACCGCAGTTGAAGGGAAATGTTGACAAGTTTGAATGTGTCCAGAGGAGGGGGAGTCAAAGAATCAAGAATCTGGAGAATAAGCCCTATGAAGAGTGGCTTAAAGAGCTGGGCATATTTAGCCTGCAGAAGAGAAGGCTGAGATGAGACATGATGAGTGCCATGGATCAAGATGGAAGGGGAAGGAAGTCATAGGGAGGAGGGAGGAGGCTTGTTTTCTGCTGCCCTGGAGACTAGGACGCACTTGAACAATGGCTTCAAACAACAGGAAGGGAGATTTCACCTGAGCTTTATTAGGAAGAACTTCCTGAGTGTGTGAGAGAAAGCTGTTCAGCAGTGGAACTCTCTGCCACGGAGTGTGGTGGAGGCTTTTAAACAGAGGCTGGATGGTTATCTGTTGGGGGGGGGGGGGGGGAGAGAAATTGAATGCAATTATCCTGCTTCTTGGCAAGGGTTCTATGATTCTATGTATTAGATTGACCTTATGTATAAACTGAGGGCAGATTTTGAGGCCACTCAGCTCAGAGAAAGGGAGACTTTCTTTTTCTAACACAAGAGTTTATGGCACACTGCTTGCACTGACCCATGGATAAATCAACTCATGTTTTTTGGGTTGATATTCTGACTATTTTTTTTTATACATATGTATGGGGCAGCCATGGGCAAACTTCGGCTCTCCAGGTGTTTTGGACTTCAACTCCCACAACTCCTAACAGCCAGTAGGATGTCCAGAGAAGTTCAAAACACCTGAAGTGCTGAAGTTGCCTATGGCTGGTATAGAGGGAGCCATTTCAATGGAAAAGCAAGGTTTCCAGCAACATAGTCTGGGGAAATGGGTTTTCCCACTGTCTGGCTCTTCAATGCCAAGCATGTATATTATAGCGACTCTTTATCTGATTGACTGTATTGGTCAAATAGGGACAGTGAATGGTTGGCCCACAAGTACTGATTCAAATAAGCAACAGATCTGACCGTAGTTGCCTTTTCCAGTAGAATAGACTGGAGTCTAGAAAATATGTAAGGAGAGACTGCTGGTTGGCAGCTGATTTGAACTGAGGGACGACAAGAAAGCTGCTAAGCACATTCCCACTTGTCAATGAGTGCAAGATTATGATGGGCTTTGCATGGCAGCAGCAAAAAACATGGTGATGTTCCTGTCGATTCTAATGTCTGTTCAGTATAAGAGCTGAGCTGTCTTTTGGTATGGTCATTTTATGCCACCACTTTTGTGAAAATTTCAGGGAGAGAAATGTGAGATGCTACTTCATATCTGCATTATTAAGCCTTAAACTTCCACTCATCAGCAGAGAGATTTGGAAATATCACTGTCACTGTTCTCATCTCCCTTTCTGCAACTCAGTGCCACTTCCAAAGGCTCCTCTTTCTGATGGTGCGCCCATGTTGAGATGGATGGCGGAAATGACACAAGAGAAGTCACAGCCGCAAGGACACCAGCAAAGCTTACATTCATCCCCAGCCTAAACCACTTGCACCTGTGCAATGGATGGAGCTGCAGGGCAAAGACAAAACATGGTCCCAAGATCACATATGACTGGATGGAGGTGACACAGGACAACCCAAAGCTCATATTCTTGGGGAGCAAGAAGAGTAATGTCCCAATTAGAAGAGCTACCAGGTGGCATGTGTTCAGGGATGGCTGCAGGGCAGGGCCGAAGGGGATGAGCGGCTGCCTTTGGAGCGTGGAGCCTCTGGGCCTGCGTGGAAGCCAAAGGCTAGCAATCTTTGGATCTGCTCCCCATTTTGTTAATGATTTCTCAGAAAAGAAGAGACCCCCATTGACTGCTATTTTGTAGGCACTTACACCTGACCCGAGCTGTTTGATTGTTTGGGGATAGTAGGAACAGGAAAGTATGGTTGCAGCCCCTCTTCTTCTTGGAAGTGGCCATCTCGATTGACACTGGAGTCTTGGGACGACCCTACACTCCCAGGGGACACATGATGTGTTCCAGCCTCAGACGGCTGGACTTGCAAAGACTGGCTTAGATAGGAAGATGTATTGGTCTCTGGCAGCCCTGCTTGTGGTCAGGGGCAAAGGGACTCTGAGTGGGAAGGGGCCACATTTCTGTCAGTGTCAGGAAGACCTCCCGGATCTTGAATTGTTGATCTTAGGCCCACTGCCAGTTATTGGAGTCAGGCTGCTCTAAGAGTGGGCCTGGCCCAAAGCAACAGAGGCTGCCCTGCAGCAGAGAAAACCATCGAGGTGGCACAAGCGAGGGACAGAACCGAGTGTCAGGAAACCTTACAGAGTTGCTCTCCAAAAAAAAAACACACACAACCTGGAAAAGTTGCTGGCCCCATAACCCATGTCAGGTAATTGAGATAAAGCGGTCATAAATCTGCTGTCTTTATCTCAGTGGACTCTCTTTTCACTGCTCAGTTTGAACTTTGTATCTTCGTGCCGCCAAGATGAGTTCTTGTGAAGGTCAAAAGGGCTGAGATAAAGGCAGCTGATTTACGATCACTTTATCTCAAATACCTGACAAAGGTACCTGTTTTCAAGATGGGCAGCCACTGCTTCTGCCAGTGAGTGGTATACTGTAGTTCCTAAGGATAGGAAGGGGGAGGGACATTATTGCGACTGCTTTCTCCCCCCAGAGGGCAAGAACGCAGGAAGATGCCCCCAGGCGACCCCTCAGCACCCGCATCCTCCACCAAGGCTGCATCTCCTGGGACAGGGTTGTTGTGTGTTTTCCGGGCTGTATGGCCATGTTCTAGCTGACAAGAGGAATGCCACGGTAATCATGGAAATAGAACAGTACAAAGAAAAAAATCAGACAATTTTTGGATCCCACAATAATACTTCTAGAACATGGCCATACAGCCCGGAAAACATACAACAACGCTGTGATCCCGGCCATGAAAGCCTTCGACAGCACATCTCCTGAGACACATTTCTAATCCTCAGACGGGGGTTTCCTGCTGGGCCCTGGTGGCACAGAACATCACGAGACAGGGAGACAGACATGCTAGGGGCCACAGAAGGGCAGGACAGGGACAGAGCCACACCGCACAGCAAGCGACACCCCCTCCCTCCCCCCTCCCCTCCCCTCCCCTCCCCCCTTCAGCCCACCGGCTCTGCCTGCTCCCTTGCACACACACACAGCAGCAGCAGGAAGCAGCAGCACAGGACAGACGGACGGACGGACAGAGGACATGGGGTCGCTATGAGATGAGAACATGCTCACTTACACAACTGGCCCACCCTCCTGAGGCGATTCTAGACAGAGCAGCGGAGACATGCAGATGGGAGAGCAGGAAGAGAGGCAATGAGAGAAATGTTAGCATCAGTCCAGGGCGCCGGTCACAACACTGAGAAGAATGAACAGACGTTGTCACAAAACCAGTCTGGAGCTGCTGCAGCTCCCAGAAGCCACTGCCTGCTGGCCAGAGACGGGCTCCGAAGCGGGAGGGTTTCGGGAAGAGAGGGCGGGGCCCCGTGACGGTGGCGGCAGCATTTGGGGACGGGGACAGGGACGGAGGCCTGCCCTTGCAGGACTCTTGGAGGGGCCCTCTCTCTCTCTCTCTCTCTCCCCCAGACCGGGAAGGAGCCGGCAGCAGGACACCCAGCTGCTGGGTGGGCTAGAGGACCTCCGGGCTTCCCGCCACCAGCGCCGTTCACCTGCTCGCGGGTGCCGCTCCACCACAGGCACACCCCCTTGGCCTCCGGGAAGGAAGGAAGGAAGGACACCAGATGGAGGTTCTTGCCAGCTGAGGGCAGAGGGCCACTGGCCAAGAAGAGGGCTGGAGCCACTTGGGAAGGAAAGATGGTCAAGGGGTCCACCGGGCCATTGGCACCCAAGGATTCTGGGAGGCAGCTCAGCTCTGGTCAGTTCAGTATCCACTGAATCACATTCCTGATCTGCTAGAGGAAATGGGACATTCATAACCGCATGGATTCAACAGCCAAAGCTTGAGACAGAGCAACAGTGAATCTCCAAGTGATCACAGGTGGAGGGCAGGAAATGGGTGAAGGGCAGGGGAATGGGAAGGCAAGGTGGTGGTGGTGGTGGGGGTTTGAAAGAGATCAATTGGGAAGGGAGGAAAGAAGGGGAGAGAGAGGAGATCAAGTGGAGGAGGAAGAGAGGAGCAGAGGATGGGAAGGGGGACTCAAATGGCAATGATGCATCGCAATTCAGCATTGTACCTTCTGCTTTCCCCAGGAATGTGCAAACCAGGTTTGGCAGCTTGATCGATGTTGGCACAGTTTGCACTGTTTTGTGCGAAATGCCCTGAGAGCTGTGCCCCTGAGAGAAAAAGACTGCCCTTTGGCAAAGGTCAACAGATTGGAAGCTGTTTCTGCTCACTAAGGAACAGCTGTGTGCTTTCTCCCAAAACCATAAGGTGACTGAGTTCAATTGGTTTCACTTTGAATTCCTCCCCTGTTGGGATCCAGTGATCCAGAAGGGCTCTCTCTGGTACTCAGGCAACTGTTCCTTAGGACTGCAACACATCTGCCAATTCCCAGAACCACATTTCCTCACTACACGCCTACAGCAGAGTGGCAGCTCCACAGGTAGAGCTCTGTGTATTCTGCAGTCAATATAAGTAAATAAATCGCTAACAAGAAGGTAGCCTGAATTCTGGACACATTGAACTACTTGCCTGGAATGTATAGCAGCTATGCCACAAACAATGCTAATGTATACTACATAACTAAGTGCAGATCTGATCACACTTACCTGGGAATAAGGCTCATTAGGCAGCGGGGCTTTTGCCAGTATAAACATGTACAGACCTATTCTGTCATTCTGTTGCTTTTCAGTCATCTTTGGGCAATGAAAGGAGTTACAGACAGCAGTGGAAGGGTTACTTCACTACCCTTTTTGGGAAAGATGAGAAATGGAAGAGGGCTAGAGAATCGGTAGGGAGATACTCAGGGCCAGAGTTTTGCCATGAAGATGCTCTAAGAGAGGTCTTCTCAAAGGGCCAGGCAAGGATGGAAGTGAGCTGGAGGAGGGAGAAAGGAGTCCTTATGATGACAAAACTTCATAATAATCCAGTTCTTAACAGAATCCTATATTGGGTTGCTGTGCGTTTTCCGGGCTGTATGGCCATGTTCCAGAAGCATCCTCTCCTGACGTTTCGCCCACATCTATGGCAGGCATCCTCAGAGGTTGTGAGGTCTGTTGGAAACTAGGCAAGTGGGGTTTATATATCTGTGGAATAATGTCCAGGGTGGGAGAAAGAAATCCTGTCTGTTGGAGGCAAGTGTGAATGTTGCTACTGGCCGTTGCCATTGGCCATAAGTGTTGTTTGTTCACAAACATTTTAGATAAGCTGCAGGACAAAGATGGTGCTATGCTGGGAAGGGGTACCACCAAGCCAAGAGACCAACTGCAGCAGCAACAGCCTTCCAGAGAAGCTGAAGTCAGGCTGTTGTCAAAGGCTTTCATGGCCAGGATCACAGGGTTGTTGTATGTCTTTCGGGCTGTGTGACCATGTTCCAGAAGTATTATCTCCTAACGTTTTGCCCACATCTATGGCAGGCATCCTCAGAGGTTGTCTCTCCATGCCTCACAACCTCTGAGGATGCCTGCCATAGATGTGGGTGAAACGTCAGGAGAGAATACTTCTGGAACATGGTCACACAGCCCGAAAGACATACAACAACTCTGAAGTCAGGCTGTTGGCCCATTTTCTGTGCTGGGATGGGTCATGGTGGGGAGCCACCTTTGCTCAGATCTGAACCTTTTGAAAACGGTCAAGGTGTCTCTCAGGGGCACAGCAGGTGCAGAACACACACTTCTAGGGAATACATCCCTTCTCTCCCCTCCCCCCCCCACTCCTCCTCCTCCCCGAACATGCAGAAGCCCCACTCACTGAACAGAGGAGTGGGGCTTGTGAGCCAGAATTAGTAAAGGGTTAATGCGTGGATGGAAGTGGAGACGCCAGAGCGTGGTTGGTGACGAGGCATGCCGTGGCTGGTTACCCATGAAGCCCCTGCCTCCTTGTAGGCTGTGCGCACTTGCACTGGTAACCATGAGGGGGTGGCCCCCCATCCCATCCAATCCCTCCGCCTGTTGCCCGGCTCTGTTGGGGTGTCCCCCCCCCCCCAGGCGGGTTCTGCGGCCCATGCCTGCTCTTGCAGGAAATGGACCCCACAGCAGCACTTGTGTCAGTCCATGAAGCTAGCTGTTGCTTACTTCAATTGGAAGTGGATTTATTCTCTTTTAATCGGAGGTGCAGAGATCCCCCCCCCCCGTAACTTGATGAATCATTAGTAACAAATATGATAGTAAAATGGTCTGGCCCTAAAACTCGTTTATTCTGTTATTGCCAATTAAACTTATTCTTGTCAGAGAGGAAGGCCCCCTTCTCTGCCCCTCTCTCCCCAACCTTCCTCTAAAGCAGAGGTTCCCAACCTTTGGGCCTCCAGGTGTTTTGGACTTCAAATCCCAGCCATCTTACCAGCTGTTAGGAACTGTGGGAGTTGAACTCCAAAACACCTGGAGGCCCAAAGGTTGGGAACCACTGCTCTAAAAGAACTCACTTCCAATTACAGAATGCTTTGGAAGACTCTTGATTCCCAATTCACCAGCAATGATGGATGAGCTCTGCTGTCACTCCTAGGATGCATCCACAACGTAGAATGAATGCAGTTTCACACCACTTAATGGCCAAGGCTATAGAATCCTGGGAGTTGTAGTTTTACATCGTCTTTAGCCTTTTCTGGCAAGGAGTGTCAAAGCCACACCAGTCTCCCAGGATCCCTTCCAGTCTTCTAAGTTCTATGGTAATCAAAGAGTGAGCCTGAAGCAGTGGTTCCCAACCTTTGGGCCTCCAGGTGTTTTGGACTTCAATTCCCAGAAATCCCAGCCTGTTAGGAATTGTGGGAACTGAAGTCCAAAACACCTGGAAGCCTAAAGGTTGGGAACCACTGTGAGGAACAGGCAAGATTGCCCCCCTTTCTCAACCTGGTGATCTTGCCTGTTTATTTAGGACTGAGTCTATGACAAATTGCATAAAGCCACAAGGGTCCTATGCAAGAGGCAGGATTAGTCTCATTAATCCTGTGGTGTTTCAGGTTCTTCCTCCTCTTAAAGGGTAAAGGGGCGTGGGTTTCACTCCTGAAAGGAGAGTGGAGATGAACAGTTGCCATTCAAAGGGGCTTTGGGGCAAGTTGAGTTAGAAAGCAAGTTGTCGACACAACGTTCCTGTCCTTAAAGCAGGTGAGGAACTTGGGCAAAGCCAGGAGACAAATTTCTGCCTCCAACATGCCCTGTGGGCTACCCCAAGCCCCCAGACAGCAAAACAACAAATCATATCCTTTAATTTTAAATTCTTTTAAAAGGAGAAGTTTTATGCCCTTTCTGGAAAGTGATCCTTCCATCTCAGTATTGTTTGTCCCACTTGGAGGCAGCTTTGTCTCCCTTGGCCTCAGTCTGAAAGGCTGAGGATTGGACCTAGGATCTTCTGCGCATAAAATAGGTGCTTTTCAGTGTGGGCCTAAATCTACCCCTGCTTCGACCCAATGGAATGTTCCTAGCATGGGCCCTTCTATTGCTCAATGGCCAGGGTTCACCTTGCTAAGGTTTTGGAATGGAGCTGCCATTCTGGTTTTGGTGCCTGACTTTTGCTGCCTTGGAAGATGGAACAGCAACACAGCCTACAAGGAAATAGGTAGTGGTTAAAGTGCTGTAGCTGGAAGCTGACACCAGGACATTAACACCTTTTGACTGAAACAGAATTAATTGATGAGTTGATATAGAAAGAGGAAGCTTTACCCTAGCAGCTACATGCCTACAAGGCTTATTTTTCTTCACTCTCTTTGTCAGATCTGTAGGAATACAAAGCAGTGGTGGGTTTTCGAAATAGCATGCTGCATATATATATATATATGTATATAAGAATTCTCAGTTTCCCCACTTTACCCCTGGAAACTGATGTATTTCATGGCCAGAATTACTGGGTTGCTGTGAGTTTTCCGGGCTATATGGCCATGTTCTAGAAGCATTCTCTCCTGACGTTTAACCCACATCTATGGCAGGCATCCTCAGAAGTTGTAAGGTTTGTGGGTGAAACATCAGGAGAGAATGCTTCTGGCACATGGCAGTAAAGCTTGGAAAACCCACAGCAACCCAGTGATTCTAACAATGAAAGTCTTTGACAACATATACAAGGGTCCTTGGCCACCAAAGGAAATGGATGAGCCATGATGACATAGAGGGCCCTTTGCCTTTTCAGAGCTCACTGGGTTAAATGGGGGGCAGCTCAAGACACAAGACAGCTGCATGAGAGGCGGAAAGAAAAAGGGAAAGGCAACAGGGGTAAAGGCAGTCACAGGGAGGGCTACCTCTGGGGAAATTAGTCTTCAAAGGATAAGGAACTCCTTTAAAAGACCCTGCAATGGCCCACTTTGAGAGATCAGTGCTAAATGTTCGCATCCTTTCCCAACTATCTGTTGTTAGGGTTGTTATTAACTCTATTGGGTGAAACGGCAGATACCTGGAGTATTGGAAGGCTGCCTTGCACCAAAGTAGATCCTTGGGTCTTGCCCAGTCTTGCCAGCTCTGGTGCCTCTCCAGGGACTACTCAACCCAGGACTACTAGGCCCTTCCAAAATTAAGAAAGAGTGGACGTGTCCAGGGTGGGATGGTGCTCAAGGCATGCTGTGTCTAGTAGAGATTCTTCCAGCTAAATCAGGCATGGGCAAACTTCAGCCCTCCAGGTGTTTTGGACTTCAACTTCCACCATTCCTAATGGTCTCGGGCCTTTCCTTTCACCCCTCAGCTGCTTAAGGGGAAAAGGAAGGGTCCTAAGTCTGTTAGGAATGGTGGGAGAAGAAGTCTGAAACACCCGGAGGGCCCAATTTTGCTCATGTCTGAGCTAAATACACATAAGATCCTTTTGAGGGGGTGGGCTGGTTGGTGCTATTTACTCTGTTCATGGGATGCACAGGGGAGAGAGGGAGGACACGGAGGCAGCCAAGTTTAGAAATCCGTCTGAGTTACTCAGACTTTGCAAAGCTCCGAACGGGGCATCTGGATGGCAATGGAGGCAGTTCAAAATAAATCCAAAGTGATGCACACTGGAACAAAATATATAAGCTTGACATTTAAGTAGATCGTCCTCACGGGGTTAAGGCTGGCAAGCAGAACCGCAGGTGAAAAAATGGTATTCTATACATTTGGTTTAGGATGCCGAATCCAATTCTGATCATCCTCGGGTGCGCTTGAGTTGCCCCCCCAAAAGAGGAAGGCCTTTGCCCTTCATGCAGAGCTATCCTGGCATGGGAGTCAGGCAGGATATTTCTGGTTGGGGAACTAGACAAGGAACTAGACTGCTTCTAGACAAGGAGCCACCTGCACATCAGAAAGAAGTCATTCTGAATCACGTGGCCATTTTCACAGCTGGGCTCAGTTAATTGTGATGACGCCACTGGGCCAACCTTAACAAAGGTGTGTTTGACTGAAAGGACATACGGCAACCACTGAGAATAATAAAAACCCTTCAGTGCTTTGGCAATTTGTGCGGACTTGCAGCCTTCCATAAATCAGCAGGGGGGGGGGGGGGGGGAATGTTGTCCAGACCTTCACCAGCACAGCCAATAGAGAGGGATGCTGGGGAAAACAGTCCAACAACACCTGCGGGGGGGGGGGGAGCAGCACAGTCCCCACCTTGCCCTGCATTAACAGCAAGTGTGGTGTATCCTATCTTTTCAGTTCTCAGCAGAAGAGGCCAGAGAATGAGAGAGGTCTGAGGCATGTAAGAAGGGAGTTAAGCAGAAACAGCAAAGAAAGGGGAGCGAAGTGCCTGTCCAGACCAGCAGTTCTCTGGGAAATCTGTCTCTGGGCCATGTGGCCTATGTAGCATCCTGGGACGGCCGGGGGAAGGCAAGGGAAGGGATTTGGGGCAGGAAGGAAGAGTTCATTTGGGCTACGTTCTCCATTAACTAGTCTTCCCCACTTCGTTTGTTTTCCCCTCCCCAAACAAGAGCTTGCTTCTCAGGAAAGAAACTCAACCTTCTTGCTGCAGTTTGCCCTGAGTGTCTCCTTTCTGAGCCATTGCTTTACTCTTCTCCCTTCATCTTTGTTTGTGCATAACACCACCCATCACCCCACTGCTCTCTCAAGTAAAGGGCGGAGCCAGCCTTGATGTATGGTAGTCTTACACAGCTGTCGACTTTACAGTGTATGTCCACAGATATTTGAGGACATGTTTTGGCTATGTACATCTTGGTGATTAATCTGCTTTAGCACAACAGATTAATCCAAGCTGCAATAAATCTTGCCAACTGGAAGGTCAAGAGTTCGAAGTCCAGGTCAGGGTGAGCTCCTGCCCTTTAGTTCAGCTTCTGCCTACCTATTAGTTCAAAACAAATGTGAGTAGATAAATAGAAATCGTATTAAAGTGGGGAGGTATTTAGGCTCTGTGTTTTGATCAGAAAAAGGAGGAAGTTTACGTACAAAGAAAGCTCTTTGGCAGGGAGCTGGGGCAACAGCACCCTCTGGTGGCCAAAATTGAGCACAGCCTCCAAAGATGCCGAAAGATGGGAAAGCCTATATATACCTCATCTCAGTGGTTCTCAACCTGTGGGTCCCCAGATGTTTTTGCCTTCAACTCCCAGAACATCTGGTAAACTGGTTGGGATTTCTGGGAGTTGTAGGCCAAAACACCTGGGACCCACAAGTTGAGAACCACTGCTCTATCTGTTGCCTGTCTTGTCATTGTTATAATTGGCATTGAATGTGCTCTGTGATTCGCCCTGAAATAAATAAATAAATAAATGCCTCTGCTGCAGCAAAAACAGGGCGATAAAAAAAACATATAAGACAATTTCTATTGTAAAGTATGCGGATGGAAGGAGCACTATTTTCTTTTCTTTTCTAAACCCAGTTGCTCTGTGATCCTTGCTCTTCCCCAAGTTTACCAGGGTGAGATTTCCAAGTTCCTTTAAGGGAAGGTGGAGGGGGAGACATGTAGGCATGCAAGGGAAGCACAAAGTGTGTGCTTTTTAATGATAGCACTAGGATTCCACTTCATTTTTCACAGCTCCATTCTATGGAACGCTGGGATTTGTGGTTTAAGGGGGGTTCCTTAGAATTCCCAGCCAGTGAACAGCTGTAGCACCTCCCCAAATTACAAACCCAGGGCTTCCACAAGATGTTGCTATGGCAATTAATGTGGAATCATTAAACACTGTACTAGTGCTGTAGTGTGAAAGGGCCCTGAGGGACAGAAATGAAACGTGGAAGGAGAGTGCTGGTCTGGACACGTGTTCAAGGATCAGGGAAGAAGTTGAGGAGAGAGGGACTGTGCTGGTGGGAGCAGGCGGGGGGGGGGGTCCTCAAGCGTCCTCCCATCTTCTTCCCACCATCCCTGGAGACTTCCTCCCTGTTGTCCCTTTAGAGCTCCAGGCCCACCCACCTTGTGTTAGCCAGGACTGCCTCTCTGCCCAACACCCCTCCATCTTACCGTGCGGCTACCACTGGTGACTTCTTCCCAGGGTCCAGCACAGTCCCGGCGGGCTCCTCCCCCAAAGAGCGCGTGTCCTTGTTCAGCTGCTGCAGCCGGGAGCTCAGCTCGCTGATCACAGTTGGTTTGTCATCCTCAGCCCCATGGATCGGCCTGCTGTCCAGGGGGTCCCCCCACAGCTTGGACCTTCGCTGAAAGAGGTAGCGTGGCCGGCCGACGCTGGCGGAAGCCAGGATGGCCGCGTGTTGCTGGGCGATGAGCTCGCTGTCCGAAGACTGCTTCAAAAGCGGGTCCCTGAAAGTAACCGGCCCCTTGCTGAGCTGGGACTTGAGTTTTGGCTTTGGAGGCACTGGCGGCTTCTCGAGTATAAAAGTTTGTCCATCCGCAAAGGAAGTGTATGTGTCGGTGGGCTCCCCGCTCTCAGAGGACAACGTGGACATGCTGGAGACAGTGGAGATGGTACTTGTGGTCTCCAGGTGATGGTCACTTGAACTTCTGGTGTCCACTTCTTCCACTCCGGAGTCTGCGGCAGACTCGGGGGCCGTGGGGGCATCAGAGGGCTTCCCTGAGGGTGTTCCACCAGTGGTAGAAGATGCTACTGCTGCCGCTGGTAGGGATGGCGTGGCAACTGCTGGAGCGGCCAGTTGGCTGATGGGTGTGCCCGGGGTGGTGACCAGGACCCCGTTTGCAAACTCGTCTGGGGGAGGCACCAGGCCGATCTTGGCCAGCTCCTCCCTCGTCTCTTCGTCGCTCGAAGACAGCTGAGCCGGGGGCAGGGTCACCGTGTAGGGTTCCGCTTCCTCTTCTGAGCTGCCTTGCCCTAGGGTTTTGTCTGAGGCGGGGCTGACAGGGGCCTTTCCAATGGGGCTGGGCTGAGCCTCTGTGGCAGACAGCTCAGCTGGCTCTGGGCCCCCCTCCGGGACCGGCACCTTGTCCTCCTTCATATCCAGTCCTAAGTCTTGGCCGTTGCTGGTCGCATGCACCATGATGAGGCCCGCTGTCTTCTGCAGTGACGTGTCCACTATGCTGATGATCATCGACTTCCTGTCTTCTGCTTTCCTCTCCTCCTTGACAGGCGTCTCGGCTCGCACTTCCCCCTCTTTCCTCGTAATCATTGGCATCCCCCAGTGGCTCTGTGTCGGGGTCAAGGCGCTTGGTGTTGGCGCCTTGGCTCCGGGCGAGTACGCAGGTGATATGAGGCCTTCAAGCTCCCCACGCTCTTGATCTTTGGTCTGGATGTCCACAAACAGGGGCGCCGTGCGGTCCGAGTCTGGGCTGTGGATGGGAGTGGGCACTCTGGAGGGGACCTGGGTGGAAAGCGCCCGCTCCCTTGCGGCCAGCGCAAGCGCTAGTGGCGAGTTGGGGTCTAGTGGTTTCCCGGTGAGCGGGTGGATGAAGGTGGAGGAGGAACTACTGATCAATGGCTTTAAAGCTGAGACAGGCGAAGGCAGGAGCACATCCCTGCTCCCCAGCACCCGTTCATCGATGGACCGCGACTGCTGCAGGGATGGCATCTCTATGGTTGGGGGGCTCCCTTCAATGGCCCCCACGGAGAGGAAGACAGTGGATTTTCGCCTTTCGTCCAGGCGGCGGTCTCGGTCCTTCAGCGCCCCGGCAATGGCTGTGGCAAAGGGGAGGCTGCCTGCGTCCATCGGCTGCTGTTGGTGATGGGACTGGTACTCCATGCCGCCCAGGCGGTGGCTGTGCCTGGTGGGGGAGGGCTCCCGCACGAAGCCCCCTGCCGCCGCCATGGAGAGGGCTGCCCGCTCCTGGGCATCCTCCACCTGCAGCTGCTTGACCAGGGGGCTCTTCTTCCTCTGGGGCTTGGTGGGGGCAAAGAGGCTGACGTTGAATTGGCCCATGTTGGCGTAGGGGTTGTCCACTGCCCCGCGGCCCTTGCGCTTCAGCTTCTCGGGGGGCGTGGCAGAGGGGCCTGGCCGGGGGATGTCAGTGGGCTCCACGGGGAGGTGCGAGGAGTCCTGCAGGATGATCATGGAGCGCGCCCGCTTCTGCCGCTCGGGGTACGGGAGGGCCATCCTGGCCTGGTCGTACATCTCGGCCGCACTGATGACCTGTGGCAGCCCGTGGAGCTTGGCCTCCAGGCCCGGCTTGAAGCTCGACCGGATCGTGTCGTAGACTCTTCCTGGGGGTGGAGGGGGGGAGAAGGATGGGGGTGGAGCAGTGTCGAAATAATAGGGGGAGGGGGGTGGGGGAGGGGCAGTCTGGGGTGGGGGAGGGATGCCGTGCCCTTCTCTGACAGTGTCTTGCATGGAGGTGCTCCGGGGAAATTTCCCGTCCATTAGGGAAGCAGCAAATTTCTCATCTTCACCTGCAAACCAGCACAACAGGAAAGGTCAGAGTGTGTTGGAAATAGCAACCTCCCAAGCCTCTCACTATTTACTTGTTAATGTGTATATTTGCTAACCCGTATTCTATGTGTATGTTGATTTGCCAGTTTGACTTACCTCTTTGGTGTGGGAGGGACTATAGACATGTGATTGTACTGAGCATGTTCAGACTCAGGACTCCATTTTGTATTCTCTTTTGCATCAGACCTTAGTGGAGGTGAATTCATGTATGTTGCTGTTTGGACTTCAATATAAAAGTATGCTTACGGACTTCGGTGGGTACAAGTATACTTAAAGACTATGGATTATTGATTAAGAATGATACCCTGTGTACTCAGCACAGAGAAGCTACATCCTATCTGTAACAGAACCTTAATGAGAAATGTGCCTGCATGGTGAGTTAATACAACATGTTTAGGGGTAAACATTTTTCAAAGAAGACTTTTTTTTATCTCTGAGTGCATATTTTGAACTGAAAGGTTTTAAAGTGAGTGTATATGTTTTGGGCAAATGCAATGACAATTTCAACTTTAAAGAAACAACCATCCTCTGCTAACCAAATATATTTTTGTAGTGGCATGTCTGTGTCCTTGGCAGTTCAAAGTCATGGTTCTTCAGTTTAACCGCTGAGTTACCTGTGTGTCATTACATGAATGCTTGTGAATATCACTTGTTCAAAGAGTTGACTTCTAACAAGGTTATGCTTTTCTTGACTAGTGGTTTTCGAAAGGTGGTCTCCACATGTTCATGGAGATTCACATTAGCCAAAAGGATATGTTGGCTAATGTGACTGGGTACAGTTATATTTTCCAATAGAGTGGCTGAGCCAATGGATGGTAAGGTGGATTTGGTGGAAGTGAAGCAGCATCAACACTCATCTATAGAGACCAATGAGGGACAGAGGGAACCCTCTGGCACATGCCTGCTGTCTTGTTTTCACCTTTGTTTCCTAGATCTACGTAACTCAAGGTGCTTTGCTTCCTGCCTGCAGAACACTTCCCGTTTCCTCCTAAAAATCTTAAGTTTGTCTTTATTGTCCTTTTGTTTGAGAAGGGGGCATCATGAGGCTTCTCTCTTGCCTCAAAATCCCTTACACAGAGACATGAGAGTCAGCATTAGGGACTCCGCTACCAAAGTTGTGCAACTTTATTTTGTCTGTCTTCTTTTCTATCTGGGATGCATTATGTGCAACTATAAAGGTACGTTTTTACCTTTTAAAAGTCTTATCAGAACATCCTGCATATTTTCTCTCCGGTTTCCTACTATCCTATAGAAGTCAAAGTATGTATGTATGTTGGTTTGTATTACAAAGGCTCCTACATGGCATGATGGGTCCGGACCAAACTTAGCACACAGACTCTTCATTATGCAGCTTAAAATGATTGTAGGGTATCAACAAGAAAAATCCACCCTGCTTTGGCACAAGAGCCCCCAAAAGTATATAGACAGAATTAGCTACTGGCATCTAAGTCTCCATGCTTGTAATGCTCAGGTGCAACCACATGAGGGCAGACTAGAGATAGAAAGGATTGGCGACTGGCAAATAAAATGGCCACAATAAGAAAAATCCACAGCCCTGAAGGCCACAGCAGGGACATATGCACAGCAATTTCATAAAGATGTATATTTTGGAAGGGGTGTATGTGTTTGCACACCTGCACCTTGCTCTGAGGCTGAGAGACTGTGACTTCCAAGGAAAGACTGCATGAAAGAAGAAAAAGGAAAGGGGAAAGGGTATGAGGAAAGGGAAGGAAGAGAAAGAAGGGAGGAGAAAAGAAGGAAGGAGTGGGAATGTGTGTGAGGGAAAGCAAGGGAAGAAGGAAAGAAAGGAAGGGAAGTGAAAAGGGCAAGGTGTATGCAGGAAAGGGAGAAAGAACAGAAAGAGTCACAAAGAAAATACAAAGCCAGGCAATGCCAGGTATATATGTTGTCGAAGGCTTTCATGGCCGGGATCACAGGGTTGTTGTATGTATTCTGGGCTGCATGGCCATGTTCCAGAAGTATTCTCTCCTGTTTGGGTGCTGCGTTTGGTGGTCCCTGTGTAGACTTGTCCACAGCTGCATGGTATCCGGTAGACTCCTGCAGAGGAGAGAGGATCCCTCTTGTCCTTCGCTGACCGTAGCATTGGTTGGATTTTCTTGTTGGGTCTGTAGATAGTTTGTAGGTTGTGCTTCTTCATCAGTTTGCCTATGCAGTCAGTGGTTCCCTTGATGTCTGGTAAGAACACGTTTCCTCTGGGTGGATCTTTGTCTTGACTCTCATGGCTTGTTCTTGGCCTTGCAGCTCTTCTGGTGTCTGTGGTGGAGTCTCCATTGGCCTGGAGAGCCCAGTTTAGGTAGTTTAGTTCACCTTGGAGGAGGTGGGCTTTGCAGATTCTTTGTGCACGGTCTCGTCAGGGCTTTGATTGTGCTTCTTTTTTGACTTGGGTGACGGTTGGAGTTTTTATGAAGGTATCTATCTGTGTGTGTAGGTTTTCTGTAGACTGTGTGGCCCAATTGTTGATTGGGTTTGCGGATGACCAGAACATCTAGAAATGGCAGTTTTCCATCCTTTTCTTTTTCCATGGTGAATTGGATGTTTTGGTAGATGCTGTTGAATACTTCTGGAACATGGCCATACAGCCCGGAATACATACAACAACCCAGGTATATATGCTTGTAAGCGCCTATGCAGCACTGGCTACACTGCATCCTACTCTGCTCTTGGGTTCAGAAGCCACAGCTCCAGGATTAGGAAGAAAGCCAAAGCATGCCCTGGGGCCTCTCCCCATTCTGCTAGTCAGCTACACGCCTGGTGAGTGCTGTCAGTCCCAAAGTGTCCATTCCTTAGGAACAAACTGGTCGGATTACGAAGAGAAGGAGCTTGCCCGAGAATCCGAATGAGGAGGTGAGAGAGTCTGGGCTCCCCAAACACAAAACCACTTTTTGCAAAACCTTTCCGCATAAATCAAACAAAGGACAGTCAAGGAAAAATAAATTCGCCCCCAAATGGGGATCCCAAGGTCCCTCTTCCCCAAACGCCCAGGTTTCCCTTTAGTTTCTGGATATCTGTCTCCACCAGAGCCTCCCCTCATTTTTATTATGTAAGAGCACCTCCTACATGGCATCCTGAAAAGAAAGGGTTGGCACCCCAGCTCCCTAGGTTTCTCTGTGTTTGTTTGTGCACAAAAGCATCAAGCCACCTGAAAAGGAAGCCAGCAGGGGTCTAATGCAATGCTGGCGCTAGTGCTGGATTGAGATTCTGGGGAAAGTTCAGGGTTCGAATGCTACTCAGCCATGGAAGCCCCATGGACCTCTTTGAGCAGGCCGTCCTCCCTCAGCCTCAGAAGCAAGGGAATATCTCTGAAGAAATCTGGCCAAAAAAACACCGAAAGAGAGAGAGAAGCAGAAAACTGAGAGTTGACTTGATGGCACACGAAGGTTAGATGAAAGTTTAGACGCATGCTTATTAAATTTGCAGATGGGACCAAATTGGGAGGGAGAGCCAATACTCCAGAGGACAGGGTCAGTATGAAAAATGACCTCAACAGATGAAAGAGTTGATCAAAACTAACAAAATGCATTTCAACAAGGAGAAATAAAGGATATTACACTTAGGCAGAAAAAAATGAAATGTACAGATACAGGATGGGTGATGCCTGGCTCTGCAATGGAGTTATATGTGAGAAAGATCTTGGAGTCTTCGTGGAGAAAAGTTCAACATGAGCCAAGAGTGTGATGCATCAGCTGAAAAAACCAGTGGGATTTTGGGCTGCATCCAAAGGAGTCTAGTGTTCAGATTGAGGGAAGTCTTGGTGCTTCTCTAATCTGCTTTGGTCACACTTTCTCACCTGGAATAACACTATGTTGAATTCCAGGAACCACAATTTAAGAGGAATATTGACAAGATGGAAGGTGTCCAGAGGAAGAGGGCAAGTAAAATGATCAAAGGTCTGGAGACCATGAATAATCTCTCTGAGGAGCATCTTAAAGATCTGGGTCTGTTTAGTCTCAGAAGAGAAGGCTGAGAGGAGACATGAGAGCCATGTATAAATAAGTGAAAAGATACCATAAGGAAAAGGGAGCAGGCTTCCTTTCTGCTGCCCTGGAAACTCAATGGAGGCATGGGTTGAAATGGCAAGAAAGGAGATTCCACCTGAACATGAGGAAAAACTTAAGACCTGTTCAGCAGTGGAACTCTCTGCCTCAGAGTGTGATGGAAGCTCCTTACTTGGAGGCTTTGAAACAGAGGTTGGATGGCCATCTGTCGGGGGTGCTTTGATTATGCTTATTTCCCCAAAGCTTTTTTCCCCTTGGGCCTGATTGTGAGGAGTGTAGTTGGGCTGAAATACAGGGTAGCACTGCTAAGGGAAGATTTCTACTCTTTCTCTGCCTTGAGCCATATGCAGACGCGGGTAAGAAATAATAATCGTAATCATCATGATGATCATTATCCCAAAGACCTTGCTCTCTCAGTGGCTTGCTTTCTCAATGACCCTTCCCCGCTATCCTTCCATCAACATAATCTAGACGGTTTCTAAAATAGAATGTCTTTAAAGTAAGGGCTAAGGGTGCTGTTTTTAATTAGTTTTCATTCATTCAGTTGCATTCTGTCTTACGAAGTGTGGGTATGAATTGTTTTAATTTTGTGAATAGTTAATTCACCGTTATCGTTGTGATGAGCTGTATTGTTTTTTAAGCTGAAAATTGCCTCGAGTCCAAATATGGCGAGAAAGATGTGACATACATACATACGAATCTAGTGGGGAACCAGGGACACTGATTATTATAGAAGGGTTTAGACTGGAAGGAGAAGAAGGATTTATCAAAGTTATTATGATTTGCTTCGTATAGTGAGCACAAAGGGCAAGGGAGGAGAACGCCAGACCTATATGGGGATGAGTATGATGACACAAAAATAGTTTGAGTGGATCGTCGGTGGCACAATGGGTTAAACTCTTGTGCTGCTGAACTGCTGACCTGATGGCTGGCAGTTCAAATCTACGGGACAGAGTGAGTTCCCGCTGTTAGCCCTAGCTCCTGCCAACCTAGCAGTTCAAAACATGCAAATGTGAGTAGATCAATAGGTACCGCCTTGGTGGGAAAAGGCAAAAAGTTGCTCTAAGCAGTCATGCCAGCCACACAGATTCCTCAAACAACGCAGGCTTCTCAGTTTGGAAATGGAGAAGAGCACCTCCCCAGAGCCGGAGATGGGCATTACATCCAGAGCTGGAAATGAAAGGAGAAGCCTTTGCCTCTGTATGTGTAATCCGCTCTGAGTTCCCTCGGGAAGAAGGTGGAATATAAAGTATTTTTTATCATTATTTCATTATGACACAGCAAACAAGATAGACATGCTGGATTTCGTATCACAAAATCACAAAGTCAAATACTTCCCAAGTGTCTAGGACTGTGTGATGTATTTTCGGATGATGCCCGCAGATCCCAGTAGGGTGGCCTTTTGCAGTTGGCAGATTGTGATTATTATTGCCGGTATCTAAAACGGGTGGATTTGGGGAGACAATAAGAAGGAAATGGGTTGCTGTGAATTTTCCGGGCTGTATGGCCATGTTCCAGAACTATTCTCTCCTGACGTTTCGCCCATATCTATGGCAGGCATCCTCAGAGGTTGCGAGGTCTGTTGGAAACTAGGCAAGTGGGATGTCCAGTGTGGGAGAAAGAACTCTTTTCTGTTTGAGGCAAGAGTGAATGTTGCAAATGGCTAACTTGATTAGTATTTAATGGCCTTGCAGATTCACAGCCTGGTTGCTTCTTTCCTGAGGGAATCCTTTGTTGGGAGGTGTTAGTTGGCCCTGATTGTTTCTTGTCTGGAATTCCCCTGTTTTCTGAATGTTTTACTGTCCTGATTTTAGAGTTTTTTTTTAATACAGTAAATAAAGGAAAGTAAATAAAGAACAATCTTCAGAAAACAGGAGAATTCCAGACAAGAAATAATCAGGGCCAGCTAACACCTCCCAACAAAGGATTCCCTCAGACAAGAAGCAGTCAAGCTGTGAATCTGCAATAATAATAAATAAAATAAAACTTTATTTGTATACCACTCTATATCCCCAAGGGGACTCAGGACGGTTTCCAACATAGGTAAACACAAAATCATACAAAATAACCGTTATAAAACATAAACATAATCAAAACAATCAAGCACATTTAAAATTTAAATGTGCAAGGCCATTAAATGCTAATCAAGCTGGCTATTTACAACATTCACACTTGCCTCAGGCAGACAAGAGTTCTTTCTACTGCCGTAGACACCATTCCACAGATATATAAACCCCACTTTCATAGTTTCCAGCAGACCTCACAACCTCTGAGGATGCCTGCTAGAGATATGGGTGAAACATTAGGAGAGAATGCTTCTGGAACATGGCCAGACATTCTGGAAAAACGGGACATGCAAGCCTTCCACAACACAAAGAAGGAAATGATTGGTTTTAGGAAGTGTGTGGCTTTTTGTAGTTGAAGTTCCCAGAAAGTTGGAGTAAAGTTGGGCAGGTTAATGCAGATAGTGATAATGAGGCTAAAGGATTCCTGGAACTGGGCTGATCTTTGCCTGGAGTGCCTCAGTGCTTCTCCATGAAGTAACTGGAATCCCACTCTTAATAGCAGCTCTTAAGTCTGAAGTGAGTCACTGGAAGGTGGAGGACCATTATCAGTAATTAACTAATTGGGAATTTCTTGGAAATAACATGGCAATTGACAATGCCTTGCCATGGTATTCCTCTGCGTGTTGTCCAACATATATTTTGAAATACAAATTAAATCGAGGGGTTATTGTTCGAGGCAGTGAATTCCTTTTTAATGCTGTCTCCCTCTCCCTCTATGGGCCAGTCCGTATTTTGAGATTTTGACATGGAAGCCGTCGGGAAACCTCCCCCCTCCCCTCTCTCTGCTGGAAGAAGTGGGATAGGGTCACAGTGATGGAGCTAAGATTTGAAAAGCGCATTTTACAAGAAGAGAGTTTGAGAATGCGTTAAGGAGGGTGGAGGAGGGAGTGAAGAGTGAAGGAATTTGGAAAGAGGCAAGTGTTGCCAAGCACCAGGGGAGAGGTGTGGGTAAGAGGTGAAGAGAGATCGGGGTGACCTGAAAGAGATGCGAGGAGGGAAAACTGCCAGGAAATGTTTTTCAAAACAGCATTGTTTGGAACAGAGAGAAACAGACGCCGGGAGGGAGAAGGGGAAAAGGAGGTTGGATTACGTGTGTGTATGTTTACCTAAATGACTCTGGTTCACTATAAAATGTTAGATAGAAGTGGCAACTCATTTCTAATCACAGAATAAAATACCTATTGATGAACATGTGGTATATTGATGGCACCTGGGTATGATTGTGAATGTCATGATGCAATACCTAAGGCAGGGGTCCCCAAACTAAGGCCCGGGGGCCGGATGCGGCCCATTGAAGCCATTTATCCGGCCCCCACGGCACAAGAGCAGAAGGGGGTTGTGCTAAATGACCCAAGAGGTCTCTTCTTCTCTTACAACCCTTATTATTATTATTTGAAATACAACAAGATGAGTCCACAGCAGACATTCTGCTGGTTGTTGTACTGGATCACACGTCGGACACTTCCCAAGCGTCTAGGACTGTGTGATGTATTGGCGAATAATGCGTGCAGATCCCAGTAAGGTGGCCTTATGCATCTGGCAGGTGGTAATTTTGTCAGCACCGATTGTGTTTAAGTGCAGCCCAAGGCCTTTAGGCCCTGCACCCAGTGTGCCGATCACGACTGGGACCACCTTGACTGGCTTGTGCCAGAGTCTTTGCAATTCGATCTTTAAATCCTCATATCGTGTCAGCTTTTCCAGTTGTTTCTCCTCAATCCTGCTTTCACCTGGGATTGCAACATCGACAATCCATACTTTGTTTTTAACCCGATTGTGAGGTCAGGAGTATTGTGTTCCAAAACCCTGTGTTGTTGTTGTTGTTGTTGTTGTTGTTATTATTAACATTGAGGCTGGGTGGCCATCTGTCACGGGTGCTTTGCTTGTGCTTTCAGTGCACAAAGGCAGAAGGGGATTGGACTCAATGGCCCAAAAGGTCTCTTCCAACCCTCTTTATTATTATTATTTATTAATTAATTATTATTGCTCGGTGGCCAACTATAGTCCGGCCCTCCAACTGTCCGAAGGATCGTGAACTGGCCCCCTGTTTAAAAAGTTTGGGGACCCCTGACCTAAGGGATGTGTGTGGTAAAGCCTGATTCATATTGATGTCATGGTTATTGCAAAGGAGTTGCATCAGCCAGTGTCCCTTATTGATGACTGAACAGGAGGTGGCTATATAAAGAGGATGAACGGTTACATCTTCTTCTCTCCTGTGTGACTCTGTGTGAGTATCTGTCTTTGTTGTATATGACCATTTGATTATTCTGATTGGTTGCAATGATAAGCTAAAAGTGGATCTGCAAATCCTTTTTGTACATTTTGTAAATATTGCAACTGTGAAGATTAAAGCCTATGGATATTTTGGGTGAAAACATGAATCTGTAAGTTTACTAAACTGTGTAGATAAGGTCAGATGCTGGCAGTTGGACTCTGCTGATAGATGGGGTTGAAGCACGTCGATACCAGGCAAGATTCTGGAAAAGATCATTAAGGAAGTGGTCTGCGAACACTTAGAGACAAATGCGATCATTGCTAATAGTCAACACGGATTTACCAAAAACAAGTCATGCCAGACTCATCTGATCTCTTTTTTTTTTTTTTGGATAAAGTTACAAGCTGGGTAGATGCGGGGAATGCCGTGGATGTAGCGTATCTGGATTTCAGTAAGGCCTTCAACAAAGTCCCCTATGACCTTCTGGCAAACAAGTTAGTCAAATGTGGGCTAGGCAAAACTACGGTTAGGTGGATCTGTAATTGGCTAAGCGAACGAACCCAAAGGGTGCTCACTAATGCGTCTTCTTCATCCTGGAAAGAAGTGACAAGTGGAGTGCCGCAGGGCTCCGTTCTGGGCCTGGTTCTGTTCAGGATCTTTATTAACAACTTAGATGAAGGGTCAGAAGGCACGATCATCAAGTTTGCAGACACCAAACTGGGAGGGATAGCCAACACTCCAGAAGACAGGAGCAGAATCCAAAACGATCTTGACAGATTAGAGAGATTGGTCGAAACTAACACAATGAAGTTCAACAGGGACAAATGCAAGATACTTCACTTTGGCAGAAAAAATGGAATGCAAAGATACAGAATGGGGGACGCCTGGCTCGATAGCAGTACGTGTGAAAAAGACCTTGGAGTCCTCGTGGGGAACAAGTTGAACATGTGATGCGGCGGCGAAAAAAGCCAATGGGATTTTGGCTTGCATAAATACGGGTATAACGTCTAGATCCAGGGAAGTCCTGCTCCCCCTCTATTCTGCCTTGGTCAGACCACACCTGGAATCACACTGTGTCCAATTTTGGGCACCGCAGTTGAAGGGAGATGTTGACAAGCTGGAAAGCGTCCAGAGGAGGGCGACTAAAATGATGAAGGGTCTGGAGAACAAGCCCTATGAGGAGCGGCTGAAAGAGCTGGGCATGTTTAGCCTGCAGAAGAGAAGGCTGAGAGGAGACATGATAGCCATGTACAAATACGTGAAGGGAAGTCCTAGGGAGGAGGGAGTGAGCTTGTTTTCTGCTGCCCTGCAGACTAGGACGCGGAACAATGGCTTCAAACTACAGGAAAGGAAGGAGATTCCACCTGAACATCAGGAAGAACTTCCTCACTGTGAGAAGGGCTGTTCGGCAGTGGAACTCTCTGCCGTAGTGGTGGAGTGTGGTGGAGGCTCCTTCTTTGGAGGCTTGTAAGCAGAGGCTGGATGGCCATCTGTCAGGGGTGCTTTGAATGAGATTTTCCTGCTTCTTACTGGGGGTTGGACTGGATGGCCTGTGAGGTCTCTTCCAACTCTACGATTCTATGATTCTATGTGTGTTTGTTATGAAAAGACTGTATTTTGGCTTGCTTCTGGGACGCTTGGCATCCATCTTGCAATTTTTTGATTGGAAATAGAGACTAGATATATTTGAACACTGAGCCTGAATAACATGATGATGGGTTGGGAGTCAGACTGGACTTGCCTGAGACGTCAAGCAACACAATGGTCTTGGGCTGGAAAGGGGCATTTGGTCCCTAGGGCCAAAAGGATTCCCTGCCCCTGAACAAAAGGTTGGAGAAATGGGTTTCCAGACCACAAATGTGTGTTTTATCTCCCTTTCTCATTTGCAAAATGCAAAGAAAAAGGATGGAACTGGCCCCTTGCACAGGGAAGGAAAGCATTTGAAGGCATTGGGCGAAGGCATGTAAGACATCCACGCCAATCCTTCTAAGAATTCTTAGCAGAACTATAATCTGTTCATAAAAGGGCGATACACATGATTGATGCCAATTAACATGCATTATCCATTCTCTGGAAATGTCCTTAAAATGTGGAACATGAATTCCAGGATTTCATGAACAACAACAAAAGAGCTACATTCCAAAATAACAGCTACAACCATCTGTTCCAGCAAACACAACACAACTTCTTCTGGCTCCTCCAGCACCCAATAGGTTGAGGTCTATCTAAATTCTCTTCTTGGTCTTGATTACAGAAGACCTATTGAGTCAGCTGGATTTACCTACACACTGACGAGATCCAACAGTTTATGGAATGGGTATGCTTTGATTAGCCAACAGTTAGAGCAGGGGTCCCCAAACTAAGGCCCGGGGGCCGGATGCGGCCCTCCAAGGTCATTTACCTGGCCCCCGCCCTCATTTATAATATAATATTTTTATATCAGTTTTGATAATATACTGTATATACATATGATATTGATAATAATATTATCATTTTATACAATGTGATACTAATAATAATACCATATAATAATATTAATTATATGTTATATATTACATATAATATTACAGTATAGTGGTATAGTACAATATAGTAATATATAATGCTAATATTGTGCTATGCTAATAATATAAAATATTGTATATACATACAGCTGCTCTGAGTTCCCTTCAGGGTGAGAAGGGTGGGATATAAATGTAGTAAATGTAGTAAATGAATAAATAAATAATTTTGGACTTAGGCTCGCCCAAAGTCTGAAATGATTTGAAGACACACAACAACAACAACAATCCTAATTAACCTGACTATTTCAGTGGCCAGAAGCAAGCCCACACTTCCCATTGAAATCCTGATAGGTTTATGTTGGTTAAAATTATTTTCATTTTTAAATATTGTATTGATCTTTCATTATTATTGTTATTGTTTTGCACAACAAATAAGATATGTGCAGTTTGCATAGGAATTTTTTTCTTTTTCTTTTTTTTCAAATGATAATTTGGCCCCTCAACAATCTGAAGGATGGCGGACCGGCCCTCTGCTTTAAAAGTTTGAGGACCCCTGAGTTAGAGGATAACCAGGGACGGCAGACTGAGAGTAGTGCAAGCCCTCTTCTCCACTGTGGGGCAACTCACTACTAGAAGCCCCTTTGCCCTTCTTCCTCCTCCTCCTCCTCCTCCTTCTCCTCCTTGAATCCTCTTGCCTTCTGCTCTGAATCCGCCTTCTGGCAGCCCAGCTTGCATCCTTCTAATTCTGGGTCTGCCTGAAAGAGCCATTCCTGGATCCTTGCTTCCCCGTTCGCATGGCTCAGCATCACGCAGAGGAAAAAACAGTTCGGAAGCTGCTAGGTTGTGACTCATAGCCATTTGTCAGCTGTTCCTGCCTTGGGAACATTTTCACGCCGCCAGAAATGACTTGCATCATGGGACTGCCCTTCTCCTTCCCTTTCTCAATGGGAGCTGCGTGACTTCTGAAGCTCAGTTCTCTGCGGAAGAGCCCTTTGGGTGTGCCATACTTCTCAGACAATATTTACCAGGCGTGGACTCCAAACAGCCCTTCATTCCAAGAGGCATAGTCTTCTAGCTATAGCTCTGCATCGTGACAGGGAAACCTTGTGACCTTACAAATCCCAGCTAATGGCCTGCCTCTCCTTCCCTCCTGCTTCCTCCTTTCTTTTCCCCAAAACCATAGAGCAGCATGCACTTAGCTGATTTGATGGGAACACAGTGATCACCCCTTCATTACAGGGCAGTGAATTATCTGGAACTCAGGTGGAAACCTTCCCGGTAATTTCATCCTCTGTTCTCCCAACCTTATAAACATATCCTATTTACTTCATGCTCCTTCTGATGTCATTCTGTCTTATGCATGACCCATTGAGAGGGCTGATCATTCTCTTCCTCCATGAAGTCATATTAGCACAGGGAAAGCTCTTGTACAAATCTTGATTCTGCAGTTCGATTGACCAAATCGGAACAACCTTGGAGCACGTAACCAACCTCTAACTGCACGTCTCCAAAGAACTCCAGTCTGGGGCCTGCTTTTAAGTCATTGGGTCCTTTTAATTTGCAGAGGGACCTCGGCATCTGATGGAGTTTTGTTTAAGGATGCCCTATGGATACCAACATTTGTGGATCCTCAGGCCCCATTATATACCACAGCACTGTAAAATTGTGTCCTTGATATAAAATGGCAAAATCAAGGTTAGCTTTTTGGATGTTTTGTTTGAGTTGAATCTGTGGATACACAGGGGTGACTGTATATGCTGCTTTCCAATCCATTACTAAGAGACTGTTTTATTTCTGCTGAGAAGAATGGATTATAGCAGCAGGAGGTCACAGGCTGGTCTTGTGGCCACGATATCAGATATAGAAAGAAGAGGAAGGAGGAGAAAGGAAGGAAGGAAGGAAGGAAAAAACAATAGCCGATGGGCATAAAATGGAAAAATAATGGCCAGTCCACACATCTGATACCTTTAGATTCTTCTAATCCGGCTCTGTCCAAACAGAGACTGAGAGAAGTGTGCAGATTGTGTTTCTGTTTCCAGAAAAAGCTCAATTTCCCCACTGTAACTTCCTTTAATTTACGCACAATTAAAACAGACAACCTCACTGTAGCCAGAGGTTTTTGATACAGCTATATATAAAATGTGGAGTTTGATACATGTGTAAATAAAACATGCTGCTTCTGAAATTTGGAAGACTTGGCGAATGAGATTAAGACAACAGAGCAAATTTCTAATCAGGGACTTGGCCTGCTTCTGTTGTTTACAGCACACCTGAGTCCCACTCTCTTCTACTTTGGAGTCTGTCCAGTTCTGGGCAAAACAACTCAAGAATGAAATGGACCAGATGGAAAGGGCCCAGAGAAGGGCCACCAAAAAGGTCAAAGATCTGGAAGCCAAGAATCACTGAGGAGTGGCCGAGCAATCTGGGGATGTTGAGATTGGAAAAGAGAAAGTCGAGAAAAGAGGACATGAGAACCAGGCTGAAATATTTGAAAGGATGTCTCATTGAGGAAGAGACTAGCTGGTTTTCTGCCATTCTAAAGACTAGGACACGATGGAGCAACGGATCCAAACTGCAGGAGAGGAGACTGCACCTAAATATTATGAAGAATTTCTGATGTCAGAACTGTGACAGAGGAACATGCTGCTGCCTGGGAGAACAGTGGAGCCTCCTTCTCTAGGGGTTTTAAAGCAGAGACCGGATGGGCATCTGTTAGGAGTGCTTTGATAGTGTCTTCCTGCGTGGCAGAACGAGGTTGGACTGGATGACCCTTTGGAGGTCTCTGTGATTCTACCTCCATTTTCCGCATCAAATGATTAGAATCCCGTTCATATGCACGGGTCTGCATTTGGCCTGGCAGTGGAACATTGTCCTGATCTAGGTCTTGGTCCTACTTAGATAACAGGCGAAAAGCCTACAGTCGTCAAATATCTCCCACCCTTTCTTGGGAAGACTGTCTTATCACAGAATGGAGCCACTGTACTTGCTTCATAGGATGAAAATATCAGCAATAGAATGTTGGCCAACTGTTTTGCTGCTCTGTGAACAGGGAAAGATGTCCAGGGGGTTGATGCTGGAAGTGTTATGTGCCGTTGTCGGGAGGTGTATGTGTCAGGGAGCGAGTTAGGGACACACTGGGCTGAAGGAGACCGAAGGCCAGTGGAGGCTTCTCTTTCCCAATGAGTTGCTCAGTTCTGAAGGATGGAAAGCATGGCATCCTGAAAGAGTAGCCTGCCCAGTGTGCCAGCACAAAGAAAGGGAGAGGAGCAATACTGGCCCTTCATGTTTGTTGTAGTACAGCCCAAACCTGAGGTTGATGGAGCGGTTCACTGATGGTTTAGAGAGAATTGTGGGATTTCCTATGAGATTTCCTGGGGCGCAAAGTGATGAAGATTCAAGTCAGAGAAATGATGGTTCTCTTGGGGGAAAACTTGACTCAGAAAGTACAAGGCTCCAAAGTTAGGCAGAGGAGCCAGAAACTGCAACATTAGATAAGGAGTTGAGCAAGGAACTAAGTGATACGGAAGACTCCCAGGGAAAAACACATGGAGCTATGGAGGTCAACAAAAGCCTTCATTTACAGATTAGAGCAGAAAATAGCTCCAGCCAGAGCGTCTATGTGGGAAAGTTGAGGAGAGGATTTGTGGGAACCGAAATGACTTCATGGCTGCTTATTAATTAGCAAGTTGTTTTCCTAAGAGTTAGTTCAGGCAACGTAGTGTTCAAGGGAGAAGCTAGGCCTGAGTTCTCTGGTTCTTGTTTCAAGTCAAGCCTTGATTTTGCATTCAAGTATTCTGGAAGCTTTTTATGTTCTTGTTTTGTATTCTTGCTCAAATTTACTACGTATACGTATCTTTGCTTGTGGACTTATGCTATACTGGTGACTTTCTGGCTATTCCTGGACTATATTACCTTGGGATTTTCATGAGACATTTGGATTACTGCCTGGTTATCACCTATTGCTGACACTTTCCTGGATTATACATCATCTATCCTTATTCCTGATTTTTCCTAAATTTTATGTGTTTTTAAAATAAACTGTTTGCTTATAACTCTGGACTCTTGTGTAGTGCATAGGGATTTCCAGGCCTGGGGTGCAACAGTGTTGAATGGCGGTTCCCAACCTTTGGCCCTTCAGCTGAAGTTTTGGAATTCAGCGCCCAGGATTCCTGACAGTTGGCCAAGCTGGCTGAGCTCCCTGGAGTTGAAGTTGTAGAAGCTGGGAGGGCCAAAGTCCTGGGAAGGTTTCTTTGCACGTGTTTCTCATAAAGACCCTTCCCAAAAGCACATCTGCCATACTTAGAGGAGAGCATCATGGTTGAGAAAGATGTCAGGGTATTGTGTATTGTGAAATGTTAAAATCAATCTGGATTCAGCAATTATGGAGTTAATGAGAGTCTGCTATGATTGATGTATCACAGGACCAATGGGGTCAAGTGTGTTTTGACCGGGACTTACTATCTTGGTTCCTGTGGAATGCGAGGGAGGAGTTTCCTGTGTAGAACAGAGAACAGCGATGAGCAATGTGCTGTGTGTGTGCATGGGTGCTTTCGGCAAGCACTCATGGAGGAAAGGACTGAATTGACTCTATTTGTATATAGATCATGTAAATAAAGTTTAATCAACAGTTGGACTTCGTCTGCTGGAGTGAGTTTATCCAGTGCTGTTTTCCACACGGGGAAACAGTCTGGAGAGAAGGAGGTGAACCGGGATGGTGAATTTTTTGGATTTCACTCTGCTACCCATCATCCCCGCTGACAAAAGAGAGGTGGCCACTCTGCTATCCTGCATCTCAGGCTAAAGCACAAACTCTAAGGCCCAGTCACTCTTGTCATGGAGCACAAACCTCTTCCAGCCCATAGTATGCAACAGCAGACCACATAAGAAGGACAGAAATGCCCTCTGGTTTTGCCCCAGTTGCCCCAGTTTCCTCCGCATTGGAGCCTCTATCGTCAATGCCATGCCACATTGAGCTCCTGTTCCTAGAGCAACTGCATTACAGGAGCATTGGGTCTGAATTTTGAGGCTTAAGCAGGGTATAAATAAGAAGACAGATGGATAGACAGATAGATGGATGGACAATCTGCCAAAGTAGCCTAACCTTTCAAATCTTTCTGAGAAAGGCTGCTAGTCTTAGAGAAACGGAGGCAGTTCTGCTGAAAACTCGGGACCTCTGAAAGCCGCTGGATCAACACTGTGTGCTTTTAAGACATAGAAAGCATTCTGGATGACAGAGGAAGCAAAAGGCTTACCTACAGATTTTGTCCGCGGGATTCCTTTGCGCAGGGAGACGTGAGGCTTCTCCGGCCCGCCATGCGCCATCCCCTGCCGCTCAAACAGCGACTGGAAAAGAAACAGGACAAGAGTGACCCCAAGTCTGCTGGGAGCAGAAGAAACATCATGCTGCTCTGGGTTTAGGGTTTTCACCGGTTCCTCAGAAAGAGCACTGGGGCCATAACAGCCCTCCCACTGCTCCCCGTTATGAACAAGTGGCCTTGGCTGCAAAAGCTGTGCCCGCCTTTTGTGAGACAGGAGGTACTAGAGCTTCCACAAATATAAGAAAAGCATCTAAACCTCAAAGGCCACACATGCCTCTGACTGAAATGCTGCTCAAGGAAACAAAGCTCATTTCCCCCACCTAAGTACCTCTTGTGCCCTGCTGGCACCTTCCCCTTGACGCATTGGAAAGACAAATTACTGGGAAGGACAGCAGCTGCATGTTTGCCACATTTGCCCTCCTTGGAACGGATGAGGCCAAAGCGCCATCCCAGGAAGAACATTCTTCCTAGAGTCCCAGCTTGGCGTAACTGCTGCTAGTAATACATGCCAATGCAGTGCCATGGCGGGCGGATGCTTGGCAGCAGAAAGCCCCCCCCCCCCCCCCCAGCTAAGTGTCATATAATAATCTTTGCCATGCCAGGTCGCATTTTGGCATTCCTCCTTTACAGGATTCCAGAGGCAGCTGGTGGGTTTCCTGCTGAACAGAATGTGGCTGTCACTCCTTCATTTTGCAAAGCCCAGCAAGCCTAATTCTAGCCCAAGGAGGCAACACAATGGGTGCACAGCAAATATCCTTCTATGAGGTTATGTGATCTGTTTTTATTACTCCCATTGTACAGAAGATCCCTGACAGAGATGATGATGATGATGATGATGATGATGATTATTATTATTATTATTATTATTGCGATGTCGAAGGCTTTCATGGCCAGAATCACTGGGTTGCTGTGAGTTTTCTGGGCTGTATGGCCATGTTCCAGAAGCGTTCTCTCTTGACGCTTCGCCCACACCTATGGCAGGCATCTTCAGAGGTTGTGAGGTCTGTTGGAAACAACCTCAGAGGTTGTGAGGTTTGTTGGAAACATATCTGTGGAATGTACAGGGTGAGAGAAAGAGCTCTTGTCTGCTTGAGGCAAGTGTGAATGGTGCAAGTGGCCACCTTGATTAGAATTGAATGATCTTGCTGCTTCGGGGAGATAGGTCGGAATACAAATTATTATTATTATTATTATTATTATTATTATTATTATTATTATTATTATTATTATTATGATGATGATGATGCCTGGCTGCTTCCTGCCAGGGGAATCCTTTGTTGAGAGGTGTTAGCTGGCCCTGATTGTTTCCTGAATGGAATTCATTCCCGTTTTCTGAGTGTTGCTCTTTATTTGCTGTCTTGATTTTTGCGTTTCTTAATACTGATTATGACATATCCAGACTAACAAGCTGGTTCTAAAGGGAGGGACTTCGGGGGAAATTGATGCCCCCTAAATAGGAGGAACTTGGCAGTGTTGTTGAAAGCTTTCATGGCTGGAATCACTGGGTTGCTGTGAGTTTTTCGAGCTGTCTGGCCATGTTTCAGCAGCATTCTCTTCCGACGTTTCACCTCCATCTGTGGCTAATGTATTCCTCAGAGGTCTGGAATCCTGTTCTCTGAGTATTCTTTATTTACTGTCCTGATTTTAGAGTTTTTCAATACTGGTAGCCAGATTGTGTTCATTCATATGCTGTGTCCAGGTTAGTTCATCAAGGGCTCTTCTATGGCTGATTCCTCTGGTTGAATTAGTCTGCAGACGTCAGGAGAGAATGCTTCTGGAACATGGCCATATAGTCCGGAAAATGTACAGCAATCCATTATGATGATGATGATGATGGATACCCCCTTTATCTCCGCAAAGGGGACTCAAAGCAGCTATTACCTAAAACATGTTATAAAGCATGGAATGGGCAAACTTGGGCCCTCGAGGTCTTTTGGACTTCAACTCCCACAATTCCTCAGGCCCCTTTCCTTTTACTTTTCCCTTTCCTTTTCTGCTTAAGCAGCTGAGGAGGAAAAGGAAGGGGCCTGAGGCTGTTAGGAATCGTGGGAGTTGAAGTCCAAAACACTTGGAGGGCCCACGTTTGCCCACGCCTGTTATAGAGGACAGGGATCCATCCATCATTTAGAGTGGCTAAGCTCTGTGTGGCAGCTATAAAAAATAAGGAAGCAGTTTGTAGATGTTTTACACTCCTGGTCTGTGACCATTATAATAAAATTCACTCATTGCTTCAATGCACCTGGGCTAATACGACAATAGCTACAGAAAGACAACTCTTCCCACTTGACATCGTATTTTCCATCTCTCCATGTGTGCTCAAATGTTATGGCGTTTCAGCGTACGCACATGTTATGGCAAAGCATATTCTGACTTAACCAGAAGTTTTGTACAGTATGTTGTGTCTGGCAGGCATTTCAACACTCCTGGCGATGAATTCAACACACGCCAGCGTTCTCTCTCAATCTGCCTGTCTTGACTTTTCAGCAAAGGGAAATCCCTCAGGTGCCTCAGCCTGGGATCTGAGGCTTTGCAGCCTCCTCTTTCCCGAACCCCTTTCCCCAGTTTGTGGCTTCCCCTTCCCTGCCCGCCCCCCATTCCCTCCTGTCGCTCTCACACTAATCTCCGCAGGAGTGATTCTCCGGCTGGTCGGTCTCTGCTTCACCGTGGCTGCCCGGGAATCAGCTTCGACGATGTCGGCTCTCAGCGAAGGCTCAGCAGCGGCCAAGATCTCATCCAGCTTCTCTGCAAAATCAGACACACCAGACCTGTGAGCTGGGCCCTGGACCACCGGTTGAGAAGCTGAGCTCTACTGCAAGGAAAGGAATGGGGTGGCAGTCGGGGAGGTAGGGGCCCTTCTGAGGGCTCAGGAAGAAGGCGGCAGAAGGTGCTCCATTCACCTTGCAGGGAAAGCTCCTTCCCCAAGTAGTGCAACCCTACAGATCCTTGAAGGTGACCGGAGGGCTACTTCAGCCCTTCCTTTGCTCTCTACACCATGAATGGAGTGAAGGAGATGCCATCATCCCAAGAAGAGGCTCAATATAACCATGTCAAAGTGGAGCATCTCCCAGGCTGCCTTCACCAGGTGCCTACACCTGAAGGGCCATGACCTGGGAAAGAAATTTCCCCTGAAAACCCTTGACATTTGTTCTCTCAAACCCAGTCACCATGTCAATTCTGCCCTATTTAAAGTGTTCAGGCTTCTGTTTATACTTGTGTATGCAACATGAACTTCTGGCCCCTTTTTTTTTAAAAAAAATGTACCTGGACAAAAGCGGCTTTTGGTACCCTTCCAGTGATTTTTGTTCCAACCTGTTCCAGCTCCCTTCTATCATCATTCTCACTGTATGGAAGTGATACGGGGCAGTCTTCAACCCTGAAGACCACTCTTACCTATCTAGGCTCTTTCAATATGTCACACTGGCAGTGCAGAGCTCCTTCCTGCTCACGGTGAGGAGCCAATTGGATTCTTGGTCTGCAAGTATTTTTTTAAGGGCACCAACAAGCAGCTTGTGATGGAAGAGATCTGAAGCAGCCTCCTCGGCAACATGGCCAGGGTTCTTGACCTCGGCCCTGACTGAGACTTTGCCATGTGCTGAACTGAGTTTCAAGAAGTTTCATTCCGTATAAGAAAGATTAAATCAGAGTTTTGGGTATCCTACCTTGCAGCATCCTTCTCCAGTCATAACTTAGAACGTTAGAGAAGCAGTTCACATCTCAATGACACCTTGGAACCAACCATAAGCTAAGGAAACAACACCAAAAGTCTTGAGGAGCTCTAAGTGAAAAATAGTCCTTTATCTATACAGTAGAGTCTCACTTATCCAACATAAACAGGCCGGCAGAACGTTGGATAAGCGAATATGTTGGATAATAAGGAGGGATTAAGGAAAAGCCTATTAAACATCAAATTAGGTTATGATTTTACAAATTAAGCACCAAAAATCATGTTATACAACAAATTTGACAGAAAAAGTAGTTCAATAGGCAGTAATGCTATGTAGTAATTACTGTATTTACGAATTTAGCACCAAAATATCACGATGTATTGAACACATTGACTACAAAAATGTGTTGGATAATCCAGAATGTTGGATAAGTGAGACTCTACTGTATATATAAAAGGGTAATGAAATTTCGGCCTAGGACAAAACAACAAAACTACACATCCCAGAAACACTAAACTTGGCAGCACAACCCCTCATCCATGCCTCTACGTTCATACAACAAAAAGAAAAGAAAAATAAAGTCCTAATTAGAGGGAGAGGAATAATTGTTTTTATCTAATTGCTGCCAGTTAGAAGGCTAAGCTCCGCCCACTTGGTCTCCTAGCAACCCACTCAGCCCAGATTATCAGATTTTAACTGGATTATATGGCAGTGTAGGCTCAAGGCCCTTCCACACAGCTATATAACCCATTTATAATCTTATATTATCTGCTTTGAACTGGATTATTTTGAGTCCACACTGCCATATAATCCACTTCAGTGTGCATTTTATACAGCTATGTAGAAGGGGCCTCATCCAGTTTTAAGCAGATAATATAAGATTATAAATATAATATGTAATAATTACTGTGATATAATAATACAGAACAATATAATCTCTAAAATCAGGACAGTAAATAAAGAACAACACTCAGAAAGCATAAGCCACAGCAACGCGTGGCCGGGCAAAGCTAGTCATTTATAGAGAAGTAGACTTGTTCTCCGGCTGCAGCAAAGCTGAGGAAGGCAGGGTCACATTCTTTCTGATCTTGGAAGCCAAGTCCTGGTTAGGCCTTGGGCAAGGGATCGCCAAAGGATCCCAGGTGCTGCGGGCTCTATTTCAGAGGAAGGACCTGGCAAAACCACCTCTGAGGGTTCCTTCCCTAAGAAAAACTCTCTGCAATTCAGGCCATAGCAACCTGGAGGTACATATAAACACACGTAAGTGTTGTCGAAGGCTTTCATGGCAGAAATCACAGGGTTGTTTTGCGTTTTCAGGGCTGTATGACCATGTTCCAGAAGTATTCTCTCCTGAAATTTCGCCCACATCTATGGCAGGCATCCTCAAGGGCAGCTAACGACTCTGAACAAAAGATTCCCCCAGTCCAGGACATGAAGCTTGGAAGGCCATTTAATGCTAATCAAGGCGATTAACTACAACATTTACACTGGCTTCCAACAAACAAGAGTTCTTCCCTCCCACCCAGGACCTTCCACAGATATATAAACCTTCCTTGCTTAGTTTCTCCATACCTCACAACCTTTGAGAATGCCTGCCATAGATGTGGGCGAAACGTCAAGAGAGAATGCTTCTGGAACATGGCCTGGCAGCCCGGAAAACACACAACAACACACATAAGTGTCTATTCAGAGGACAGAATAAAAAAAAAACAGCAATGCTGGTTCCTATAGAAATAACCAAGGCTGACTAATGAAGAACAAAGATCTAGAGCCATAGTTTTCAGAAACCACTCAGTCTGTAGGAAGCACTAGTCCTTTTCATTCTTCTCTCTCCCTGAAGAATGCCGCCAATCCTTCATTCCCACAGATTCTACAGTGACCCAGTTCCCACCAGCTAAGCTTCATTTGGGACATCTCATTTCCTAGAATAGCCACGGGACATGATGTTGACAAGGTGGGATGTTGCCTGAAAAGGTACACACCTACGAGGCAGGGATACTGCTGGGGACGAATACTACTGCTACTATTACTACTACTACTACGACTACTACTACCGTGTTTCCCCGAAAATAAGGCAGTGTCTTATATTAATTTTTGCTCCTAAAGATGCGCTAGGTCTTATTTTCCGGGGAAGTCTTATTTTTCCATGAAGATGAATTCACATTTATTGTTGAACAAAAAACATTTGTTCAACATTATTATATACTGTACAGTAGTTGTCATCACAAACCAGCATAAGCAGACAAACTGTGAATCCTATCAAGAACTTCTTGTTACTACCATTATTTCCATGTACAACACTCTATGGTATCTATCTTTACCGATCTTGCATGCTCTGGTGTTCTGTTCGGCGGGCATGCTTCCAAACAAAAACTTTGCTAGGTCTTACTTTCAGGGGAGGCCTTATATTTAGCAGTCCAGCAAAACCTCTATTTGGTCTTATTTTCTGGGGATGTCTTATTTTAGGAGAAACAGGGTATGATGACTACTTGCTGAGCACAAAGAAAACATTTTGCAAGATGTGCAGGTGCAGTTTGTCACCTGGTCTTCCTGCTGAGTAACAAGAGGAAGACATGTCTTGGCTGTGTCTCTGCACAATCCCAGCCCGAGCTCCTTGACGAAAGCAAGAGCAGGTCTTGTGGCTGACTTCAGTTCAGTGGCACTCAGAATGGTGTTTATTTATTATTTTTTTACAGCATTTATATTCCGCCCTTCTCACCCCGAAGGGGACTCAGGGCGAATCACATTACACAAATAGGCAAACATTCAATGCCTTTTAACATATAACAAAGACAAGACAAACATAGGCTCCGAGCGGGCCTTGAACTCATGACCTCTTGGTCAGAGTGATTCATTGCAGTGATTCATTGCAGCTGCTCTCCAGCCTGCGCCACAGCCCGAGCCTGGTGTCCTGAGGGTGGGCTTAAGGCTGTAGATCAGGCATGGGCCAACTTTGGCCCTCCCTCCAGGTGTTTTGGACTTCCAGCTCCCACCATTCCTCACAGCCTCTGGCCCCTTCCTTTCCCCCCTCAGCCGCTTAAGCGGCTGAGGGGGGAAAGGAAAGGGCCAGAGGCTGTGAGGAATGGTGGGAGTTGGAAGTTCAAAACACATAGATGGCCGAAGTCCGGGCTGTGGCGCAGACGGGAGAGCAATGAGTCACTGACCAGGAGGTCATAAGTTCGAGGCCCGCTCGGAGCTATGTTGTTCGTCTTTGTCCTGTGTTAAAAAGGCATTGAATGTTTGCCTAATATGTGTAATGTGATCCGCCCTGAGTCCCCTTCGGGGTGAGAAAGAAGGGCGGAATATAAATGATGTAAATAAATAAATAAATAAATAAGTCTGCCCATGCTTGCTCTAGACCTAAGCTAGGAAAGGCTGAAGTAACAATGCTGTCACATGCAAAATCCCTTTGCCTCCACCCGCTGTCTGGCACCTGGAAGTAATGCAAAGATTCTTTGCTTTCAGACACCATTCCTTGTGTCAGCTTTCTCTGTCTCTTTTCTCAATTCTGTTCTTGCCACTGGGTCACGCAGCCCCCCTTCTCCTCCAATGCAGCCCATCTCTTCCTGCCAGGCGATGCTCATCGGTCACCGTCAGACTCATCCTGCAGCCTCCTTGCATGCAGTGGCTGTGAAAATGTTCCTTTTTTATTAATTCTCAGTTTTCTCCTCAGGCTCCCATGGGCCTGGGCCAGCCACACACACAGACAGGAGGAACGCTCCTCCTCCTCCTCCTCTGCAATTGCTGACTTCCTCAAGAGCATCTTGGAAAGAGATACCATCTCCTTCCCCCATTCTCCATTTTGCCTTGGCGACAGCAACCATGAGGCTGCATTTGGCTCGGATGATGAGACTCAGAGATGCAGGAAGGGGGACTGGTCTCGTTTTTGGGTGCCTGCATGGATTCATTGGGTGTCCGGCTTGCATGGCCCAGGGCATCCCTAATGCGCCCTCACTGTCTGGTTGTACTCTAAGGACCCAAGGCGGGCGTCACAGTGTACTTCTTTTAAAATTAATTTTTATTCTGAATTAAAGAGAATAATATTTTTTTTCCATAATATATAGAACTATAAAACTACTAGACTACCGGGCTGTGGCGCAGGCTGGAGAGCAGCCTGCTGCAATAATTCACTCTGACCATGAGGTCATGAGTTCAAGGCCAGCCCGTGGCGGGGTGAGCACCCGTCAATTAAAAAAAAAAATAGCCCCTGCTCGTTGCTGACCTAGCAACCCGAAAGATAGTTGCATCTATCAAGTAGGAAATAAGGTACAGTAGAGTCTCACTTATCCAAGCTAAACGGGCCGGCAGAAGCTTGGATAAGTGAATATCTTGGATAATAATGAGGGATTAATGAAAAGCCTATTAAACATCAAATTAGGTTATGATTTTACAAATTAAGCACCAAAACTTCATGTTATACAACAAATTTGACAGAAAAAGTAGTTCAGTACGCAGTAATGTTATGTTGTAATTACTGTATTTATGAATTTAGCACCAAAATATCATGATATATTGAAAACATTGACTACAAAAATGGCTTGGATTATCCAGAGGCTTGGATAAGCGAGGCTTGGATTAGTGAGACTCTACTGTACCACTTATAAAAGGTGGGGAGGCAAGTTTAACTAATTTACGACACTGGAATGAGGAAGTGCCGTCAGAGTGGATGATGAAGCAGCTGCTCCCCCCTGTGGCCAGAATCGAACATCCCCTGAGGAGAAGGTTAAATTGCCTCTGCATCTGTCTCTGTCTTGGTTCGATGTGTATATGGGCATTGAATGTTTGCCCTATATGTAGATAATGCGATCCGCCCTGAGTCCCCTTCGGGGTGAGAAAGAAGGGCGGAATATAAATACGGTAAATAAATAAATAATAGATCTAGCACAACTAATTTTAAAATAACCACCCTAATCTAAAACATACATAGACTGATAAGTACATCAGGCACACCACCATTAGAACTATCCTAGGGAACTCACACCCATTGTGTGTTGATTTTTTACACCTTGTTATCCTAATTCCTTTAGCTGCACTTCTGCCTTTGGCTACACTGGCTTTAGCACAGCAGGTGCGTTAACACAGCAACTTAAACCATCAGCTTTAGTAATTCTTGACAGTTCAAACCCCGGGTCAGGGTGAGCTCTTGTCCTTTAGCCCAGCTTCCACCTACCTAGCGGTTTGAAAACAAAATGGCAGTAGATAAATTGGTACCACTTAAAAGCGGGGAGGTATTTTAAGGAACCCATAAGGAAATGCCAGGAAAATGCCAGCTATTCGATCAAAGGAGGAAGTTTACGAACAAAGCTCTTCAGCAGGGAGATGGAGCAACATCGCCGCTCCCTCCTGGCTGGAACTGAGCACAAGCCTCCAAGATGCTGAAGATGGGAAAAGCCTCTACCTCTATTCTGTGAACAATGGACAGTCTTTTCTGTGCACACACAGAACTGAATGTTTGCCACATAAGTATGTTCTGTGGTTCACCCTGAGTCCCCTTTAGAGTGAGGAGGGCAGAATATAAATACGGTAAATAAATACATTTAATAACATTCCCCCAATTCAGGGATGGGCCTTTTGGATTTCAATTCCCACAATTCCTAACAGCCCGTAAGCTGGTTGGGATTTTTGGGAGTTGAAATCCAAAATACCTGGAGAGCCAAAGTTTGCCCAGTCCTGCTCTCATTCATAAATCCAATAGCTTAAAAAGTGATAAACTAGTCCCAATCTTTCTTGAAGCTGGTGTAAGTCACAGTGTTCTAAAAGACTTCCATCTTAAAGGAGAACAGCTTCACAAGTGAAGATTTTGGCTGGAGAAGTGGTGGGGAAATCTTGGAGATTAGGAAAGGTACTTTGTTGGATTGGATGGCCCGTGAGGTCTCTTCCAACTCTAGGATTCTGTGATTCTGTAACGCTAAGAACTTCCCATCCAGCATAGCCACTGAGAAATGTAACACAAAATACCTTTCCTGAGCTCTGCGGAGGGTCCTTAGCCATGGTATGGCCAGCATTATTTGACTCCAAACAGCCCATGTGGTGTGTGTGCATATGTACATGCATATGCACACACACACATCTGCAAAAAACACCCTAGAATGAGAAACCCCAAGGCCTTTGAGGTTAGCTGTCTGGACAATCACAAAGGCTAAAAGGACACAGTCCCATAGTGGGGAAATGCAACATCCCATTCTGCCACAGCAGCAAGGATTTGTGGATGGTCCCATCCAGTTGCCCCCCTGCCAGCCGCGCAACCCCCTTGAAGCCCTCTGGATGCTGCTCCTCAACAGAAGTGGTGGTTGTGCCTCTGGCTGTCAACAGAGAGCCTGCCTGACTTAACAGGGCTCTGCATGCAGCCTATCGCCCATCTTGGGTACCTTGTCCCCTTTAAAGAGAACGTCTGGCACATCCCACCACTTCCTCCAACGGGAAGCTCTTTGTAAACATTTTGTCATTGCCTGCTTTGGCGCATTCGTCTGTGGCCTCTGCAGCTCTAAGCTTGGCTTCCTTCCTCTAGGGCCTTCAGCCTTGTTTCTGAACCAACAGTTGGTCTTCTCCTGAAGGCCTCCTGTATGTCATGGTGCCTCTCAACACCTTCCCTGGACCACCTCCTTGAGAAAAGGATGACGGTAGGTCAATTATTCTAGACCAGGCATCGGCAAACTTCGGCATTCCTCCAGGTGTTTTGGACTTCCACAATTTAACTTCAACAGCCGGTAGGCTGTTAGGAATTGTGGGAGGTGAAGTCCAAAACACCTGGAGGGAAAGCCAAAGTTTGCCCCTGCCTGATCTAGACTCTACCCAGAAGACAATAAAAGCCCATCTCTTGGAAAGACCAGGTGATTGGGAGTCTCTGCTGCAAGCTTTTTTGTGGGCTGGGGATGAATACTCTTTTCAGCTAAAGTAGGAGATATCGTTGTTGCTCCTCCTTCCCCGTGCCCTTGGCGTTTTAAATTTGCTGGACAGTTGACTTTGTATGCCTTGTGATGTCATTATGCCTGTTTATCACATCCCTATGGTTTCTGCTGTAAGGGCATTGTTCATACAATGTCACATTAACCCACCCAAGCCCCATCTGCTTTCATGCTTGCCTTGACTTCAGTGATTGTAATTTTCTACAGATTTTAAAATCTGATTCCACTGGTGTTTTGCAACATCACACATTAGTTCTTCTTTGAACCCCAAATGGAGCTCAGTGTGTCCACTTTCTGGATCAATGAAGAGAATTAACAGCAACCTTTCTTGATGTCTTTAATCCATTATAAGGGCATTTTATCTATTTATTGCATGGTATATCTTGTGGGGTATTCTTGATTGGAAGAAATCCTTTTAAATAGCAGAGACACAGGATGGGTTTTGAGGCTACAGAATGGCAAGACCTGCAGTGCTTGAGCAGTTGTCATGACCCAAGATTGCTGCCCATGCTTTTGATGGTGTTCTACTATTTAATACTTTCCTCAACTAATATTAATGTAATACTTTGAGACCACCGAGGTTCGGGAAGGGTGGTACATTCAACACTTGGCACTGGCTGCAAGTGACTGACCAGACAGACCTCCCAGAATCAATGTGTTGTCGAAGGCTTTCATGGCCGGAATCACAGGGTGGTTGTGTGTTTTCCGGACTGTATGGCCATGTTCCAGAAGTATCCTCTCCTGACATTTCGCCCACATCTATGGCAGACATCCTCACCTCACCTCGGGATGTCTGCCATAGATGTGGGTGAAACCTCAGGAACTTCTGGAACATGGCCATACAGCCCGGAAAACACACAACAACCCTCCCAGAATCATGTGCAATGTTGCAGAGGCTGCCTGAGCTCTGCTCTCCATCCGGTGCTGCTTTGAAGGTGCCCAGTGGACACAGGCCCAGAATCCTATGGATGATTTACACCTTATATTCGACCTGCAACATTTGCAGTTTTCACTTTTGCAGATTTGATTGTTCTTGGTTTTGATTACTATGTTGGATATCTCCCTTCATTGGGGCTAAAGCCTCCTTGTCTTGGGGCTGTCCTTGTTTACCTGGGGGACAAAGCAGCCTTGGCCTCTCACTTGACCAAACTGGTGTAGGTATGCGGACAGAGAGGTATCCTCTGCCTACAGGTCAGCGGGGTCTAGCTGTAGTCCAAAGTGGCACTGACGGTGACCTCCATCCCCTTCCTTCATCCAAGGAAGGGGCCTCCAGCAGTGTGGCCACCTCATTCTTTCCGGGCCAGCCCATAGTAACGCCGGACTTAGCGCGGACCACCCGGGTTCGACCACAATAGAGCATTGACACTGGGCGCCTTCCTGCCATGTTGGGGAAAGAGGGAGGGCAACCTGGACCAAGGGAGGTGGGATGGGCCCTGATCCAGGGCGGGTGCACTCACCCCCTTTCCTCCTCCGCATCGAGGCTTGGAATCAAGAAACAAAGCACAAGACATGAGTGGCAGGTTGGCATGCGCCCCCCTCCGCCCCTCCAGGCCCCCACCCTTCCTTGGGGAGACCCCTCCCCTCTGGACTTCCAAGAAGACCCTGCTTTGGCTGCACGCTCCTTCTTGGAGGGGGAAAGGAGCAGCACTGGGAGAGGAGCAGTCCAAGCGCACCCTTTCCCCTTTCCTTGCATGCGCTGCTTTTCATGCATCCTCATTCCAATGGGGAAATTGGACCAGCAGTTTCTGTCTGATCACTTCCTGGCGTCTGGCTGTCTCCTTTCCAAAACCCTCCTTGACTTCTATATTCCTTGGGAAGGCTTACTGGCCTTTTTGGTGACAGTTTTTTTAGTGTTTCCACACTAAAAGGTTGCACCCAAAAAGGCCAATGAGCAAAGTTTCAGCCTTCAAATGGGGGGCATGCATGGGCCTCTGTGGGAACCACTCTCAGCATTCTCCAGCCAGCATTGTTGCTAACCACTGGGAGCTGTATTCCAAATAAGTTGCATTTCCAAACGCTGGTGCAACTGCCTTTCCCTCTCTACACAATAACTCCGAGGAGAAGGCTTCCCATTCAATCTAAGCCATGCTTTTGTTGAAGAGCCTCTTCCTACTCTGACCAGTTTACCCAACATTTTTGCAAACATGGATGCAACGGAGAGGGCAGTGCATTGGGCCCAGCGTTTCCTGCCAGTGTCACTGTACAGACACGGGCTCCACGTGAGCTTTCTGTTTCAGTGTGTGGGATGTGTACTCCTGGCCCTCCAAAGACACCCCCTCCCCAGCCAAGAAGCCCTTGGACAACTGTACAACTAGCTTCAGTGACTGAGAACTGGCACACAACCCTCTGAAGAAATGCCTTTGAGGAAAGCTTTACCATCGTCCTTCCCAGGTGCTTTAAGACACCCTGGGAACACTGAAATTGCCTCCTTGGGAATTTCTACTTGAACGAGACCATGGACCAGCCTCAACCCTAGCTTTTGGTCTGAGACTTTTCACCTTCTGGAGAAACATCATCTCAACCCTTATGAAGCCAAAAGCCAGCCCACATTGTCCCAGTGGCAGCCAAACAGGATTACCGAATATACTCATGTATATGTTGATCTCATGTATAAGTTGAGGGCAAGTTTCGGGGCCAACATTTGGGACATTTGGATATGATCCTGGATAAGTTGAGGGTCATTTTGTTGAGAGGGGAAAGCACCAATGCCACCGCTGACACTTCTCCACCCAGGCATTTGAAAACAGCTAAACCAATGCTAGCAATGGAGACCACCATGTGACATTAGTGTTCAAGAGCTCGAGCAGGATTAAGCTTGGCACAGGAGCTTGATCAGTTTTAAGTTGAGTATTTAACATTTTTATTTCCTCTTAAGACATAAGAGGCCACTGCAGAGCATCCAAAAGCCTCATGAGAGAGGGGTCAAATGCCCAGAATTATAGGGGGTAGAAAAATAATATTTCCATATATGTGCAGGGATAGTGTAGGTAGGCGAATCAGATAGATTGCTGATCAGCATTCAAAAAGGACAGAAGCAGTGCCAAGGCAGAGAGAGAATTGGGGGGCTCAGTGCTTTCTTTAGTTTCTCCTGGGATAGACTAAGATTAAGAATTTCACTACAAAGAAGATGATAGTTTCTTTTTTTGATAGGAGATAGTGGATCAGACAAGCCAGGTTTTTTTGGGCTAATCTGACTATAAAAATCTAGAGTTATACATGAGTATATAGGATAGGTTGCCCAAAGGGGCCTAACAACACTTCACGGCCACCACCTGCTAGACTGTGAACCGTGGCCTCCCAAGTGTGGTTACAAAGTCCACACGGGCCTTCAAAGAAATTTGCACCATGCAATCCTCCAACGTCTCGGGAATCTAATGTCCAAAGTACATCTATCCAGCAAAATATACTACCCATCATTTTGCTCTATCCCCAAGCCTGTCTTGAGATAGTAACTCCCGCACACTAACACCTGAAGATGACCTGTCCTCCACGGGTCACCAGGAAGCTCCAGAGCCAGAGAAGGGGGTGTCCAAGAACATGCACAAAGGCCCTGGTGAGTGCTCACACATGCAAAAGTGCTGATGAAAAGGAGTGCCTGTTGCTGGAAGGACGAGGTAGGGTGGGCGGGAAGAGAAACGCAGGGGTACCACACAACAAAGGCGATCTAAAGTATCTGGATGGGTATGGAAAACTGGAAGGGAGGCACTTGCCCAATGTCACAGACCCACCACAACACAGAACTTTGGGGACGTGGAATGGATGAACGTACACAAGACGATGGGAAGAGCGGAATCATTCAGGAATGCTGGAGTGTTCAGAAGACCCAAGGGCTCTCTGGGGATCCTCAGTGGGGTACAAGAGGTTTGTGTGGAGATGGAGAACACTGGGCAAACCCAAGAGGGGCCACAGGAGGCCACCACATGAAGAAGAATGGAATCTTGGCAAAAGATGGCCCAGTAGGGCCTTGCCCGTAGAATATGGCTTTTTATGAGGCAAGATAAGAGATGCAGGCTCAGGAAGGGCAGTTCTTATTTCATCATTAAAGACCTTGCGGTGAAGGTAAGGTGTATCAGAGAGCATGGCCTGATGGCACCTGATTCAACTGGTCTGCAGGACTGAGACTTGAGGAATGCCTGGATGGGAGGCCACCTGGGAACCCATCATGCTCTGGCTTGGATTCCATGATGGATGAAGTGAGTGAGGCGATCAATATCAGAATCCACCACAGCAGCTGCTTGGCCAGGGACCTTGGACCCATAGTTGGGGATAGCAGGAGCCTTGCAGGGATCCCGATAGCCATAGCACTTCTGCATGGGTCCTTCCAAGACTGCTTCAAGGAAAGAAGTGCCCAGGAGCACATGTCTGGCGAAACCGACTTCTAGGCAACCACAGCACCCAGAAAGAGGAACAGGGGCACATGCAGGGGCCGTAGCAAGGAGTCACAGGGTGCAAATGAGGTGCCAAAGGGGGTTTGAGGAATGCTAAGTTATGGAGAAGTGGCTTTGAAGCTGCTTTCAAGCAGGCGGATGTGAGCGGGGTGGGTGCCTCTACAGCACTTTGAGCCTCTGGTCCACATGTAACAATGCGGTGATGCTCATCATGCCCATCCACCCACCCACACAATGCATGCCACTGGATCCTGCGGCGCCATGCGCTGGGACTTACCCAACTCCTCCAACTCGGCAGTCATGGACTTGGAGCGCAAGGTGAGCGTGGTGCTGGGGGCCCTCTTGGGGGGCGGTGGGGCTGAAAGGAAGAGAGAGGGCATTTTGCACTTGCGGTCCAGCAGCTTGCGTGGGGCGGCCAGGTGGAGGTGCCACTTCTTTTCCACGGCCTGGATCTCCTCGTACTCGCGGGAGGAGGAGGAGTCGCACTGCTGGAGGATCTTGTTCAGGCTGCGTGTGGAGGCAAACTTCTTCATGGTCTGAAGGGAGGGGAAGGGGAAGGGGAAGGAGGAGGGGGCTGGTCAGGTGTGAAAGCCGGGTGAGGGACCTGGGGCCCTCAAGACAGGAGTCTGCCGAAGATGGCCTCCATGGGTTCCTCTAGCAAGGAGAGGTCTCCATCTCAACGGCCGCTTTCCCCGTTTCCGCCATGTGCCTCCGGCTCCTAGGGCCCCATTTCCATGGTGAGGGCCCTGTTTCCTTTCCCGTCTAGCGCTCCCCTTGCCCAGGGGTTGGTTGCCCTGGGACTGGCCAGAGTGGTTGAGGCCTCCGGGCGGTGCAGCCGAGGTGTGTCTCTAGCAAGCGGGCCAGGGCGAAGGCCGGGCCAGGCTGAGGGACTTCCTAGCCCACCCAGCCAGCGGTGGTGCCCATGCCGGAGCAGCGAGACTCCATCTGCCATGGGTTTTGCAGGAGCGGATGGGGAGGCTGGCTCGTCACTTCTCTCCTCCGTAACAATGCAGGCTTCAACGCTGCTCCACGTTACTATGGAAACCTGCGCTTCCAGCTCGCCTGCATCAGAGACCCCAAACGGGCGGATGGAGCGGAGGAGAGCACGATTCCCACACACAAAAAACCAAGGGAGAGGAAGACACGGGTGTGTGCGGTGGTGCCTCTATGCAGCCGGGGCCTCAGAGCAAAGGCACAAGGACCTGAACAAAGAGGACTGGGAGTGCCAGCAGAGGATCTGGCTCCTTGGTGAATCAAGCCCTCGGAGGATGGACGGACACGCCAGGCTTGCACCGTGGGGAAAGTGCTGGATAATGCCTGCTTGCTGATCGAAGGCAGGGGGCGTTGGCTGGAAAAGAAAGTGCTCTTGGTGCCAGCCGAGTCACTGAAGGAGACACTTTGGTGCCCGTTTGCTTAGCATAGAACAAGGTGTGCTTGATGAAAGCAAGGCTTCGGCGCTTCCCTCTTTGGCGGAGACAGCGTTGGAGCGCCAGCCTCTTCGCACACGTGGACCAGTCTGTGGGATCCTGCCGGCTGATCCGCCTCTCACCCCAGGAGCAGATCCCAGGAGCGGGCAGTGGTGAGCAGGGCTGGCAGCGCAGTCCCGATCCTCTGTTGCCTGTGTTCTTGTGCAGGGATGAGATAATTGCAGCCCTGAGTCTCAGCACATGGGGTTGCCTTTCTTCTTCCTCTCTCCACCCATCGGCTGTCATATGGGGGGCCCATGCTTTGGGTACCGGAGGAGGAGGAGCGGGCTCTCGGAGCTCCCCCACCACTTCCTCCCCACCATATAGACCCACACAGCTAAAAATAGGTGGCAGCAGCGTAGTCTGTCCTCCCCTTGGCTTCCTTTGCCGTGTAGGAGGGGAGCTGCCTCCGCTTCCCAGCTCCCTCCCAGCTCGCCTCAGGCAACAATTCCTTGAAATTGGGGCCTATGGAGGAAGGCACTGTCTTCTGGGCTGGGAGGGTGGCCCAGGGCAGGCATCTCTGGCTTGGCACCTTTCCTTTGGAGGGAGAGCCTGGAGTCTAGAGGGAAGGTGCGCTGATGAGGAGTTGGAAGAGACCCCCAGGGCCATCTGGTCCATCCCCTCCCCCCCACCCCCGCTTTGCAGGAATATGTGTCCAAAGCACTGCTTCTGACAGACAGGTGGCCATCGAGCTTCTGCTTAAAACCATCCAGAGAAGGAGGAGACACCATCTCTGGATATCCTAAGGCCAACAGCTCTGACCACCAGGAAGTTCTTCCCTAATGTTTTGATAGAATCTCATCTGCAGCTCGAATCCATTCCTCCACTGTGCCCTAAGTCTCTGGAGCAGCAGAAAAGCAGTTTGCCCCCTCCTCATCAAATATTGACACATGCCTATGTGGTCCCAACTCAGCCTTCTCTTCTGCATGAAAGGCACCACGTAGGGACAGTTTCATAGAATCATAGAGTTGGAAGAAACTAGGACGCAATGGAACAATGGCTTTAAACTACAGGAAAGGAGATCCCACCTGAACATTAGGAAGAACCTCCTAACTGTGGAACTCTCTGCCCTGGTGTGTGGTGGAGGCTACTTCTTTGGAGGCTTTTAAGCAGACGCTGGATGGCCATCTGTCAGGGGTGCTTTGAATGCGATTTCCTGCTTCTTGGCAGGAGGTTGGACTGGATGGCCCATGAGGTATCTTCCATATCTATGATTCTATGAAACCAGGTGGGCCGTCTAGTCGAACCCCATTCTGCCAAAAAGCAGGAAATCAAAACATTGCTGACAGATGTTCATCCAGCCTCTGTCTAAAAGCCTCCAAATGAACCTCCACATTTCCGGGCAGACAGTTCCACTGCTGAATAGCTCTCTCAGTTAGGAAGTTCTTCATGTTCAGACGGAATCTCCTTTCTTGTTGTCTGAAGCTGTTGTTCCACCGTGTCGTAGTCTGCAGGGCAGCAGAAAACAAGCTTACGCCCTCCTCCCCATGACTTCCTTCCCCTCCATCTTGATCCATGGTACTCATCATGCCTCCTCTCTCTCAGCCTTCTCTTCTGTAGGATAAACATGCCCAGCTCTTTAAGCTGCTCCTCATAGGGCTTGTTCTCCAAACCCTTGATCCTTTTAGTTGCCCTCCTCTGGACACATTCCAGCTTAGAGTCAACATTTCCCTTCAATTGCAGTGCCCAGAATTGGGCACAGTGTGACTCCAGGTGTGGTCTGACCAAGGCAGAATAGAATAGAGGGGGAGCGTGATTTCCCTGGATCTAGGCCCTAGGCTATTTATGCAGGCCAAAATCCCATTGGCTTTTTTAGCTCCGCATGACATTGTTGGCTCATGTTCCCCTTCCTCCCCTCGAGGACTCCCAAGATCTTTATTTCCTCTTCCCCTCTTTCTCCTCCTGTCCTGCCACTAATCCTTCCCCAAATCCCATGTCCCTCCTGCACAGGACCCTCATCACACACTCTTTTCTCCAAGTTATTTCGGACTGCAAGCCTTCCATGGCTGACCCTTAACTCAATGGCACATGTATTCAGAGGGGCCTGTGGATGCAGCAGCTCATACTGGTGCTCCATAGAGGGCTGGCATTGCCCCAAAATTGATCAAACTCAATCATGGTTTTATTTCATCATCTTACATCACCCCGTGCTCCAAGATCACCAAACTGTGCAAACAGCACTTGCCTTTTAAATTGACAAGCGAGGGGTGGAGAGCGGGGTGGATGAGTCAACAAGGAGAGAAGTGACAGCAGCTTCCCCCTAACTCTGAACCCTTTTGCTCTACACCAGGCATGGGCAAACTTCGGCCATCTAGGTGTTTTCGACTTCAAGTCCTACAATTGTGGGAGTTGAAATCCAACACACCCGGAGGGCCAAAGTTTGCCCAAGTTTGCTCTACACACTTAGAGTGGCACCATTCCACATTAACCGCCATGATTACCCCATGGAATCCTACGATTTGGAGTTGCATTACAGCTCTCTGGCAAAGAACTTCAAGCGTCTCTCCCTGAACTGGAAATCCCATGACGGCAGTTCAAATTGAACGAAAGCTTTGTGGAAGGTGAAAAAAATATACAGGGCGATCCAGCATTGAATATAGAGTTCCAGCTTACACCGGAAGCATTTTCTTTCTGCAAAGGGCTAACTTACTTACTTACTTACTTACTTACTTAGGCGATCCCTCGACGTTCGAGGACGATGGTCTTCCAACCTTGGTATCTTGGGCGTGTGTTCTTAGGTGACTGAAGAGACCGATTCTTGACCCGCATATTCTCCCGCAGTGAGGACATCGGTTTCCAGGTGGAAGGCGGTCCCGGTCGGGGTTAGCTTGACGCTCCTTCCTCTTGGCACGTTTCTCCCTTAAGCCCTCCGTTCGTGCCTCTTCAAACTCCGCAGCACTGCTGGTCACAGCTGACCTCCAATTAGAGCGCTCAAGGGCCAGGGCTTCCCAGTTCTCAGTGTCTATGCCACAGTTTTTAAGGTTGGCTTTGAGCCCATCTTTAAATCTCTTTTCCTGCCCTCCAACATTCCGTTTCCCATTCTTGAGTTCAGAGTAGAGGAGCTGCTTTGGGAGACGGTGATCGGGCATTCGGACAACGTGGCCAGTCCAACGGAGTTGATGGCGTAAGAGCATCGCTTCAATGCTGGTGGTCTTTGCTTCCTCAAGCACGCTGACATTTGTCCGCCTGTCTTCCCAAGAGATTTGCAGGATTTTCCTGAGACAACGCTGATGGAAACGCTCCAGGAGTTTGGTGTGACGTCTGTACACAGTCCACGTTTCGCAGGCATAGAGCAGGGTTGGGAGGACAATGGCTTTATAAACAAGCACCTTGGTCTCTCTACGGATGTCCCGGTCATCGAACACTCTCTGCTTCATACGGAAAAATGCTGCACTCGCAGAGCTCAGGCGGTGTTGTATTTCAGTGTCGATGTTGACTTTTGTGGAGAGGTGGCTACCAAGGTAGCGGAAATGGTCAACATTTTCTAATGTTGCACCGTTAAGCTGTATTCCTGGCTTTGCAGAGGGATTAGCTGGTGCCTGTTGGAAGAGCACTTTGGTTTTCTCGATGTTCAGTGAGAGGCCGAGCTTCTCGTATGCTTCTGCGAAGGTGTTTAGAGTGGCTTGTAGGTCTTCTTCTGAACGCGCACAGACTACGTTGTCATCAGCATATTGGAGTTCTATAACAGATGTTGTGGTGACCTTGGTTTTGGCTCTCAGTCTGCTGAGGTTAAATAGCTTGCCATCTGTCCGATAGATGATTTCCACTCCGGTGGGAAGCTTCCCATCAACAAGGTGAAGTATCATAGCGATGAAGATGGAAAATAAGGTGGGGGCAATAACACATCCCTGCTTGACACCTGATTCAACCTTAAATGGGTCACTTTGGGAGCCGTTGCTGTCCAAGACTGTTGCCATCATGTCATCATGGAGGAGCCGCAGGATGTTCACAAATTTGTCAGGGCACCCGATTTTTTGGAGGATGGTCCAGAGAGCGCTGCGATTCACTGTGTCGAATGCCTTTGCAAGGTCAATGAATGCCATGTACAGAGGTTGGTTTTGTTCCCTGCATTTTTCTTGGAGCTGTCGAGCAGTGAAGATCATGTCCACTGTTCCTCTGGAGGGGCGGAAGCCATTCTGGGATTCTGGGAGGGTGTCTTCTGAGACAGGGAGAAGGCGGTTTGCAAGGATTCTTGCGAGGATTTTCCCGGCGGAGGTTAGAAGGGAGATACCACGATAGTTCCCGCAGTCTGTTCTGTCCCCTTTCTTGAAAAGGGTGATGATGGTGGCATCCTTGAAGTCTGCTGGGATTTTCTCGGTCATCCACACCTTTTCAATAAGCTGGTGGAGTTGTTGCATCAGCTCAGGTCCACCCTCTTTGAAGATTTCAGCGGGAATCCCATCAGGTCCGCTAGCTTTGTTGTTTTTTTGTTGGCTGATGGCATTGCTGACTTCTTCCAAACTAGGCAGTGCTGCAAGCTCATCCCTGGTTTGTTGTTGCGGGATTTGTGAGAGGGTCTCTTCGGCCACATTGGAGCTGCGATTCAGCAGGTTCTGGTAGTGCTCTTTCCAACGTAGTGCAATTGATGTTTTGTCCTTCAGAATTTTGGTTCCATCTGATGAGCGTAGGGGCTGTATGCCATGGTTTCTTGGTCCATAAATGATCTTTGTGGCTTTGAAAAATCCCTGAGCGTCATGGGTATCTGCAAGGTGTTGGATTTCTTCAGCCTTCTTTGTCCACCAGATGTTCTTGAGTTCTCTGGTCCTTCTTTGGACCTCGGCTTTTGCACTGGCATAGATCTTTTTCTTGGCAGCACAGTTGGTGTCTCTCTGCCATGTTTGGAAGGCTTTCCTTTTGTTATCAATCAGCTGTTGGATCTCTTTGTCGTTATCATCAAACCAGTCTTGATGTTTCTTAGTTAGGTATCCAATGCTTTCTTCGCAGGCTGTGATGATGGAGGTCTTCAGTTTGTTCCAATGTTCCTCAACATTTTCGGGGTGTTCTGTGGGTAGATGATCTTTGAGTGTTGTTTGGAGAAGGGCTCGTTTGGAGGGCACCTGAAGGGCTTGGGTGTTCATTTTTCGCCTTGTTTTCCTTCCTTGGAGTCTGCGTTTGGGGACGATCTTGATAGCCATCGTGGATCGGATTAGCCTGTGGTCTGTCCAGCAGTCATCAGTACCTGTCATGGCTCTTGTGAGAAGCACATCGCGGCGGTCTCTGGCACGTGTGATAACATAGTCCAGGAGGTGCCAATGCTTTGACCGAGGGTGCTTCCATGATGTCTTGAGCTTGTTTTTCTGGCGGAAGAGCGTGTTGGTGATGACAAGGTTGTGCTCTCCGCATTTGGTGAGAAGCAAGATGCCATTCGAGTTGCTGTTTCCGACCCCGTCTTTTCCTATGATCCCTGGCCACAGGTCAGAGTCCCTTCCGACTCTTGCGTTAAAGTCCCCCAGGAGGATGATTTTGTCCTCCTTAGGTATCTCCGATAGGATGGTATCCAGCTGACAGTAAAATTTTTCCTTGATGTCTTCGTCAGCATCTAGAGTTGGTGCATAGGCGCATATGATGGTTGCCTGTTGGTTTTTGGCAAGGTTAATTCGGAGGGTTGAAAGTCGTTCGTTGATGCCAGTGGGTGCTTCAGTCAGGTGCTTCACCAGGTCGTTTCTGATAGCAAAGCCAACTCCGTGTATTCTTCTTCGCTCTTCTTCAGGTAGTCCCTTCCAGAAGAAGGTGTAGCCTCCCTTTTCTTCCTTCAGCTGCCCCTCTCCTGCTCTCCGGGTCTCCTGAAGGGCTGCTATGTCGATCTTGAAGCGTCCCAGCTCCCTTGCAATGAGAGCAGTCCTGCGTTCGGGGCGCTCGCTGTCAGTGTTATCTAACAATGTCCGTACGTTCCATGTTCCAAAGTTCATTTTTCTTTTTTGGCCGCAGAGTGGTGACCCCTCTGGACGCGGCAGTCCAGTCAGGGTAGGAGAGGCAGACTATGTTTAGGGCACCTTTTCTAGCCCCTTCCCCGTGTGGGGTGAGCAGAGCGGATCCTAAAAAGGGCTGCTCAGTCATGGATACAGCTGCCGGACTACTCAACTGCCTCGGTCCTTGAGGTAGAACGACTGAGTCCATATCCACCGCCCATGTGCCAGTCTGTGACTAGGGGCTTCCAGATTTCACAGTCCTGCCCCCGTCGCCACTCGCTGATCGCCATGGGACTTTTGTAGGTTTGTTTTTATTTTTGTTGGAAGACGCCTGTGCGTGATTTTTTTTAATGTGTGGAGGTCGGTGCACGGCCGGTCAACACACAGTCTTCACAGAGTGAGGTTCCAGCAGTGGTGTGGTTAACACAACGACAGTGGCTTCTCAGTCTGTTGCAGCCTTCTTCCGCCTTCACAGCCGTTGTAACATGTACCATGTTATCCTCCGCCTGCTCCGCCGTTGAGGTCTTTGGGTCTTCGGATTGTGCTTGGTCTGGAACCTCCCCTGCGGCCACTCCTGGGAGTGCATCACTCCAGTGCCCACAGGTTCATCGGAACACGCAAGCCCCCTCACCACGGCAAGGTGACAATCCATCGAGGGGGCAAAGGGCTAAATATCCATGCCATTTGCACAGCAGGGGAGAAACAACTTCAGATGCCCGCATGCGTTTGTTGGGAGGGAGGAGGACTTGGGAGTCCTCCCTAATCCCAGGCCATCTGGACAGGGGGTTATGGGTACTGTAGTCCAACACCTCTGGAGGGGCCCTTGCTGTGGATGGTAGAACCCCTTTGTGCGAGGGCTGTGGGGGTACCCCGCTCAGATCCAGCGAATGCCTTGGATGCCTAACGCCTCTTCCCAGGGAGCAGATGGCAGGGCAGACAGAGCCCTGGAAGCCTTCCTGGCTTCCGTCTCCATCCCCACCAGGAGCACAGTTGGTCCTGATTTCTCCCCGGAAGCCCTGTTTCCGTTGGAGGCGACAGTCCTCCTACTATTACAAAAAGCTCCCAGAAAGCAGTCCTCCTGTTTTTGGGGGAGTCAGGTGGTCTTTGTTTTGGCCACCAAGGAGTTGGGAGAACCGGGCAAAGATTATTTTATTCATTCCATTCATATCCAGCCAGGATCCAAGGGAACTCAAAATCAAAAGCTATTGATGCCGCAATTTAACTAAATTATTCTGTTAATGATACAGAGTCAAGACCGTTTTAGCAAGCATTAATTAAGACGTCTTTTTTGAAACTATAAAAGCACAGCATTGCCCCCTAAAAGCACTTTTCTGACACGGTTAAGAAGCAAAAGGCCTCTCTAAAGAAATAAAATATTTGCCTGCTAGCGAAAAAGAAAGCAAAGAGGAGACCAAGAGGGTTTCTTGTGGGAAGGCGTTCCTCAGCCTGGGAGCCCCCAGTGGCGTATGGATTAAAGCTTTGTGACTTGAAGGTTGGGTTGCTGATCTGAAAGCTGCCAGGTTTGAATCCCACCCGGGGAGAGTGCGGATGAGCTCCCTCTATCAGCTCTAGCTCCATGCGGGGACATGAGGGAAGCCTCCCACAAGGATGATTAAAACATCCGGGCGTCCCCTGGGCAACGTCCTTGCAGACAGCCAATTCTCTCACACCAGAATCGACTTGCAGTTTCTCAAATCGCTCCTGACATGGAAAAAAAAAAGCCTGCGAGCAGGCTGAGGAACCTGCAAAGGCTCTGCCTTACTTTCTCACCAATGCAGCTGGGATGGGGGCAGAAGGGAAAGAGAGCCCTGCCCTCCATGAAAACCCTCAAAGCCAAGCAGCGTCATAACCCTTAATCGTCCAGGAGGACCAGACTCCATCCTCATTCGGATCCTAAAAGGCCATTTAGCACTTGGACTCAACCAGGACTCTTCTTTCTCCCATCACTTGTCACTTGTGCCTCTAGGAACAGGACACTCATCCTGGTCCTAGTGCACTGTTGTTCCGCAGTAAAGCTCTGTGACCCATCATATCCCGTCTTAGGCATTCTCTGCTTCTCCAGTGTGGTGGTTATCCAAAAACGCTGGCAATGATCTGGGCCTCTCCAGCCAGGACTGCTTTCTTGCTCTAAGATGTTCACTGTCAGGCCTTGCGAGGTGAACAATGTTCATTCTGTGCCTGTTGCTTCTGCTCCCAGGGCTGGAATGGGTCCATTATGTCTTTGAAAGGCAGGCTGAGGAACATGTAACTTATATCCTATGATCATACCAGGGTGGCTTCGGGGCGTGACTCTTGGCAAGGCTGATGAGACACAATCTCGCATTCTCAGTTCACTCCAGGCAACCAAGGCACATTAGCGTCTATCTCCACTTGTGAGATATGACATCAAATAGGGTCCGTTCAGGGGCCAGGCGTATTCACTAGCAAAACCACTGTTCAAAACCACGCTGGGCACTGGGAACAAGAGCCAGGGAAAGGAGAAGGAAAACACCAGTGACGTGAGCCAGCCCCAGAGTGAGAATGGGAACAAGGTGTGGAGACTGAAGTGCTGGACCGGCAACCGGGCACCGATGTGGCCAAAGCTCTGCAGAGAAAGAGGGTCCGCGTGCGCAAGGGGAGGGGACTTCGGAAGAAGGGCATGACGGAGCCGCTGTGCACTCACCTTTCTTCCGAACAACGTCCTCCGACTCTGGCTTGCGACTGACGGAGACCACTTTCATCACCAGGTGGTTTCCCCCCTGGCGGATGAGCGACACCACCTGCTTGTGGCCCACCTTGACCACGTTCACACCATTCACCTAGGAAGCAAAGGAAGGCACCATCAGTGGGAGGAGGAAGAGGGCAAAGAAGGAGGGACACTTTCCAAGCAGACAGTGCATACGTTGCGGGTCACCACCGCCATGAGAAGTGGATAATGCCAAACCTGGCCATGGAAGTTCCTGTGGGCAAGGCACATGGATGGCTTGCCTCTAAGCAAGGGATGGGCAACACTATGGGCAAAAATACACCCAGATGCCTCATTTCTCATTGTGTAGTCCTTCTCAAAATGGTGTCAGGAAGTGACACTACATTGCTTACAGTCACCATTTTGTGATGGACTGCAGGGGAAAACAAGTTATTTTGGAGCACTGGAATTCTAGGTGTTTGTGGAGGGAGGGGTGGTTTTAGAAGCTATAAATGGGAACCTGGAGCTTTGATGGGTTACAATTGGCCCACTCGTGTTCCAAACTCTTGTCAAGACACACTTTAAAGGGCTACCCATATTTTCCCAGTGACCACGGCATGGTCAAGGAGAGGCTAATCACTTGTCCTAATCACTTGTTCTGCCAAGGAAAGGGAGGTTCCTGGTCTACCTGCCCATGAAGGCAAAAGAAATACCTTACACAACGACAACTCCCAGGATCCCACCCATTGAGCCCTGGAAGTTCTAAATGCAGTTCAGTTCAAGTCGAAGTGCATTCATTCTCCAGTGTTGAAGCACCCAGAATTCCTTCTCGAGACTTGCAGCCTTATATAGTGGATTTCATTCTAGAAAGCTTATCGATGCCGATGACAACGTAGTCTGCGTGCATTCAGAAGAAGACCTACAAGCCACTCTAAACACCTTTGCAGAAGCATACGAGAAGCTCGGCCTCTCATTGAACATCGAGAGAATCAAAGTGCTCTTCCAAAAGGCACCAGCTAATCCCTCTGCAATGCCAGGAATACAGCTTAATGGTGTCACATTAGAAAACGTTGACCATTTCCACTACCTTGGCAGCCACCTCTCCACAAAAGTCAACATCGACACTGAAATACAACACTGCCTGAGCTCTGCGAGTGCAGCATTTTTCTGAATGAAGCAGAGAGTGATGATTGGGACATCTGTAGAGATACCAAGGTGCTTGTTTACAAAGCCATTCCCCTCCCAACCCTGCTCTACGCCTGTGAAACGTGGACGGTCTACAGACGCCACACTCAACTCCTGGAGCGTTTCCATCAGCGTTGCCTCAGAAAAATCCTGCAAATCTCTTGCTAAGACAGGCAAACAAATGTCAGCGTCCTGGAAGAAGCAAAGACCATCAGCATTGAAGCGATGCTCCTACACCATCAACTCCGCTGGACTGGCCACGTTGTCCGAATGCCCGATCACCATCTCCCAAAGCAGCTACTCTACTCCAAACTCAAGAACGGGAAACGTAATGTCGGTGGGCAGGAAAAGAGATTTAAAGATAGGCTTAAAGCCAACCTTAAAAACTGTGGCAGAGACACTGAGAACTGGGAAGCCCTGGCCCTTGAGTGCTCTAACTGGAGGTCAGCTGTGACCAGCAGTCCCTCCCCTGTGCTGCTTCACCCAGAAGGAAGGCGCCTTCCTTGCAACGGTGCTTCCTCCCAGGAAACTGCGCAGGTGAGTACACCGCCGACTCTGTTTTTATTCCCCCTTAAATCCTAGAGATGTAATGCTATGGAGTATACTAATAAAAAATCAAATGTAAAATAGTATGCCAAAATTCAGTTCATTTTTCAGCGTACAAAAAGAAATGCTTGAGAATATCACCCTCTCAGTCCCATGCTATGGCTATTTTAATTCCAGCGATGGAAAAAATGGAGGAGTTACACGTTTTCAGTGTCTTCTTTCTGCTTTCACCCTGAACAAGCAGTCGAAGGCTGGATCTAGCTGCCATATAATCTAGTTTCTGATTCCAGATTATCTGTTTTGAACTGGATTACAAGCAATAATCCAATTCAAACACAGGGGTGTATATTTGGCCCAGGATGGTGTTGACTTGAGGGTGGGCTTAAGGCTCTAGATCAGGCATGGGCCAGCTTGGGCCCTTCCCCCAAAGTATTTTGGATTTCAATTCCACAATTCCTAACAGCCTCAGTCCCCTTCCTTTCTTTCCTTTCCTCTTAAATGGTTGAGGGGGGAAAGGATTGTGGGAGTTGAAGTCCAAAACACCTAGAGGGAGGGTCCATGTTTGCCCGTGCCTATGTTAAACCATTATAATGTCCAGACCAAAGGAAGTCGTAGTGCCATTGTATTCTGCTTTTTGGTCAGATTTACCCTGGACTATGTGCCCAGTTCCAAAGAAAAAACATCGAGAAGGAGATCAATAAAAAGATATAAAGGCAGTCCTCGAAGTTACAAACAAGAGAAGTTCTGTAGGTCTGTTCTTAAATCAAATTTGTATGTAAGTCAGAACAGGTGTGTTTTATAAGTGTGACTCCAGTCATATATATATATATATATATATATATATATATATATATATATATATATTCATATATTCTTTAGCTTTGGATGCCATAAGGAAGGGTCAACTGTGGAGTTTCCTTTGCTGCCTGTGTCCCTGTCCAGAACTGGATTTTGGAAAATATGGCTTATTGTGGAAACAAGACTTCGAGAGAAAGCTTCAATGGAGACCCCTTTCCCCCTGATAATAAAGTAAACCATATTTATTTGTCTGGCCAGACAGGTGGTCAGTCCCTGCTCACGCAGGTAAAACATGAAACTGCCCACCCTGAGTTTACAGATGGGTGGTAAATAGTGTGTCTCTATTTACTACAAAACACACAAATTCTCATAAATCAAGTGGGTTTATTTTTCCTCGCTGATTGGGAGAATTGTGCTCATGTGTATTACTAAGTTTCTTTTTAACTTTCATTTCTCTAAAGACTAGGACGCAATGGAGCAATGGCTTCAAACGACAGGAAAGGAGATTCCACTGAACATGAGGAAGAACTTCCTGACTCTGTGTGTGTGAGAGAGAGAGCTGTTCAGCAGTGGAACCCTCTGCCCCAGAGGGAGTGTAGTGGAGGCTCCTTCTTTGGAGGCTTTAAAAGAGAGGTCATCTGTCGGGAGTGCTTTGAATGCAATTTTCCTGCTTCTTGGCAGAACAGGGTTGGACTGAATGGTCCACGAGGTCTCTTCCAACTCTAGGATTCTATGATTCTAGGTGATTTCTGGTAAACCAGGTGAGTACCCAAGGGTTCAATCAGCTTATGTTTTTATTGTTGTTTTGTGTGTTTTTGTATTTGATATTACTGTATACCGGTTTTATATCTGCAAGCCGCCCCGAGTCCCTCTGGGGAGATGGTGGCGGGGTACAAAAATAAAATTATTATTATTATTATTGTTATTATTATTATTAATTATGTGCTATATGATCCACCCAAAGACACGCCTCCCAAGGTGAACAATGAAGCAGGTTTTTCTCAAGCAGTCTCTTAGCTTTACAAATATGAAAAATCATTTCTTTAAGCTTTCAAAGCTCCCTCATTAACTCTTCCAGGAGTGGATTCCTCTCCCTTCCTGTTGTTTCAGCCCTGTTCTTAACTGGGAGTCATTTGTAAGTTGGATGTTTGGAACTCAGGGACGGCTGGTACAAACAGCATAATACGACTGACCAAGGGCATAGAAGATAAGCCAAGCCCAAATGAGAAGTAAATGCTTAAGAAGGACCTTGGGCTGGTTTAGTCTGGAGAGGAGAAGAGAAGAACTGAGATAATGCAGGCACCTTCAAATACCTGAAGACCTGTCAGGGTATTGTGTATTGTGAAATGTTAAAATCAATCTGGGTTATTAGAAATGCCTTATGTGTTAGTTTTTTCGGCAAGGCATTTCAGCAGTTATGGAGTTAATGAGAGTCTGCTATGATTGATGTATCACAGGACCAATGGGGTCAAGTTTGTTTTGACCGGGACTTTCTTTCTTGTTCCTGTGGAAAGCAGAGGAGTTTCTTGAGCTGAGCGGAGTTGAGCAGTGTGTGTGTGTGCTTGAGTCGCTTCGGCAAGCACTCATGGAGAGAAGGACTGATTTGCTCTGTTTGTATATAGAAATGTAAATAAAAGTTTATTGCCGTTGGATTTTCCAACCGAACCCTCATCTGCTGGAGTGTGTTTGTCCAGTGCTGTTTTTCCACACCGGGAGACAGTCTGGAGAGAAGGAGGTCAAGACCGGGATGGTGAATTTTTGGATTACACTCTGCTACCCATCATCCCCGCTGACAAGACCTCCTCACCTGGAATAATGGCTCTGTGTCCAGGATTCTGGGCAAAGCCGATCAAGAAGGAGATGGAGCAGGCGGAAGGTTTGTGTATGCACTCAATGAAGCCATACATAGAAAAGCTGTCACTATAAAATATCCCATTTTTAGGGTGCCAAAAGACTCCGAATTGTAATTTTACGACATCTTAAATGGTTTAAACCGATACAAAACTGCCTTGTGTTAACCTGTCGAATCGTTTTAATATGCTTTGAGTCTCTTGAAAATAATCTCCCCCCGTTTTAAATTGCTTAAAATGATTACACTGTATGCTGCTCCAAGATCCCATGACACGGATTGCAGGGGGCAGGAATATTTAGATGCATGTAAATAAATAAAGACAGGCTAAGCACAACATTGGTAGGCTGCAAAAAGGGACAGCGTTTTCCTAACAATTGCCATGTGAGTTACTTTTGCATTTTATAGAAGCTGTAGCAGAATAATTGATGCTCAGTGGTTTGTTCACTTCCAGTAATAATATTGCGGTTTTACATGTCCATAAAACGAATTTAAATAGTGTGTATAATAACAGAATCCCCATAAACATATAAATCTCCTTAGAGGCTTTTTCTTCTTTTTGATCTGTCTTTCAGTTCTGAAAGCCACTTCACATGAAGCATCAGAGGTTTGCAAAGGACATGGAGGGGAGGGCTTGGAGAAACTTTCCCATTTATCCAAACCTGCAAATGCCTTCCATTCCTGGTTGGAAAGATGCCACTCTGGAGGCACAAAGATCACAACTGAGATCCTGTAACTTTGCCTCTCAATCCAACCCTCAAAAAACTGGCTCCTGGCACCCTTCAAACGAACACAACCGCACCTCAAAGTCCCCAAATAATGTTGCCTTGCGCTGCAAACGATGTTGTTACGTGCCCAACTCTGACTTAAGGACTTTTCTTGGCCAGATGCAATGCAGCAGCTAAAAAAGCCAATGTGATTCTAGGCTGCATCAGCATGAGCATAGTGTCCAGATTGAGAGAAGAGACAACACAGCTCTCCTCTGCTTTGGTCAGGCCCCTCACCAGGAATAATTACATTTCTGTGCCCAGTTCTGGGCAAAACAAGCCAGGAAGGACACTGGACGGTTGGAAGGTGTCCAGAAAAGGGCCACCACAAGGGTCAAAGGCCTAGAAGCCAAATCCTCTAAGGTCTGGGTTAGAGAGCAGGGAATTGGGGAAGAGAAGGGGACATGACAGTTATGTCTGAATATCTGAAAGAATGCCCTTTTGAATCATAGAACCATAAAGTTGGATGAGACCTGGTAGGCCATCCAGTCCAACCCCATTCAGCCAAGAAGCAGGAAAATCACATTCAAAGCACCATTGACAGATGGCCACCCAGCCTCTGTTTCAAAGCCTCCAAAGAAGGGGCAGAGGGGGAGTTCCTCTGCTGAACAGCTCTCTCACAGTCAGGAAGTTCATCCTCATGTTCAGGTGGAATTTCCTTTCCTGTCAATTGAAGCTGTTGCTTCATTGTGTCCTAGTCTCCAGGGCAGCAGAGGGGAAGCCTCCTCCCTCCTCCCTATGACTTCCCCTCTTATCACCTCTTGATCCATGGCTCTCATCATGTCTCCTCTCTCTCCGCCTTCTCTTCTGCAGGCTAAACATGTCCAGCTCTTTAAGCCGCTCCTCATAGGGCTTGTTCTCCAAACCCTTGATCCTTTTAGTTGCTCTCCTCTGGACACATTCCAGCTTAGAGTCAACATCTCCCTTGAATTGCGGTGCCCAGAATTGGACAGAGTGTGATTCAGGTAAAGTGGTCTAACCAAGGCAGAAGAGGAGATTGGGGGAGCAAGACTTCCCTGGATCTAGGTACAAGACTCCTATTGATGCAGGCCAAAATCCCATTGGCTTTTTTAGACACCGCATGATGTTGGCTCACATTCTCCTTCCTCCCCACAACTCCAAGATCCTTTCCACACGTCCTGCTGTTGAGCCAGGCATTGCCTCCCATTCTGTCTCTTTGCGTTTCCTTTTTTCTGCCTAAGTGGAGCCTCTTGCATTTGTCCCTGTGGAACGTCATTGTGTTAGTTTTGGCCAATCATTTCTCTAATCTGTTAAGATGGTTTTGAATTCTGCTCCTGTCTTCTGGAGTCTTGGCTCACCCTCTCCATTTGGTCCGGTCTACAAACTTGGTGCTCCTCCCTTCAAACCCTTCAACTAAGTCATGAATAAAGATCCTGAACAGAACCGGGGCCAGGACAAAACCTTCCTGATGGCACTCCACTTGTCACTTCTTTCCAGGATGAAGAGGAAGCATTGGGGAGAATCACCCTCTGGATTCATTCACTTAACCAATTCCAGATCCACCTCACCATAGTTTTGCCTAGGCCATATTGGACTAGTCTGTTTGCCAGAAGGTCATGGGGGACTTTGTCGAAGGAATGCCTTCCTGAAATTCAGATACGTTACATCCAATAATAAGAACTCTGTGCCCAGTTCTGAGCAACACAAGCCAGGAAGGACATTGGACGGTTGGAAGGTGTCCAGAGAAGGGCCAACATAAGGGTCGAAGGCCTAGAAGCCAAATCCTATAAAAGTGTGGGTTAAAGAGCCATGTCTGAATATCTGAAAAGATACCATATTGAGGGGGACAGTTTGGGTGGCCAGTTGTTGGCAGAGGGGAGGTTTGGTTGTGCCTTCTTGCATGATGGAAGAGAGTTGGACTCAATGACCCTTGCAGTCTCTTCCAACTCTTCTATCAAATTTGTTTAAAGGAGGCTCATCACCTTCGCTTTTCCCTGAGCTGAGAGGGTGTGACTTGCCCACAAGAGTCTCCTTGGATGAGCAGGGAGTCGAACCAGGCCCAACATTCAACTCACTCCCCTCCAGCGATATAGCACAAATCTCTGCATGGAAGACATGCCCTGATGGTGCTATATACTTGAATGCACAATTGAATGTGCAACCTAATACTCAACTCATTGCACATATGTATTGCACCCTATGTGCATCTACACACACACATGGGTGAACCCTACTTCTATATCCTGAACTGAATACTATTGTCCTGGATTCGACAGAAAAAAGGACAACCACTTCCATGCAGGAATTTACTCATGCGCAAGATTCAGAGAATGACTTCACTTAAGAAGATAGCAGGGGGGGAATGGCCATCAGCATTCCTTAAACAAGCTCCACGAAATCCTCATTTTGCTCTCAAGGACAAGGCACAGCAGGTCTCCCAGCAAATCATTCGAGAGAACCAGCCTCTTCCCGGGGATCTCTCCTTCGCCTGCCATTTCGGTCACATCTCCCATCGGTGACAACGTGGCAGCCTCCTGTCTTGCTGCAACGGCCTGAATGTTAATGCCACCCTTTTCTGTAATTACCAGAACTGAAGGATGTACAGAATTAGCTCTCTCTCGCTGCCCAAGACGTGCCTCTTATCTCGATGGCGGAGCGTGTTCCCCTCGTCATTCGGGGCCTTTGTAGTGCCAGGCTGATAATGCCACCACTGATCCCAATGCTAAATCTCTAAAACAAGGGACGTCTCCTTCTGTATTACAGGAGAGAGCAGCATGGAGCACATTCTGACATGGCCCTCTGCCCTGAATCAAAAAGCTCTTTCTGAAGAAAAGGAGAAGGAAGACATGGAAGAGGAAGAAGAGGACAAAGATAATAATAATAATAATGAAATGAAATGCTGGACAATACCAAAGTTTTATCCATCCCTGCAGTTGGTTTGAAGGCTGGCCTACTTATTATTATTATTGACACAACGACGTTGTATGACACAGCGAACAAGAAAGATATGCTGGATTTGTGTCACAAAATCACAATTTGAACACTTCCCAAGTGTCCAGGACTGTGTGATGTATTTTCAGATGATGCGCTCAGATCCCAGTCGGGTGGCCTTTTGCAGTTGGCAGATCGTAATTTTGTCAATGTCTATTGTTTCCAAATGCCAGCTGAGATCTTTTGGCACGGCAACCAGTGTACCCATCACCACCAGGACCACCTGCACTGGTTTCTGCCAGAGTCTTTGAAGTTCAATCTTGAGGTCCTGAGAGCGGCTGAGTTTTTCCTGTTGTTTTTCGTCAATGCGACTGTCACCTGGGATGGCAACATCAATGATGCAAACCTTTTTCTTTTCCACAACTGTGATGTCTGGTGTGTTGTGTTCCAGAACTTTGTCCGTCTGGATTCGGAAGTCCCACAGTATCTTTGCGTGCTCATTCTCCAAGACTTTTGCAGGTTTGTGATCCCACCAGTTCTTTTCTGCTGGGAGGTGGTACTTGAGGTATAAGTTCCAATGAATCATTTGGGCCACATAGTTGTGCCTCTGTTTGTAGTCTGTCTGTGCGGTTTTCTTACAGCAGCTGAGGATATGATCAATGGTTTCGTCGGTTTCCTTGCACAGTCTGCATTTTGGGTCATCAGCTGATTTTTCGATCTTGGCCTTAATTGCCTTTGTTCTGATGTCTAGCTCCTGGGCTGCAAGGATCAGGCCTTCTGTCTCCTTCTTCAGGGTCCCATTCGTGAGCCAGAGCCAGGTCTTCTCCTTATCAGCTTTTCCTTCAATTTTGTCAAGGAACTTTCCATGCAATGTTTTGTGCCAGCTGTCAGCTCTAGTTTGTAGTGCAGTTTTCTTGTACTGATTCTTTGTCTGTTGTGCTTTTAGGAGTTTCTGATTTTTTACTTCAATCAAACAGGTTCTTCACTTTGCTTTACATATTCTGCCAGCAGGCCTGTAGCGAGGGGGGAGGGGAGGTTAGGGGTTCAACCCCCCCCCCCGAAATTTTTCAAGTTATAAAAAAAATCTCGTTTACTCATGAATTTTAACTGGTTAACCAAATCCCCATGCTAAGTCTATGAGATGCAAAACATTAAGAGTCCCTCCAGGCACTATCTCAAGCAGATATTGACAGGTTTGTAGCGAGGAGGGGTATGTGCTAGGGGTTCAACCCCCCCCCCCCCCCCCGAAATTTTCAAAACCCCTCCCGAAATTTTTTTCTGGCTACGGCCCTGTCTGCCAGGGCATGTTCTTCTTCTTTGACTGCTTGTTTTACTTGTAAGAGTCCTCTGCCCCCTGATTATTATTCTTATCTTATTATATGGAAAGCCCACCAACAGGATGGCAAAAGAGAAAGCAAGAAAAGGAAGATTCAAGCAAGATTAGAAGTTTGCCTATATTTGACGACTCAACCGATGCTGCAAGTTGCTTATCGTTCATGACTTCTTTATTAATTTATCATCTTTGTATCTCCAGTTCCAAACAATTCATCTTCCAGTTTCCTTGGCTTACAGTGTATGCACCTTTAGCTGATCTATGCAGAGAATTTGACAGAGGGTGTGTGTCCCTGTTGGTTCTCTTGGACCTCTCAGAGGCCTTTGATACTGTAGACCATGGTATCCTTCTAAGACGCCTTGCAGGAATGGGGCTTGGGAGCACTGTTCTGCAGTGGCTCTGGTGCTTCCTGGAGAATCGTTCCTAGAAGGTGTTGTTGGGAGACATCTGCTTGATCCGGCAGCCATTGCCCTGTGGGGTCCCACAGGACTCAATACTGTCCCCCATGTTGCTTAACATCTACATGAAGCTGCTGTGTGAGATCCTCCAGAGTTCTGGAGTTCAATGCCACCTGTACGAAGATGATGTTCAACTCTACTACTCCTTTCCACCTGCTGCTAAGGAGGCTGTTCAGGTCCTGAACTGGTGCTTGGCAGCTGTGATGGTCTGAATGAGGGCAAACGAAATTGAATCCAGACAAGACAGAGCTGGTTGAAAGGCCAAACGGTATTGGGATACAGCCTGTGCTGGATGGGGTTACACGCTTGGGAGTTCTCCTGGACTCATTGCTGAATTGGGAACCCCAGGTTTCAGCAGGGGCTGGCGGAGGGGGTGCTTTTGCACAATTAAAACTTGTGTGTCAGTTGCGCCCATACCTTGGGAAGCCAGACTTGGCCACAGTGGTCCACGCTCTTGTTACATCTCAAATAGACTACTGCCACGTGCTCTTTGAAGACTGCTTGGAAGCTTGAAATAGTCCAATGAGTGGCAGCCAGATTTCTCACCGGAGCAGTGTACAGGAGGCTGCTAGTCTGCTACCGAGCACAATTCCAAATACTGGCTTTAGCCTATAAAACCCTAAACAGTTCTGGCCCAGCTTACCTATATGCTCCTCTATGAACTAGTTCAAGCTTTAAGATCTTCCGAGGAGGTCCTGCTTTGGTCCCACCACCTTCACAGGTGATTGGCAGGGATGAGAGACAGGGCCTTCTTGGTAGTAGCCCTTGGCTGTGGAACTCCTTCCCCAATGAGATCAGATTGGCCTCCTCCATCCTGGCATTCAGGAAACAGTTTAAAACCTGGCTGGATAAGCTGGCATTCGGCGAGTAATAGAATTGCAGCATAATATTTCATCATGATACAGTTACAAATGAAGCAGCCAAACGATAACTATGGGACTGGTGCAATGTTCAATATGTTTTACGATATTTTAATATGCTTAATATGTTTTAATGGTTTTCATTCTTATTTATGTTTATTGATTTTTAGCTAACCATGCCATGTATTTGCTTTTTTCTCTTATGTATAATATGGTATTGAATATTTCTAAACTGTAAGCCCCTCTGAGTCCCCCTCGGGGTGAGACAGAACAGGATAGAAATATAGTAAAAAATAGTAAGTAAATAAATCATGTTAATGTGGGTATTGAGACTTGTGAAAGTGCAAAGAACTGAACCTAGGGGTGCATCTGCACTGGAGAATGAATGCAGTCTTACTCCACTTGAAGCGCCGGGGGCTCAATGCTACGGAACCCTGTCTTTTAAAAACACAACCTGTATCTACTGGGGCTTAACTTTCCCTCTCCGCGCGTCCTGTGTTGCCAATCAGAAAGATGTGATCTTTGCAATAAAGGAAACACAAGTTTCCATCAGGCTCTGGCTGCCTTTGGTTTTACAAAGGTGGAGGGAGAAACGCTCTTGTCCTCCTGCGAGGGACCCGGTGGCCGGTTAAATATTTATGCCTGACCTTCCCAGAAGCACACAAACGCACACGCGGGCAATAAAACATTGAAGCAACAAATTAACACCCAGCTGTCAAAAGAAAAGCAAAGAAATCCAATAAATAAAACAGCAAGATCGACACACTCTGAAGCCTTTGCAAATACAACTCAAGGTCCAGGAGCAGCTGAAACCTAAACCTAAATGTTGGTTCACCCTTCCTTATGCTATCCAATGCCAATTTATACAGTATATATATGTATGTATGAATGTATGGCTGGACTTACACTCAAAAAATACAAATTCATATTAATTCAACTTGAGAACAGTTACAGAACCTCTCTTGTTTGCAACTTTAGGACTGCCAGTACAGGCAACCCTCCGTGTTCACGAATATTATATAAATAGATAAAGGTAAAGGTTTTCCCCTGACAATAAGTCTAGTTGTGTCCAACTCTGGGGGTTGGTGCTCATCTCCATTTCTAAGCTGAAGAGCCGGCGTTGTCCGTAGACATCTCCAAGGTCATGTGGCCATAAGCCTGACTGCATGGAGCGCCATTACCTTCCCGCCAATAGGAGCGGTACCTATTAATCTACTCACATTGGTATGTTTTTGAACTGCTAGGTTGGCAGAAGCTGGGGCTAACAGCGGGAACTCACCTAACTCCCTGGATTCGAACCGCCGACCTTTTGGCCAGCAAGTTCAGCAGCTCAGCGGTTTAACTCATTGTGCCATTAGGGGCTCATTATATGTTATATGCTCATTATATGCTCATATTCCAACTTTATGATTCTATGTGCATGTCCTGTGTTTATTGCTTATAATCTTGTTCCATGTATTTTAATATATGTATTTCATAGAAATACATTTCAATATATGTATTTTACGAAACGTTTTGTGAAGTGTTTTAACAATGTTGTGCCCTGCCTCGAGCTGCAAAGTGAAGCGGGTAAGAAATAGAATACTGCTGTTGTTTGTGCATTTCTAGCTGTTGCTGAACTAGTCTGGCCTCCCTGCCGCCCTCCGCTTCCTCCTTTCAATCTTTTCTCAGTTCTGCATCTTAGATTTCTTTTAGCCTTGAAGCTGGTGAGGACTCTAGAACCCATCTTCCCGAAGAAAGTAAATATTGTGGACAATTACAAAGCCCATACTTGTTCCAGTCTCCCATCATTTATGCAGAGGGAGGGCCTGCAGAGAAGACCTGGCCACTGTGCATGGTGGAAAGAAGGCTTTTGCAGCAAGCAGGATTTCCAATGTAAAAATGGACCCTGGTTCCCCAGAATCATAGAGTTGGAAGCGACCACATGGATCATCTAGTCCAACCCCCTGCCATGCAGGAAAAGCACCATCAAAGCACTCCCAACAGATGGCCACCCAGCCTCTTTTTAAAAGCCTCCAAAGAAGGACCTTCTACTGGACTCCGAGGCAGAGAGTTCCACTGCTCAACAGCTCTCCTTACAGTCATAAAGTGATGTGATGTTCCCCCAGAAAGAGAGAGAGATGCTCACCTCGATCAGGAAGTCTCCGGTGCGCAGGCCCGCCCTCCACGCCACGCCCTCCACATCCACGGATTCCAGGTACTGCAGCGCCGGGAAGGCAGGCGTTGGGGTGAACTCCTCGATCGGGGTCTCTGCTGCGGAAAGGAAGGGGATCCAGGTCAGAAGGCAAGGCATGCACAAGGAACATGACAACTGTGCATACAAAGAACCATAGAATCGAGGACTCGTTGCAGAGGAAGAGACCACAAGGACCATCCAGACCAGGCATGGGCCAACTTAAGCGGCTTAAGCGGCTGAGGGGCAAAAGGAAGGGGCCTGAGGCCAGGAATGGTGGGAGTTGAAGTCCAAAACACCTGGAGAGAAGGCCCAAGTTGGCCCATGCCTGATCCAGACTAAAACATATCCAAAGCACTCCTAACAGGTGGTTGTCCAGCCTCTGCTTCAAAACCTTCAGGGAAGGAGAGGTGTCCTACATTTGAGCTGGAAGAGACCCCCAAAGGCCACCCAGCCCCACACTTCTGCCCATAAGGAAGACACAATCCAAGCCCTCCCAACAGATGGCCAGAGAAGGAAGCAGAGTCCACCAGACTCCTAAGAAGAAGCAGAATCCCAGGTTGAATAAATTCTATCATCAGGAAGTTCTTTCTTGCGTTGGGGTAGAATCGTTTCCCCTGCAGTTTGAACCCATTGCTCCATGCACTCATGTTCCCCAAATGAAGTTTAGGAAAAAAAATATTAAATAGATAGATAGATAGATTGATTGATTGTTAGCGCAAAGAGGTGCAATGAGGAATGCAGCCCTTCCAGCTCTCTCTCTCTCTCAAGGAGCAAATGCCTTCCATAGTTAGTGTTATAGTTCAGCTGTCAGGATCCGTCCACAGGAGACGGAGTTTGACTCAGATACTGATTCGGACTATAGAATCATAGAATAGTAGAGTTGGAAGAGACCTCATGGCCCATCCAGTCCAACCCCCTGCCAAGAAGCAGGAAACTTTGGGTCTGTCCAGGACTTGGATCAGAGCCCAATGGCTTTGCAGGTGCCCGAAGCTGTGATTCCAGAGGAACAGCTAATTGGGGAACATTCTGACGTTCACTCAAGGCTGGATTCGCCAGATGGAGTTGTTGCAGGAGAGGATGTGTCTTTTGATCGGAGACAATCTATCTCACAGGATAGGAGTACAAGGGAGGTTGTGAGACCAAGTAAACGCTTGGCTCTCAAGTGCTCTAATGATTACTTTCCCATGTGAAGCTGTGAATGTCCTGACTCTCATTGCTCGGTAGCCTTGAGATTTCCTTAAAGAAACCTCACTCCCTGTTTTCGTTGTGGTGTCAACATTGCCATCCTTGGGAGAAGCATCTCCGTTCCAGTCTCCTGATCCTTGTCTTGTTCCCGTGCTGTTTCCAGGATTCTCAGTTGAGGAGCGTGCCTTGTGACTCTCGAGTATACCTTGCCTTGTTAATCTTGTTCCATGACTGCCTTTCATGTGGTTTTTACTGTGTCTTGTCTCTGATCCTCGCAACTCCTGGCTACTAATTGACTTTGACTCTTTGCTGGAATTATTCAAGTCCTGTTTGTGGATTACAACTTTATAAGACCTTGATGAACTATCTACTGAACTGTTGAGGACATTATATTAATGGACTATTAGTTCTATTGACTCTTTTAGTTATTTGCTTGAACTTTCTCACACACACACACACACACACATATATATATATACTTCATTAAACTGCTTTGCTTTGCAAGTGTGGTTTTCAGAGTGCTCTCGTAGCTTTGGGGTGCAACAGTTCCATCCCGATGTAGACGAAGAAGGCTGTCATAAGATGTGACACCAGACATATAACACACAGAGAAATACAGCAGCGTGTTTCCAGAGCGGACAAGGAACCCACCCAGAGCAAGACGGCTTCCTTTTGAAAAGGGAGGGAGAAGGGAAAGAAGCTCGCCAAAGAAATGACAGCAGATAGCAAGCAACGAAGGAACGGAGAAAGAGACGTGCCTCCATGTGCCTAGACCTTGGATGTAGGGCTTTGGAGGTTCTGTGGTAGTAAATCCACCCTTCAATTGTCTTGGACAATAAATATCTGATCTTGCCACATGAGGGAGCACGCACACCAAAAGAACGACAAGTAAGAAGCCTGGCCCTTTGGAGAAATCAGGAAGGAAGATGGTTAAGAAAGGGGTGGACTTCATCCTGAGAGCGTTTGGAGAGATCTCTCTCTTGTCCCCCATCCAAATGTATAGGTTGGAACTATATGTTGGCAGCACATATAGGTAAAGGACGCCTCTGAGTGGACACTGTCCTAAAAAGGAGCTGCAAAAAGCAATGGGGGGCCAGTGTTCTACATCACCTTCTTAATGAAGTGTACCTCACTCAGGGTACTACATCTACGCTGTAGTAATGCAGTTTGACCCTGCTATAGCACATTTTGCTATAATATTTCTATGAATGTCTCATCACAAGAGTCTCGGCCAATTCAACCTAGTTTGTGCCACAAAAACGAAGTTTCTGGAGGAGAACAACTACTTCCAAAGTACGAGGGTTGAATGAAAAGTAATGCCTCCACCTTCGATACTTGGGTTTGGATGGGAATATTTTAATAAATCAAATGCAGAAATAATCCTTAGAACTTGCTCTTTAACGACCACTATTCACTTTTCCACATAATCACCAGACAATTGGATACATTTCTGCCAATGATGAACAAGTTTTCTGAAACTGTCACGGAAGAAGTCAACACTCTATTTCCGCAACCGTAGTCTCACAGGACCCATCGTGCTCAGATCTTCCGAGAGCCAAGCAAAACAATAATGTGACCCACACCTTCTTGTGAAATGCCGATCTTGCTTGAAATTTCTCTCTGAGTGATACGACGATCGTCCTGAATCAATCTGTCAACCTTTTGCTTGTGAAACTCAGTGGTTACTGTCACAGGACATCCACACAAGTCAGATGTTCCCACCTCAACATATTTAAACTCACTTGCCCAACGATGCACATGACTCACATCAACACAATCACCACAAACAGCTCGCATTCTCTGATGAATCTCCTTTGGGGTGACACCTTCTGCAGTCAAGAATTCAATGACTGCACGTTGCTTAAGTCACATTGACCAACCGTCTGCACAGGGTTCTGTACTTCGCACTTTAACAACAAAACCGTTCAATGCTAAGGCTTCCCACCAACCGACTGCCTGTGCAGGATTCCATACTTCGCACTTTAACAACACAACCGTTCAATGCTAAGGCTTCCTGCCAAATGGAACTGTAGAGGAGAGTCACAGCCAGGACCTGCCGCAGACCAGGACTGCCATCTCTTGAGGATTTACGAAGGTGGAGGCATTACTTTTCATTTAACACTCGTAAGTATCGCACGGTTAAACAAGAAATAACACTTTCGAACCAAGGACATAATGTTTCTCAGCCGACTTGGCACAATGTTGGGAATCTCATTGCATCCTGGCAAAGTCTTTGCAAATGGCTGATGTGAAGCTCTTTGGCAGCTGCTGTGGCATCCAACCGCACTGCTGCCGTTCTTGGATAGCGCTCCTCTTATTGCTGAACTTAATGCTGGATCTACACTGCCACAGAATGCAGTTGGAAACTGCATCGTATTTCAAGCGCACACCCATATAATGCAGTCCAGCGTAGATCCATTCTAGGCTGAGCGTCTCTTACCTGGAATTCCAAAATCCGAAATACTACAAAAAACACGGATCTTGTGCTGGGGAAATACAGAACAGGGCTTCTCTCCTTTTAATAGTTGTGTGAAAGAGGGGATTTCTACATGTGCGGAAGCCACACCTGATGCAAGTTACTCTTTTACACAACCATTGTGCATGGGACTAAACTGCATTGATTCTACAGTATGGATCATATCCTTCACGCTTGCATTGACTACATTGTAGGATGAATACCGTGGCTCAATGTTGTGGGACTCTGGGAGCTGTAGTTTCACAAGGTCTTCAGCCTTCTCTGTCAAAGGTGTCTTACCAACTACAACTCCCAGGATCCCATAGCATGGAGCTAGGGCTGTTAAAGTAGCGTCAAACTGCATTTGTTCTACAGCGTAGAAGATGCACCCTATCTGGGCTCAATGCTACTGGGATCATGGGAATTGTAGTTTAGTAAAGCACCAATACAAAGAGATGCAAAGAGATGCATCTGGCAAAGAGATGCAAAAGACCTTGTGCAACTACAGCTCCCAGGATTCTGTAGCATCGAGGCTGTATCTATATTTACCATATAAATGCAGATTCAAACTGCATTATATGGCAATGGAGATCCAGTCTGAACTAGGGCAGTTAAAGTAGGGTCAAACTGCATTAATTCTACAGCGTAGATGTAGTACTCTGAGTGAGGTATGCTTCATTAAGAAGGTGATGTAGAACATTGGCCTAGACTTTGTTATGTTTTAGATTACGTGCAATTTTTAATTAATTTCACACTTCAGTTCCCATGCATTTAATATCAAGTGCTGCACCGAAAAATACCAGCCATGCTGGAAAAATACCAGCCAAGGAAAGGATTCCATGCAGACGGAGAAGTGGCCCTGTTTCCCCGAAAATAAGTCCTAATGCGTCTTCAGAAGGCAAAACTAATACAAGACCCTGTCTTATTTTTGGGGAAACTGGCACTTCTCTGACTGCATCGAATCCTTTTCGCCTTTCCTTCTCTCCCAAATCTTCTCTTGCAGCTTTTCTCACCCGAATCATTTTAGGCTCTTATGTCACCGCCAAAGTTTGCAGTTGCGTCTTAGTCATGAGCCGGTACTAAAAATGATCAGCTCACATAACCACCCTGATGTGACAGCTAATACCGTATTGTTTCGAGTCTCAGGCGCACCACAATTTTCAAAACTCTGAAACAAAAAACAAAAAAAAGGTTTTCATGGGCAGAATCACTGGGTTGCTGTGAGTCTTTCAGGTTGTATGGCCATGTTCCAGAAGCCTGTTGTGACTCAGCTGGAACCTCAGATTGACTCTGATGAGGATCACAATCAGGTTCAAAATGTCCCTGTTGTAGAAGATGAGGAACAGAGGGTGCAAGTTCATTTTCCCACAGCAAGGAATGATGTTGATGATACTGAAATTAGCCAGGTGCAAATGGACTTGGAAAAGGAGGACAGTTCTCAGTCTGATAATGAGGCTCAGCAAACTAACGAGCAGGCTGACCTTGACGAGACAGGTTCCCTAGATCAAGCAGACCGTTTGGAATTCAGGGTTCGAAGGAGTGTGAGAATCTCAAACAAGAGGGAGGTTAGAGGCCAGAGAAATGCTTTCATGTTTTGCAAAGGGTATTAAAGCAATGTGTTTGGAGACAAACCTTTGTCAAAGCAACTTTTCATTCAACCAAGAAGCAAGCTCTCATTTTCCTGGACTATCTTGCAGCTCTTGTGTTCATGTTCTTGGCACTTCGTCTTGCTCTAATGGGACTCTGTTTATTGCTGGTAATTCCTTGAATTATGCTCTAAGGCTTTATTTTGAAACGATCTTTTGGAACCTTACTTTGTTTTTAAAGAACTTTTTATCTTCTATTTTCTAACAAACTAAAAAGACTTCAGCCTGTGTGCAGTATGGAGTATACAGCAAGGTGAAGCTATTCTGAGGTGCGACAAAGCCTTCTCTCCTGACATTTCACCCACATCAGCATCCACCCAAACATCCAGTTCACCATGGAAAAAGAAAATGAAGGAAAACTGCCTTTTCTAGATGTCCTAGTCATCCGCAAACCCAATCAACGTTTACAGAAAGCCTACACACATGGATAGATACCTTCATAAAAACTCCATCACCCAAGCCAGAAAAGAAGCACAATTAAAGCCCTGGCAGATCGTGCACAAAGAATCTGAGAAGTCCACCTCCTCCAAGGAGAACTGGACCACCTCAACTGGGCTCTTCAGGCCAATGGAGACTCCACCATGGACATCAGAAGAGCTGCAAGCCCAAGAAGAAGACACGAGAGGAAAGACAATGATCCACCCAGAGGAAACGTGTTCTTACCAGATATCAAGGGAACCACTGACCGCATAGGCAAACTGATGAAGAAACACAACCTACAAACTTTGAGGGCTATCCAGAAAGTAGATTATGTTTTGGAATTAAAAATGAACAAAGTATAGGAGAAAACATTTACCATATGCAGCTGAAAGCCAGACCCAAATACCACTTCTCAACACAGTCCCCATTGAAATCTAAACACTTCTCATAGCGATAAAAGAGTTTGGAATGTCCTTCCCCACCAAACTTTGCCTCAACCAGGCGGGTGTCCCTTCCTGCAGCTTGCGCATGTGCATACACTCAACTTTCCCCCATGCTTGTCCTGGATCGCTGTTCTGTTTTGCAAATGCTTGCAAGGAAGGTTATGGCAATCATTTCTTGGGACGGGAAAGGTGTGCTTCTTGCAAAACCTTAGAAGAGCAATCCAGGACGAGCATGGGAGAAAGTTGAGCACATGCACATGCGCAGCTGTAGGGAGGGACGCCTGCCTGGTTGAGGCAAAGTTTGGTGGGGAAGGACTTTCCAAACTTTTATCGCTATGAGAAGTGCCTAGATTTCAATGGCGACTATGCTGAGAAGTGGTATTTGGGTCTGGTTTTCAACTGCGTATGGTAAATGTTTTCTCCTATACTTTGTTCATTTTAAATTCCAAAACGTAATCTACTTTCTGGATAGCCCTCATATCTACAGACCCACCAAGAAAATCCAACCAGTGCTCTGTTCAGCAAAGGACAGGAGGAATCTTCTCACCTCATGCAGCTGTGGACAAGTCTACATAGGGACCACCAAATGCAGCACCCAAATACGAATCAAGGAACATGAAAGGCTCTGCAGACTAATTCAACCAGAAAAGTCAGCCAAAGTAGAGGCCTTGATGAACCAACCTGGACACAGAATATTATTTGAAAATGCTGGATCACTCTCACAACCACCACGTCAGATGACACAGAGAAGCCATTGAAACCCACAAGCATGTGGACAATTTCAACGGAAAGGAGGAAACTAGGAAAATTAACAAAATCTGGCTCCTAGTATTTTAAAAAATCTAAAATCAGAACAGTAAATAAAGAACAACACTCAGAAAACAGTGGGATTCCAAACAGGAAACAGTCAGGGCCAGCTAACACCTCTCAACAAATTATTTCCCCAGGCAGGAAGAAGCCAAGCCTTGAGGCCACAGCGCCATCAAATGCTAAACAAGGTGATTAATTACAACATCCACACTTGCCTCCAACAGACGAGTTCTTTCTCCCACCTTGTACCTTCCACGGATATATAAACCTCCCCTGCCTAGTTTCCAACAGACCTCACAACCTCTTAGGATGTCCTGCCAGACATGTTGGTGAAACATCAGGAGAGAAAGCTTCTGGAACATTGCCAGGCAGCCCGAAAGACTCACAGCAACCTAAACCTACAAAGCTTCTCTTGTCATAGACATGAGAAGGTTCATAGAGAAATAGGGATATAGAATCATAGCATATTAAAGCTGGGACTATACGTTTAGATGGGGAACAAGACAGAGGTCTCTCCAAACTTTCCAGTCCAACTCCCTCCTGCAGTTATGCAGGAAAAGCACCATCAAAGCCCTCCCGACAGATGGTCACCCCATCTCAGACATGAGAAGGTTTATAGAGAAATGGGGCTACAGAATCACAGCATCACGGAGCTGGAAGAGACCTCTAAAGGCCATCCAGTCCAACCACTTTCTGCTGTTATGCAGGAAAAGCACCATCAAAGCCCTCCCGACAGATGGCCATCCAGCCTCAGACATTAGAAGGCTCATAGAAAAACAGGGCTATAGAATCACTGCATCCTAGAGTTGGAAGAGGCCTCTGAAGGCCATCCAGCCCAACCCCATTCTGCCATTATGCAGGAAAAGCACCATCAAAGCACCCCTGACAGATGCCCCCCATCAGAGTTGGAAGGGATCCCAAGGGTCATCCGATACAACCTCCTTCTGCCATAAAGTTAGACACAATCCGATCCCTCCCGACAGATGTCCATCCAGCCTCTGCTTAAAAGTCTTCAAGGAAGGAGCCTTCAATGGACAGAGAGTTCCACTGTTGAACAGCTCTTCTTACAGTCAGGAAGTTCTTCCTAAAGTTCTTGTAATTTTTCAAGGTCTGCCCAAGGCCTTGTAAAACTATACCTCCCAGGATCCCATAGCATGGAGCCAGGGCTGTTAACGTGGTTGCAAACGGCATTAATTGTGCAGAGGAGATGCAACCTTAGTCCAACACGAAAACGCTTTGGCTTTGCCTTAATTTCTTTCTTGGCTGAGACTAATTCAGAGACTGAGAGAGGCTGAGAGAATGTGACTGGCCCAGTGCCACCCACAGGGTTTTCTGGGCAGAGCAGGGATTATTATTATTATTATTATTATTATTATTATTATTATTATTAGTTTATTTATACCAGGCCTGGGCAAACTTGGGCCCTCCCTCCAAGTATTTTGGACTTCAGCTCCCACAATTCCTAACAGCCTCAGGCCTTTTCCTTTTCAAGATGAAATATGAATATATGGTTTGGATGAACTGTATGGAAGGAAGGAATGAGAGCTAATCATTTTGAAGACACAATTCAAATATTAAGGCCTGCAATGACTAATTACCTGCTTGTTGAACTGTAATTAAAAGTTGCTAATAAGACTTGAAATAGTTGACCTGCCTGGTAAACTGTGATAAGAACTGTGGCAATGATAAGAGAAATGTTGACATCAAGTTAAGGAAATGTTTGCAACTGTTAAGAAGGAAGTCAACACAAGGCTTATCTTTGTTAACACCAATCAAGAAGAGTCAACATCTGGTCCAGGATGGAAGATGTCTATCATTCATTTACAACTTGGGACAACATCAGCCAAATACTGCCATATAAGTGACCTTATGACAATCCAAAAATTGTGATAGACAGGGACACTGTTCATCTGCGAGCAAAATAAAAGAACTTTTTAAAGTTTGAGAAGTACTGTATATACTTGAGTATAAGCCTAGTTTTTCAGCCCTTTTTTAGGACTGAAAAAAACCCTCCTCGGGTTATACTTGGGTGAGGGTCCTGGTGGGCTTATATTCAGGTTGGCTTATACTCAAGTATATATGGTATATTTATTATTTTTCTCTATTATTATTGGTATGGTTACATTTATTATTTTACTCTATTAATTATTATTATTACATTTATTATTTTACTCTATTAATTATTATTATTACATTTATTATTTTACTCTATTATTGTTACTTTTACATTGATTTTACTCTATTTTATTATTATGAACACATTTATTATTTTACTCTATTTATTATTACATTTATTACTTTACTGCATTTATTATTATTATTATTACAGTAGAGTCTCACTTATCCAACATTCACTTATCCACCGTTCTGGATTATCCAATGCATTTTTGTAGTCAATGTTTTCAATATATCGTGATATTTTGGTGCTAAATTCGTAAATACAGTAATTACAACATAGCATTACTGCATATTGAACTACTTTTTCTGTCAAATTTGTTGTCTAACATGATGTTTTGGTGCTTAATTTGTAAAATCATAACCTAATTTGATGTTTAATAGGCTTTTCCTTAATCCGTCCTTATTATCCAACATATTCGCTTATCCAACATTCTGACGGCCCGTTTATGTTGGATAAGTAAGACTCTACTGTATTACATTTATTATTTCACTCTCTTATTATTAAAAGGAGACATAAGCACATTGACATTGAAGAAGATGGAAATAATGATTTAACCAGAGTTGAACAGTCATATCTTAAATTACAGTTTGATATAAAGATTCAAAAACATTTAAACGACCGAGGCCTCAATTAATGTAATTTTATTGGTATCTTGGCTTATACTGGAGTCAATGTTTTCCCAGGTTTTTGGTGGTAAAATTGGGTGCCTCGACTTATATTCGGGTCAGCTTATACTTGAGTATATACGGTACAGTAGAGTCTCACTTATCCAACATAAACTGGCCGGCAGAACGTTGGATAAGCAAATATGTTGGATAATAAGGAGAGATTAAGGAAAAGCCTATTAAACATCAAATTAGGTGATGATTTTACAAATTAAGCACCAAAACTTCATGTTATACAACAAATTTGACAGAAAAAGTAGCTCAATATGCAGTAATGCTATGTAGTAATTACTGTATTTACGAATTTAGCACCAAAATATTACGATGTATTGAAAATATTGACTACAAAAATGCGTTGGATAAGCCAGAATGTTGGATAAGTGAGACTCTACTGTATTATTATTATTATTAGGACGCAATGGAGCAATGGCTTCAAACTACCGGAAAGAACATGAACATGAGGAAGAACTTCCTCACTGTGAGAGCTGTTCAGCAGTGGAACTCTCTGCCTCGGAATGCGGTGGAGGCTTTGAAACAGAGGCTGGATGACCATCTATCACAATTTTGAACACAATTTTCTTGCTTCTTGGTAGAATGGGGTTGGTCTGGATGGCCCGCCAGGTCTATTCCAACTCTTGGATTCTAGAATTCTATGGTTCTAGGTGTGTTTCTGCCAGTCCCTTCCTTCGATATGCAGGCTGGCAGCCCTTCTGGATCCTTCTTTTCGGACTCCCATCTCTATAACCTCCAGGCTTTGCTCCAAAGTCCATCCATTGAGGGGCTCTTGGGTTGTGTCTCCCCCTTGACAGAATGAGGTTGGACTGGATGTCCTCTGGGGGTCTCTCCCAGCTCTACGATTCTAGGTGACCCATGAGGCTGTTTGCATCCAGTTTAGAACCCAGAGCATGGCTTTCCTGCCTTTTGCCTGGTCCTTGCAAGGTCCCACCGCAGCGCAGTGCTTAAAAAAAGGAAGCTAAGAGGCTCCGCTTTGAATTTCCTTCCACTCTCTGTCCTCCTCTGACCTTTTCCTCCCGCTTTTTGCCGGATTTCCTTCCTCTGCTCCCTTCCAAGCTTTGGGAGCTCCCTGTTCTGCTCTTGCCAGCTCACAGACACCATTAAAGCCCTCCTGACAGATGGCCACTCAGCCTTAGCTTAATAATAATAATAATAATAATAATAATAATAATAATAATAATAATAGAACTTCAAAGACTCTGGCAGAAACCAGTGCAGGTGGTCCCGGTGGTGATGGGCACACTGGGTGCCGTGCCAAAAGATCTCAGCCGGCATTTGGAAACAATAGACATTGACAAAATCACGATCTGCCAACTGCAAAAGGCCACCCTGCTGGGATCTGCATGCATCATCTGAAAATACATCACACAGTCCTAGACACTTGGGAAGTGTTTGACTTGTGATTTTGTGATACGAAATCCAGCATGTCTATCTTGTTTGCTGTGTCATAATAATAATAATAATAATAATAATAATAATAATAATAATAATAATAATAATAATAATAATACATCACACAGTCCTAGACACTTGGGAAGTGTTCAACTTGTGATTTTGTGATACGAAATCCAGCATGTCTCTCTTGTTTGCTGTGTCATAATAAAATAATAATAATAATAATAATAATAATAATTGCTGCATCCACTAAGCTATTTCTATAATATCACGTCCGTCTTTCTTGATCCTAGTTTACTTTTAATGACTGCATCTGAACATGAAGCTAATACAGAATGTATGGCTCAGTATAGTATGGAGTATAGCATTAGGCCTATTAATACTAACTCTCAAACAACCAGGAACAACATTTATCCAGCATCTGCAAATCCCCAGGGGTGCCGGATGACTGAGAGTCTGCTATCCCCTCCCTTCCTTCCTTCCTTCCTTCCTTCCTTCCTTCCTTCCTTCCTTCCTTCCTTCCTTCCTTCCTTTTTTTTCTTCTCTCCTTCCTTCCTTCCTTCTCTCCCCTTTTCTTTCTGTACTCATTTCATTAATTTTAATAATTGATTTTAAACACGGGAGAGGGCTGCTGATATTGCAAATACACGAAACCTAGATCTAAATGGGAAATCTGTTTTTATCGCCTTGCTGCCGTGGCGCAATGGTCTCTGTAAACGTCTCTGTAGACGGCCGATTCTGTCACACCAAAAGCCACTTGCAGGATGTTCTCAAGCTGGGTGAGCTCCCGTCTGTTAGCTCTAGCTTGTGGGAACATGAAAGAAGCCTCCCAGAAGGACGGTAACACATCCGGGCAACGTCCCCTGAGCAACGTCTCTGTAGACAGCCGATTCTCACACACCAGAAGCGACTTGCAGGATGTTCTCAAGCTGGGTGAGCTCCCGTCTGTTAGCTCTAGCTTGCGGGGACATGAAAGAAGCCTCCCAGCAGGACGGTAACACATCCGGGCAACGTCCCCTGGGCAACGTCTCTGTAGACGGCCGATTCTGTCACACCAAAAGCCACTTGCAGGATGTTCTCAAGCTGGGTGAGCTCCTGTCTGTTAGCTCTAGCTTGTGGGAACATGAAAGAAGCCTCCCAGAAGGACGGTAACACATCCGGGCAACGTCCCCTGAGCAACGTCTCTGTAGACAGCCGATTCTCTCACACCAGAAGCGACTTGCAGGATGTTCTCAAGCTGGATGAGCTCCCGTCTGTTAGCTCTAGCTTGCGCGGACATGAAAGAAGCCTCCCAGCAGGACGGTAATACATCCGGGAAACGTCCCCTGGGCAACATCTCTATAGACGACTGATTCTCTCACACCAGAAGCAACTTGCAGGATGTTCTCAAGTTGGGTGAGCTCCTGTCTGTTAGCCCTAGCTTGTGGGAACATGAAAGAAGCCTCCCAGCAGAACAATAACACATCCAGGCAACGTCCCCTGGGCAACATCTCTATAGACGGCTGATTCTCTCACACCAGAAGCAACTTGCAGGATGTTCTCAAGCTGGATGAGCTCCCGTCTGTTAGCTCTAGCTTGCGGGGACATGAAAGAAGCCTCCCAGCAGGACGGTAACACATCCGGGCAACGTCCCCTGGGCAACGTTTCTGTAGACGGCCGATTCTGTCACACCAAAAGCCACTTGCAGGATTTTCTCAAGTTGCTTCTGACACGATTGAAAAAATTACCTTGCCTTTACAGAAGCAGAGCACAGACCTACTTCCTTCCTTCCTTTCTTTCATTTATTCTTTCCCTCCTTCTCTCCCTTTTTCTTCCTGTATTCACTGAATTCATTTTAATAACTGATTTTTAAGCACGGAGATATTGAAAATGCATGAGCCCTGGACCTAAATGGGAAGCCAGAAAAGAGAAATGCATTCCTAGGGAGCGCAACAGGGCAAGGCTGAGACCCCGGGCGAACTGCGGCTCCCAATTCCTTTCTCCTTCAGCCGAGGCCAGGCAGAGACATCATGACCGGAACCTGGGGCCCCCAACCCACAGAGAGAGAGGGGGGCTAGACATAGCCAGCTACCTGTTTTGGGGGTGGGGGGGTGCAATCCATGCCCCCAGAGCCCACCCTGGCTCAGCCCTGCTCCGCATTCCTTTGCAGCCGTGGCCCCGCCCTTGAAGACCCCTCCCCACCCCCACCCCCATGGGGAAAAGGGATAGCCCCATAGGTGGGATGGGGGGGGGATAGTGAGGCCCTCAAGAGAGAAACCATCGAGGGTTGTGAGCCCCCTTGCTATCAAAGGGGGCTCATTGGCTTCTATTGCACCCCGACCCATTTCTTGCTTGAGCTGTGGGCATTCAGGTCATTGTGCATGTATGTGTGTGTATATGTGTGTGTATAGATGTCTGTATATACATATATATGTGTGTGTGTAAATGCCCATCTGTATATGTGTGTATATTCCTGTATATATGTGTGTGTGCATATATATATGCACGTATATGTATGTATGTGTGTGTATTATATGTGTGTGTGTGTGTGTGTGTGTGTATAGACCTTGCTATCAAAGGGGGGTTCATTTGCTTCTATTGGACCCCTGACCCATTTCTTGCTTGAGCTGGAGGCATTCAGGTCATTGTGCATGTATGTGTGTGTATATGTGTGTGTATAGATGTCTGTATATACATATATATGTGTGTGTGTAAATGCCCATCTGTATATGTGTGTATATTCCTGTATATATGTGTGTGTGCATATATATATGCACGTATATGTATGTATGTGTGTGTATTATATGTGTGTGTGTGTGTGTGTATAGACCTTGCTATCAAAGGGGGGTTCATTTGCTTCTATTGGACCCCTGACCCATTTCTTGCTTGAGCTGGAGGCATTCAGGTCAGTGTGCATGTATGTGTGTGTATATATTTATATGTATATGTGTGTGTATATGCCCATCTGTATATGTCTATATGACTGTATATATGGGGTTCATTTGCTGCTATTGCACCCCTGACCCATTTCTTGCTTGAGCTGGGGGTATTCAGGTCAGCATGCATGTATGTGTGTATATATGTTCATGTATATGTGTGTGTATGTGTGCATAGACCTTGCTATCAAAGGGGGGCTCATTTGCTTATATTGGACCCCCGACCCATTTCTTGATTGAGCTAAAGGCATCCAGTCCAGTCTTTGTGCTTATGTATGTGTGTGTGTGTATGTCTATCTATCTATCTATCTATCTATCTATCTATCTATCTATCTATCTATCTATCTATCTCTATCTATCTATCTATCTATCTATCTATCTATCTATCTATCTATCTATAATATGTGTGTGTGTGTCTGTATGATGGTGATCCCCTTGCAGAGCCTGGGGTCTGTGTGTTAATTGGGTGTGTGTGTGTGTGTGTGTGTGTGTGCACTGCAGACGGGTCCAAAATGACAGACTGGGGAAGGGGAGGGTTGGGCAGGAGAAGGAAGACCCTCGGAGCCAAAGAAAAGGAGGGAGAAGGAGGAGGGGGCTGTGGCTTCTCAAATCACACACACACACACACACACACACACACACCCCGCCTTGTGTCCTAATTTCGACTTGAAGAGATGGATCTGGTTCCCAAACGTGAGGCTGCCTTCCACGCCGGGGCCCCTGCCCAAAGAGCAGACCCCTCCCCAAATCCCCCGGCCCCTTCCGCTCCCTCTTCCAGACACAAAGGCTCTTTTTGGAAGCAGGGGAGGGGGCTCGATCCCACCGCCGAACACTGAGCCCTGCTTGCGACAAAGAAGGGGGCAAGAACCCCCCCAAAAAAGAGACCCTACAGGAGAGAAGGACCCTTCCCAAAAGACAGAAGCAATTGCTGGAAGATTTAAGGGTCTCCCATGAGACCCTAACCTCCACGGAAGAGGAGCAGAAGTGGAGGAGACCCACGGATGCCCACCACATGGACACCACATGCATTCCTGAGCATAGCACATGGAGGGTCCCATGCTCGTGCCAGAGGCAGGGCTTCCCGCAAGAGACCCCAAAAGAAGGCACGCCCCTCCTTTGAGACCTATGGGGGCCACCTCCTTGCCAACACACATGGACAGACATCACATGCCCTGGAGAGCATGGCACATGGAGAGTTCAAAGGCTGCAAGGCATGGGTGGGGGTCTCTTCCTTGGAACAGGGGCAGAAGTGGGGGAGGAGCCCCCATGGGTGCCTATTGGGCTTCCCACATGGGCACCACATGCTCAGGACCTGTATTCTGCACAGGGACGACCCAAAGAGAGCCCCGTCTTTGTATCTTCCGTACATATTTCCCTTCACACATTGATAGGGCATGCATCCTGGAGCATGGCACATGAGAGAGAGAATATTTGTGCCCGATGCACATGGGGACACAGTTCTGTGCTCTCCCATGCACTCATGCCGTGCACTCCTCCATACATATATCCATTCACGCATGGGTGCAGCATGCATCCCGGAGCATGGCACATGAGAGAGAGAGAGAGAGAGAGAAAGAGAGCCCTGTATTTGTGCCCAATGCACACAGGGACATGGGTGCACACCCTCCCATGCACTCACAAGCCCATGCTATGCACACTTCTGCAAATATATCCATTCACACATGGGTGCAGCATGCATCCCAGAGCATGGCACACGAAGGAGAGAGTGCCAGCTTTGTGTCCGATTCACATGGGGACACAGGTGTACGCTCTCCCTTGCACTTCTAAACCCATGCCATGCACTCTTCCGTACGCATATCCATTCACACATGGGTGCAGCATGCATCCCATGAGAGAGAGAGAGAGAGAGAGAGAGATGGGAGCACAGGTATGCACTCTCCCATGCACGCCCAAATCCATGCCATGCACTCTTCCATACATATATCCATTCACACATGGGTGCAGCATGCATCCCACATGAGAGTGAGAGAGAGAGAAAGAGAGCGAGAGAGAGATGGGAGCACAGGTGCGCACTCTCCCATGCACTCCCAAACCTATGCCATGCACTCTTCTGTACATGTCTCCACTCTCACATGGGTGCAGCATGCATCCCACATGAGAGAGGGACAGAGAGAGAGCACTGTCTTTGTGCCCAATGCATATGGGGACACAGATGCATGCTCTCCCATGCACTCCCAAACCTATGCCATGCACGCTTCTGTACACATATCCATTCACACATGGGTACAGCATGCATCCCACAAGAGAGAGTGAGAGAGAGAGATGGGAGCACAAGTATGCATTCTCCCATGCACTCCCAAACCCATGCCATGCACTCTTCCGTACATGTATCCACTCACACATGGTTGCAGCATGCATCCCACATGAGAGCGAGAGAGAGAGAGAGAGAGAGATGGGAGCACAGGTGGGCACTCCCAAACCCATGCCATGCACTCTTCCGTACATGTCTCCACTCACACATGGGTGCAGCATGCATCCCACATGAGAGAGAGAGAGAGAGAGAGAGAGAGATGGGAGCACAGGTATGCACTCCCAAACCCATGCCATGCACTCTTCCATACATATATCCACTCACACATGGGTGCAGCATGACATAGACATCCCATATGAGAGAGAAAGAGACAGCGAGACCTGTCTTTGTGCCCGATGCACATGGGAGCACAGGTGTGCACTCTCCCATGCACTCCCCAACCCATGCCGTGCACTCTTCCGTACATGTCTCTACTCACACATGGGTGCAGCATGCATCCCACATGAGAGAGAGAGAGAGAGAGAGAGAGAGATGGGAGCACAGGTATGCACTCCCAAACCCATGCCATGCACTCTTCCATACATATATCCACTCACACATGGGTGCAGCATGACATAGACATCCCATATGAGAGAGAAAGAGACAGCGAGACCTGTCTTTGTGCCCGATGCACATGGGAGCACAGGTGTGCACTCTCCCATGCACTCCCCAACCCATGCCGTGCACTCTTCCGTACATGTCTCCACTCTCACATGGACGCAGCCTGCATCCCGCACGAGAGACGGAGAGGGAGAGACCCGTCTTTGTGCCGGATGCGCCCGGGACACAGGTGTGCGCCCTGCCATGCTCCCCGGACCCCCGTGGGGAGCGCCGCTTACCTTTGGCCCCTCGCAGGACGAAGCCGAACCCTTCATGCTCCCGCTTTTGGAGGACGGCCGCCTTCTCCTCGATGATGTAGTCGCTGGGCAGGAAAGAGCAGAAGAGAATGAAGCTGGAGGGAGGCAGCGGTGGCAGTGGCGGCGGCGTCAGCACCATGGCGCTGGTGGTGGTGGCGGCGGCCCCCTCCCCCCTCCCCTTCTCCCCCTCCCCCTCCCCCCGCTTGCATGGCAAGGCATGGCACGGCAGCAGGAGGAAGGGGAGGGGGCTCAAGGGGGTCCGCGCCCGCCCGCCCTCCGCTCCCTGGGACCCTCCATTGGAGAACGCAGCCCCCTCCCCAATTCAATCACCTGCCAGCGGATGCTGAGCCTGTGAGCCTACAGACCCTTCCTCTTATTCCTCCTCAGAGTGTGAAGTGGGGGGGGGGATGAGATGAATCTGTCATGATTGACAGGAGGGAGGGGTCCTATTATGAGCCCACAGACCCTTCCTCTTATTCCTTCTCAGAGTGTGAAGTGGGGGGGGGGGGATGAGACGAATCTGTCATGATTGACAGGAGGGAGGGGTCCTATTATGAGCCCACAGACCCCTTCCTCTTATTCCTCCTCAGAGTGTGAAGTGGGGGGGGGGATGAGATGAATCTGTCATGATTGACAGGAGGGAGGGGTCCTATTATGAGCCCACAGACCCTTCCTCTTATTCCTCCTCAGAGTGTGAAGGGAGGGGGGGATAAGATGAATCTGTCATGATTGACAGGAGGGAGGGGTCCTATTATGAGCCCACAGACCCTTCCTCTTATTCCTCCTCAGAGTGTGAAGTGGGGGGGGGGGGGATGAGATGAATCTGTCATGATTGACAGGAGGGAGGGGTCCTATTGGGGAGGGGGTTACATTTCCTGGAAAAAGAGAGAGAAAGACTCCCCCCCTTATCCCAACACCCCTCCCTCTCTTCCTTCATCCTTTTCCCATTCACACATTCTCCTTCTCAGGACCCCCTCCTCTCCTGTTGCTAAGCAACTGCCTGTCATTGAAAAAAAAAAGAGGGAGGGGCAAGCATTGGTGGGAGGGGGCGGGAGGAGGGGAGGACACAGAGAAAGAGGCATTTATCCCCCTCCCAAAAAAAAGAAAAGAAAGAAAGCATAAAAAGGGCCTGACCCCCTCCCCAAATGGCAGAGCACACGCATGGCCGTATCTACATGTAAGCATCTCCCCCTCCCCATTTCAACATAGGCACACAATGCAGCAGGGACAGACCCCCAGGTCTGCCCATCCAAGGGATCCCCAAAGGCCATCTAGTCCAACCGCTTTCTAGATCAGGCGTGGGCCAACTTGGGCATTCCCTCCAGGTGTTTTGGACTTCAACTCCCACCATTCCTAACCGCCTACCGGCGGTTAGGAATGGTGGGAGTTGAAGTCCAAAACACCTGGAGGGAATGCCCAAGTTGGCCCACGCCTGCTCCTTTCATTGCGCATCCCTTAAACCAGGGGTCCCCAAACTTTTTAAACAGGGGGCCAGTTCACAATCCTTCGGACCGTTGGAGGGCCAGACTATAGTAGTAGTAGTATGTTAATGTGTTCGTCTGCAATTCTGTTTGTCTTGTAAAGTAAAACTTTGTATATATTTTAACATCGTCTAACATCGTCTCTTCGTTCTGCGCTCCATTGACAACATACAACTGCTGCTACGCTGCGAATTACTCTGACATAGTAGTAGTAGTAGTAATAATAATAATAATAATAATAGTAATAATAATAATAAGCACCGAAAGCACAAGCAAGGCACCCCTGACAGATGGCCACCCAGCCTCAATGTTAATAATAATAATAATAATAATAATAATAATAATAATAATAATAATAATAATAAGGGTTGGAAGAGACCCCTTGGGCCATTTAGGCCAAACCCCTTCTGCCCTTGTGCCGTGGGGGCCGGATAAATGGCTTTGATGGGCCGCATTCGGCCCCCGGGCCTTAGTTTGGGGACCCCTGCCTTAAACAAAAGTCCTGGCACTTAAAGACATTTGGGACTTCGTAATGTTTCTGAATATTAGAAAACTGGCATCTATCTGTCCATTAGGAGCTATCTTGGAGGTAGTCTTCTTTTATGAAGAAACAAGAAAATAAACAAGAAAGTTTACTCCATTGTGAAAATGCAACAGTTTGATGGGTCATTTGTAACCATTTATCTAAAATTTATATTCATTTACTAGCTGTGCCCGGCCACGCGTTGCTGTGGCGAAGTATGGTGGTATGGGTGTTTAAATAAATTTTTATTAGTGCTTTCAACATACAATAAAAATGAATTTGTTATAGAACCAAGTGGGGGGAGGGGAAGAATAATAATAGTGGAAAAGACGAACGTGCCCGAAGAAAGAAAAAAGAAAAGAAACGAAAGAAAAGTAAAAAGAAGTAAAAGGAAAGGAATATATATATATATATATATATATATATATATATATATATATATATATAAAAACAAAAACAAACTACAGTAGAGTCTCACTTATCCAACACTCGCTTATCCAACGTTCTGGATTATCCAACACATTTTTGTAGTCAATGTTTTCAATACATCGTGATATTTTGGTGCTAAATTCGTAAATACAGTAATTACTACATAGCATTACTGTGTATTGAACTACTTTTTCTGTCAAATTTGTTGTAAAACATGATGTTTTGGTGCTTAATTTGTGAAATCATAACCTAATTTGATGCTTAATAGGCTTCTCCTTAAGCTCTCCTTATTATCCAACATATTCGCTTATCCAACATTCTGCCGGCCCGTTTATGTTGGATAAGTGAGACTCTACTGTATATCTTAAAAGTTGACTTCCATCTTAGCACAGTGTCTTATACCATCATAATTAACAAAATATTCTTGTTCTTTCGACCATCTCTATCCGGTGTCTTTATTATATGTAATTCCATTAGTTTATACTCTCGATTGTTTTGTGAATCTTATTTTCCATAAATTCTAAATTATCACCCTATGTTCTTCCTCTTTCAAATAAGTTTTAATCATATCCCAGTTTGTCTGTTTTTTTGGTCTGCCATCATTATTTTGTAGTAAATATGTTAATTTGTCCATATTCATTACTTCCCAGATCTTTATTAACCAACATCTTACGTCCGGCGTATCTTTATCTTTCCAGAATTTAGCAAAATTCATTCTAGCTGCAGTGGTGAGATAATTAAATAGAATTTCCTTGTTTCTGTCTTTTTCTATATTTAACATCCCCAAGAGGAAATATTTTGGGTTCAGATCAATTCTAATCTGCAACATCTCTTGTATTCTTTGGTGTATATCTTTCCAATAGGACTTTGCCTTTTTGCATGTCCACCAACAATGAAAGAAGGTCCCCACTTCTTCCTCGCATTTCTAACACTTATTTGATGTCTTGTTATTAAATTTAGCTATTTTTGGGGTGTCCAATGCCATCTATAAAACATTTTTACCCAGTTTTCTTTGGTGGTATGGGAAATATAGTATTGAGGAATTGGTGGTAGTTAAGGTAAAGGGTCCCCTGGGCTGAGTGGGTTGCTAGGAGACCAAGTGAGCAGAGCTTAGCCTAACTGGCAGCAATTGAATAAAAGCAACTATTCCTCTCCCTCTAATTAGGACTTTATTTTTCTTTTCTTTTTGTTGTATCAACCTAGAGGCATGGATGAGGGGTTGTGATGTCAATTTTCGAGGTTGTGGGGTGTTTACCTTTGTTGTTTTGTTCGCTGCCGTGATGCCATCACTCTTTTATATATATAGATTGTAAGTAAAGCAATGTTTAATTATATTTAATACATTGTTATTATTCCATTAGTGGACACTTGTTAGTTCAAGCCCTTGGGAAGCCATTTTTTTCTTATAGTAGAAGGCCAAGAACATTTGGGGATCCCAGGCTGAGAACCACTGGCATAGAGGCAGCCTGGCTGTTGTTGCCTGGGGGCACCCTCTGTTTGGGAGGGGTTCACTGGCGCTTGATTGCTTGTGATCTGGAGTTCTGCAAGACCACCCTGACAACCATCATGTCAGACTTCACCGAGAAGCCAATCCTAACAGCTGGTAAACTGGCTGGGATTTCTGGGAGTTGTAGGCCAAAAGCACCTGGGAATGGACCCAAAGGTTGAGAACCACTGCTCTATGCAGAGACCCTCCCTGATTGACTTTGCCATTTCATGGCTACTCAATGATATTCAGGCTTGCTAAGTGCAACATTCACACTTGTTCCAAACAGACCAGGGTTCTTTCTCCCACCCTGGACACCATTTCATAGAGGGTGCCTCCAGGCCACAAAGGCCAGGCTACCTCTGTGCAGAGACCCTCCCTGATTGACTTTGCCATTTCATGGCTACTCAATGTTATTCAGGCTTGCTCAATGCAACATTCCCACTTGTTCCAAACAGACAAGGGTTCTTTCTCCCACCCTGGACACCATTTCATAGAGGGTGCCTCCAGGCCACAAAGGCCAGGCTACCTCTGTGCAGAGACCCTCCCTGATTGACTTTGCCATTTCATGGCTACTCAATGTTATTCAGGCTTGCTAAGTGCAACATTCCCACTTGTTCCAAACAGACAAGGGTTCTTTCTCCCACCTTGGACATCGTTCCACAGAGGGTGCCTCCAGGCCACAAAGGCCAGGCTACCTCTGTGCAGAGACCCTCCCTGATTGACTTTGCCATTTCATGGCTACTAAATGTTATTCAGGCTTGCTCAATGCAACATTCCCACTTGTTCCAAACAGACCAGGGTTCTTTCTCCCACCCTGGACACCGTTTCATAGAGGGTGCCTCCAGGCCACAAAGGCCAGGCTACCTCTGTGCAGAGACCCTCCTTGATTGACTTTGCCATTTCATGGCTACTCTATGTTATTCAGGCTTGCTCAATGCAACATTCACACTTGTTCCAAACAGACAAGGGTTCTTTCTCCCACCTTGGACATCGTTCCACAGAGGGTGCCTCCAGGCCACAAAGGCAGAAGGATCTCTTCCAGAAGACAAATGGGAAGCCCAGGCCCAACATGGCCTTTTCCTCTTGACACCAGCCTCAATTATCTTTTAAGCCCCAAACCGGTTATCCTCCATGCCATGCATTGCAAGCCCATTGCCGACCCCTCCAGCAAAGGGAAAGCAGCCACAGATAATACTTTTAAGATCTTCTTCTTCTGTTCTTCCTTGAAGGTCCTGCCTTCCACTTCCCTGTCTTCGGCTCACTTTGCAAAATGCAAGGCTCACTCCCAAAGACAGTACGGTCGCCACGGAAACTGCACCAGATCCCATCCAGGAAGGAGGCGGAAGGAAATGATGGACGGAAGGAAGGAAGGAAATAAAGAAGGAAGGAAGGAAGGAAAAAAAGAAGGAAGGAAAGAAGGAAAGAAATAAATAAAGAAGGAAGGAAATAAAGAAGGAAGGAAGGAAGGAAGGAAGGAAGGAAGAAAAGAAGGAAGAAAAGAAGGAAGGAAGGAAATAAAGAAGGAAGGAAGGAAGGAAATAAAGAAGGAAGGAAGGAAGGAAAGAAATAAAGAAATAAAGAAGGAAGGAAATAAAGAAGGAAGGAAGGAAGGAAGGAAGGAAGAAAAGAAGGAAGGAAGGAAATAAAGAAGGAAGGAAGGAAGGAAGGAAATAAAGAAGGAAGGAAGGAAGGAAAGAAATAAAGAAATAAAGAAGGAAGCAAGGAAAGAAGGAAGGAAATAAAGAAGGAAGGAAAGAAGGAAATAAGGAAGGAAGGAAGGAAAGAAATAAAGAAATAAAGAAGGAAGCAAGGAAAGAAGGAAATAAATAAGGAAGGAAGGAAGGAAGGAAGGAAGAAAATAAAGAAGGAAGGAAAGAAGGAAGGAAGGAAGGAAATAGAGAAGGAAGGAAATTGAGAAGGAAGGAAGGAAGGCAGGCAAGAAGGAAGGAAGGAAATAAGGAAAGAAGGAAGGAAGGAAGGAAGGAAGGAAGGAAGGAAGGAAGGAAGGAAGGAAGGAAGGAGGGAAGGCAGGCAGGCTTTTCTTGGAGGCGGAAGAGGAACTCCAGGGAGAGAATCAGGAAGCCTAGCGTTGGAGGAGACCTCAGAGGCCACCCAGCCCATTCCCCTTCAGTTGGAAAGGAAGACACCATCAAGACACTCCCGACAGATGGCCATCCAGAGAGGGAAGGAGACTCCAAGGCAGTCTATATTCCACTCTCAAGGCCATCCAGTCCAACCTGCTTCTGCCAGAAAGAAAGAGCCAACTTTGCCAAAGCATCTAAGAAGCTGGGCTATGGGTTTCCTTCCACACTCTGTCCTTTTCCCTCTTTTGCCGGATTTCCTTCCTCTTCTCCCGTCCAAGCCTTCGGAGCTCCCTGTTCTGTTCTTTCAGTGCATAGAATCATAGAGTTGCCAGGCAGGAAAACACCATCTGATCCCTCCCGACAGAGGGCCAACCAGTTTAAGCAGAAACTGGTTGGCCCTCTGTTGGGAGGGATCAGATGGTGTTTTCCTTTTGGACCATGAATTCGGCTTTGGAGGACACCAGTTTCCCTTCCTTTGGCATTCTTTGCAACTGGGGCTGGACTGGATGGTCTTTGGGGGCCCCTTCCCAACTCTATGACGCTCTGATTCAATAAAGCTACGAAGCCAAACAAGAGGGAACCCAGAAGGTCCGGTCAACAGAATCTCAATAACCGAAGCAGCCCATGGACTCGTCTTTGCAATACGTTTGAGCTTGGATGTCCACTCGCTCGCTGACCTTTCCTTTTGCAGAATCCACACCTTGCAGACGGAAAGGCCGGCCTCCGCGGACTCAGGGCAAACTCTCCAGTCAACGCTTTAATATCTTCCTTTTTTCCACGAGACACAAAGACACGACTGCATAATAACCTGGCTTCATAAAGGAGCAATTTAAGCTCTGTATTTCAGGATGAAAGCATCGCAGAGAATGCACATGTTCACCAATGAAAGCACTTTGCAAAACCGTCCAGGCTGAGAAACTGAAATCGATGTTTTGCCTTTGTTCCCAATCGAATAGAGCTGGATCCAAGTTATATTTTGATGATAAATGTCTCTCGAATCAATGTCTGCAAAATCTTTTGCGGGGAGTATCAATTTATGGCATTCTATGCTGGAAGATCATTCTATGCGCAAAAAATGGAAAAATTAAAACCTACCATCAAAACTGGAAAGATTATGGAGACTATGGCTGGGATCCTATGCCATATTCAATCCAGATCATCTGCCTTGAACTGGACTATATGGCAGTGTAGACTCAGACAATCCAGTTCAAGGCAGATAATATGGATTATATAGCAGCGTAGAAGGTGTCTGGATCTACACTGCCATATAATGCATTTTGGAATTGCATTAAATAATAATGACGACGACAACAACAATAACAACAACAACAACAAATTTTTGTTGTGCCAGCTGTCAGCTCTAGTTTGTAGTGCAGTTTTCTTGTACTGGTTTTTTGTCTGCTGTGCTTTGAGGAGTTTCTGATTTTTGAATTCAATCAAAGCAGGTTCTTCTCTTTGCTTTCCATATTCTGCCAGGGCATCTTCTTCTTCTTTGACTGCTTGTTTTACTTGCAAGAGTCCTCTGCCCCCTGATCTTCTAGGCAGATATAGCCGGTCAACATCACTGCGAGGGTGCAGGGAATGATGAATGGTCATGAGTTTTCTTGTTTTTCTGTCCAAATTGTCCAGTTCCGCCTGTGTCCAGTTTATAATACCAGCAGTATATCTTATGACAGGTATGGCCCAGGTGTTTATGGCTTTGATGGGAAAAAAAAGTACAAGAAAACCACACTACAAACTAGAGCTGACAGCTGGCACAACAAAACATTGCATGGAAAGTTCCTTAACAAAAGTGAAGGAAAAGCTGGCCCATGCCTGTCTTAGACCCATACGTTTCAAACTCCTTTATATGGCAATATAGATCCAACCCAATGCAAAATTAAGCCACAAGAGTTATTTAAAATCAGAACACAGCTAGATCCAACTTCACCTCTATTTGGATTTCCACATGAACAAACAAAAATGTGAATTTCATGCTGTGATGTTTTAGGATTAGAGGAGAAAAGATGCACAAAAACGGAAACCTAATGAACATAAGCGTAATGCTATTGGTCAGTGCAGGAAAGGTGCCCCGTTGTCCAGATGGCCAAAGCACACCGGCCGGCCACCCGTCCTCCTAATCTCTTTCATTTTAAAGGGCTAATCCTCCTTGATTGAGACAGAGAAAGATTTCAATTGCAGCGCCTTCTCCGTCTCTTTCTTGCAAACAGAGTCCCGACAATGTCCTCTGAGTATTCTTTGCTTAAGAAACTAATGATTAAGATTAATCACTGAATTGATGACGATGCAGACTTGTGAGCATGAGAGTAAGTCCACTTATGTTATATGCACATGTAACAAAATTTGAAACATGCGTCTGTTCCTGGTTTGAAAGCATTATTTCCTCTTTAATTGTGCAGTCCTGACTTTGAAAGTACGGTAGTTGTTCTGCTCCAGAAACTTTGTTTTCGTGCCACAAACTACTGTATAAGCCGACCCTAATATAAGCCGAAGCACCTAATTTTACCACAAAAAGTGGGGAAACTTATTGACTCGAGTATAAGCCGAGGGTGGAAAATGCAGCAGCTAGTGGTAAATTTCAAAATGAAAATATATCCCAATGAAATTATATTGAGGCATTAGTAGGTTAAAGGTTTCTCAATATTTACCGTATTTCAAAGAAAAACAGTAAACTTGCTCTGTAAGTGGAAAAGTAGGGTCAGCAAAAACAATATGGTCTTAACAACAACAACAATAATAATAGTAATAAAAACTTCATTTGTACCCTGTCCTATCTCCCCATGGGGACTCAGGCCAGCTTCCAACATAGTAACAGGCATACATTCAGTGCCTATATAAACAATACAGAGCTAGATATACATCTATAATTATATATACTAATTTCACATATGCATTTCCCCCTGAAATGTTTGCAAATCCTCTCTCTCTATATGTGATTTCCCTCCAGCAATATTTGCAAGCGCTATATATTTATGTTTATATCTATCTAGAAATCTCTATGTGTGTGTGTGTGTGTGTGCATTTCCCCTGCAATATTTGCAAGCCCTACATATTTGTTTATATTTATCTAGAAATCTCTGTGTGTGTGTGCATTTCCCCTGCAATATTTGCAAGCCCTACATATTTGTTTATATCTATCTAGAAATCTCTATATGTGTGTGTGTGTGCATTTCCCCTGCAATATTTGCAAGCCCTACATATCTATATTCATATCTATCTATCTAGACATCTCTCTCTATATAGATAATTATATTTGTATAGGATTTGCAAAGACTTGCAAAAATATGAGGCGAAAATTCATATATAAAATAATGTATACACACAAATACAGATATACAGGTACATTGAAATCTCTAGATATGTTTATAGGATTTGCAAAGACTTGGAAACATATGAGGGGGAAATTCATATATAAAATTAATGTATATAGATAGATAGATAGATAGATAGATAGATAGATACAAACATAAAGATACATAGGGATTGCAAAGGTTTGCAGGGGGAAATGCCTATATATCTGTAGCAGAGATTAACAAATATTTCAGGGGGAAATGCTTTTATAAGATTAATGGGTATAGATATATTCTTCTTCCTGACTTGCAAGGGCTTCTTTCCCTTTTCAAAATATTCCCTTGGTTAAGAGCAAGGAAGGCTTTGCAAAAGTAAACACTGATAAGGGAGGGTAAGAGGAGAGATAAATATATCATATCTTGCAAGCAACGGCCTCCCGGCTTGACCTTGACCCGATTATAAGCCGGGGAGGCTTTTTCATCATAAATATGGGCTGAAAAACTTGGCTTATCTTCGAGTATATACGGTATGTTGAATTGGTTGAGACTCGATGATGAGAGATTCATCGAAAAACTAGACCAAGATGTGCTACAGCAGGATGTCCCTCCTGCAGAAACAAAGTTTTTGCAGTTCAATAAACTTTTCCCATGTGTTTATGATTAAAAAAAAACATTAGGAAATGGCATTCATGACACAGGAACAACAATCGTGTTACATAGTGTTAAAAGTGAGGAATCATGTGAAAGCCAAAAGCGATGCATATGTAGAGTGCATTGCGTCCATACTACAGAATGAATAGATAACAAATACACTTTCCTCCAACAGACAAGAGTTCTTTCTTTCTCCCACCCAGGACAGCATTCCACAGATAGATAGATAGATAGATAGATAGATAGATAGATAGATATCAACCCCACTTGCCTATTTTCCAACAGACCTCACAACCTCTGAGGATGCCTGCCACAGATGTGGGAGAAACCTCAGGAGAGAATGCTTCTGGAACATGGCCAAGCAGCTCATAGAAAACTCATAGCAACCCATTGCAAAAATTCTATGTGCAAAAACGCATATTAAAAGGTGCGTCATAGCACAGTCAGAACATAAACATTGCAAAAAATTCTATGTGAAAAACACATATTAAAATATAGTTTTATAAACAATACATATTAAAACTATTTTGATAAAATACATTGTGAGTGAAACTTGGCCCTGCTTTAACTGCCGTGGCTCACAACTTATGAGGATGCCTGCCATAGATGTGAGAGAAACCTCAGGAGAGAATGCTTCTGGAACATGGGTGTACAGCCCGGAAAACCCATAACAACCCAGAATGAATATAGTTTGGCACCACTTTAAGTGCCACAGCTCAAGGCTATGGGATTTTGGAGAAGGACAAAGGGCTTGTCAGACGACAAGTCCCATGACCCCATAGATTAAGCCATGGCACATATCGTGGTTTGAAACCACATTCTTTCCACAGTGTAGACCAGGCATGGGCCAACTTTGATGCACCCTGAGATGAGTTTACTACTCATGGCAAGAGGCATGTACTCCGAATGCCCGGTGTGAATGTTGCAACTGGCCACCTTGATTAGCACGGAATGGCCTTTCAGCTTCAAAGCCTGGCTGTTTCCTGCCTGGGGGGATCCTTTGTTGGCAGGCGATCCATGTGGGCAAAACATCAGGCGAGAATGCTTCTGGAGCATGGCCAAACAGCCTGGCAAAATCACAGCAACCCAGTAGATTCGATACTTTGAATCGAAGTAGAAAACTGTACAACTCAAAGAAGCTTGATACTATCTATATATATAAAAGGGTAATGAAATTTCGGCCGAGGACAAAGCAACAAAACGACACATCCCAGAAACACTAAACTTGGCAGCACAACCCCTCATCCAAGCCTCTACGTTCATACAACAAAAAGAAAAGAAAAATAAAGTCCTAATTAGAGGGAGAGGAATAATTGTTTTTATCCAATTGCTGCCAGTTAGAAGGCTAAGCTCTGCCCACTTGGTCTGCTGTCAGTTAGAAGGCTAAGCTCCACCCACTTGGTCTCCTAGCAACCCACTCAGCCCAGGGCCACTTCAATCAGGCCTCTTCCACACTGCCTCTAAAATAAGAATATCTGATTTCAACTGGATTATATGGCAGTGTAGACTCCAGATGAGCACCAACCCCCAGAGTCAGACACGACTGGACTTAATGTCTGGGGAAAACCTTTACCCTTGACCTTAACTACCACCAATTCCTCAATACTTTATTTCCCAGACCACCAGACTTCGCCACAGCAACGCGTGGCCGGGCACAGCTAGTAGCTATATATACACTTCGAGAAGAAGATTTATTATGTGTCGATCCTTTGTGAATGATTGAGTTATAATGCATATATTTACATGTGTACTACTAATCTACTAATGAATGGAATTAACTTCAAGATGTGTGTACAGTGGGCTGCCATTAGGAGTAGATAAAACAGAGTTCGAAGATGTTAACAGATAAAATAAGGAGAAGGAATATTACGCAGAGGAGGGAAGATCACACTAGAGATTGGATGCCCATGTAGATAAATGATCCCACTGATTTCAATGGACATTGACCACTTTGGTTCTTAAACACGCTTCTGGAATGAGCTTCGTGTATTCCAAGTAGACTGGAACGTACTTAGTCCTAATCCTTTTTTATACTGGTTTTAAACCACTTCATTGGATGTGTTGCAATAGCAGATTCCCAGATTAGCCTAGTGTTTACACCTTATTTTATTTTTTTGGTTATTTAATATTTAATGTTTATTTTACTTAAGTGATATTTGTCTTTACTGTTCTAATGTAGCACAAATCCTATGTAAAATCATACTACGTATTTTTGACATTAATATTGAAATCTGAAATATATACAGAAAGTCTTTACTTTTTAAATAACCACTTTGGTCAATCATTTATCCACTTTGGTCAATGTCAAGAGATGTAGTTCCTGCACTTTAAAGGGCACCGTAAAGGGCATTTCCAAGTCCAGCTTGGCCAAGGACAGGCAGGTCACACTCTCTCAGCCCCGGAGGCGGAAGACTCACCTGTGGGAAGTGAAGTTGTCGTAGGAGCCCACGGTGTAGTGCCGGAAGAGCCGCTTGGTCCGGTCCTCTCGGGTTTCTGCCGGGAAAGAGGAAGAAGAAGAAGGTCAGTGGCAATGGGCCTTGGCATCCTTTTGCACACTCAGCCCTCACCAGCCTTTGCTCTCCTCCTTCTCTTCATCCTCTTCCTCCTCCTCACCTCTTCCTCACCCTCCTCTTCTTCTTCACTTGCCTATTCCTTCACTTCCTCCTTCTCTTCCTCCTCTACTTCTTCTTCCTCTCCCTCATTTGTGCTCCCCCCGTGTTTGATTTGAACCAGCAACCTTCAGGTCAGCAGTCCTGTTATCACAAGGGTTTAACCCATTGCACCACACTATAGAATGAATATTGTCCCGCACTCAGCCATTATTATTATTATTATTATTATTATTATTATTATTATTATTATTAAAATATCCTCTGACTGTAACAATTAATGATTTAGATAAGTTAGAGACAACTGCGCATGTCTAAGAATGACATTACTCAGTAATTTCTCGTTTATTTATTTATTTAATTTATATACCACTCTTCTCCCCCAGGGTGGTTGCTAGTTAGCCTTCTGCGCATGCTTGTAATGACATTACTCAGTAATTTCCTGTTACTAGTTAGCCTTCTGCGCATGCTTGTAATGATATTACTCAGTAATTTCCCATTGCTAGTTAGCCTTCTACGCATGCTTGTAATGACATTATTTATTTATTTATTTATTTATTATTTACAGTATTTATATTCCGCCCTTCTCACCCCGAAGGGGACTCAGGGTGGATCACATTACACATATAGGCAAACATTCAATGCCTTTTAACATAGAACAAAGAAAGACAAACATAGGCTCCGAGCGGACCTCGAACTCATGACCTCCTGGTCAGAGTGATTCATTGCAGCTAGTTGCAGCTGGCTTGCTCTCCTGCCTGCACCACAGCCCAGGCCATTACTCTGAATGACATTCAGGCGCATCTGAATAACATTCAGGCGCATCTGAATGACATTACTCAGTAATTTCCCATTGCTAGTTAGCCTTCTGCGCATGCTTGTAATGACATTACTCAGTAATTTCCTGTTGCTAGTTAACCTGCGCATGCTTGTAATGACATTACTCAGTAATTTCCCGTTGCTAGTTAGCCTTCTGCGCATGCTTGTAATGACATTACTCAGTAATTTCCCGTTGCTAGTTAGCCTTCTGCGCATGCTTGTAACGACATTACTCAGTAATTTCCCGTTGCTACTTAGCCTTCTGCGCATGCTTGTAACGACATTACTCAGTAATTTCCCGTTGCTAGTTAGCCTTCTGCGCATGCTTGTAACGACATTACTCAGTAATTTCCCGTTGCTACTTAGCCTTCTGCGCATGCTTGTAACGACATTACTCAGTAATTTCCTGTTGCTACTTAGCCTTCTGCGCATGCTTGTAACGACATTACTCAGTAATTTCCTGTTGCTAGTTAGCCTTCTGCGCATGCTTGTAACGACATTACTCAGTAATTTCCTGTTGCTAGTTAGCCTTCTGCGCATGCTTGTAACGACATTACTCAGTAATTTCCTGTTGCTACTTAGCCTTCTGCGCATGCTTGTAACGACATTACTCAGTAATTTCCTGTTGCTACTTAGCCTTCTGCGCATGCTTGTAACGACATTACTCAGTAATTTCCTGTTGCTAGTTAGCCTTCTGCGCATGCTTGTAACGACATTACTCAGTAATTTCCTGTTGCTAGTTAGCCTTCTGCGCATGCTTGTAACGACATTACTCAGTAATTTCCTGTTGCTAGTTAGCCTTCTGCGCATGCTTGTAACGACATTACTCAGTAATTTCCTGTTGCTAGTTAGCCTTCTGCGCATGCTTGTAACGACATTACTCAGTAATTTCCTGTTGCTAGTTAGCCTTCTGCGCATGCTTGTAACGACATTACTCAGTAATTTCCTGTTGCTACTTAGCCTTCTGCGCATGCTTGTAACGACATTACTCAGTAATTTCCTGTTGCTACTTAGCCTTCTGCGCATGCTTGTAACGACATTACTCAGTAATTTCCTGTTGCTACTTAGCCTTCTGCGCATGCTTGTAACGACATTACTCAGTAATTTCCTGTTGCTACTTAGCCTTCTGCGCATGCTTGTAACGACATTACTCAGTAATTTCCTGTTGCTACTTAGCCTTCTGCGCATGCTTGTAACGACATTACTCAGTAATTTCCTGTTGCTACTTAGCCTTCTGCGCATGCTTGTAACGACATTACTCAGTAATTTCCTGTTGCTACTTAGCCTTCTGCGCATGCTTGTAACGACATTACTCAGTAATTTCCTGTTGCTACTTAGCCTTCTGCGCATGCTTGTAACGACATTACTCAGTAATTTCCTGTTGCTACTTAGCCTTCTGCGCATGCTTGTAACGACATTACTCAGTAATTTCCTGTTGCTACTTAGCCTTCTGCGCATGCTTGTAACGACATTACTCAGTAATTTCCTGTTGCTAGTTAGCCTTCTGCGCATGCTTGTAACGACATTACTCAGTAATTTCCTGTTGCTACTTAGCCTTCTGCGCATGCTTGTAACGACATTACTCAGTAATTTCCTGTTGCTACTTAGCCTTCTGCGCATGCTTGTAACGACATTACTCAGTAATTTCCTGTTGCTACTTAGCCTTCTGCGCATGCTTGTAACGACATTACTCAGTAATTTCCTGTTGCTACTTAGCCTTCTGCGCATGCTTGTAACGACATTACTCAGTAATTTCCTGTTGCTACTTAGCCTTCTGCGCATGCTTGTAACGACATTACTCAGTAATTTCCTGTTGCTAGTTAGCCTTCTGCGCATGCTTGTAACGACATTACTCAGTAATTTCCTGTTGCTACTTAGCCTTCTGCGCATGCTTGTAACGACATTACTCAGTAATTTCCTGTTGCTAGTTAGCCTTCTGCGCATGCTTGTAACGACATTACTCAGTAATTTCCTGTTGCTACTTAGCCTTCTGCGCATGCTTGTAACGACATTACTCAGTAATTTCCTGTTGCTACTTAGCCTTCTGCGCATGCTTGTAACGACATTACTCAGTAATTTCCTGTTGCTAGTTAGCCTTCTGCGCATGCTTGTAACGACATTACTCAGTAATTTCCTGTTGCTAGTTAGCCTTCTGCGCATGCTTGTAACGACATTACTCAGTAATTTCCTGTTGCTAGTTAGCCTTCTGCGCATGCTTGTAACGACATTACTCAGTAATTTCCTGTTGCTAGTTAGCCTTCTGCGCATGCTTGTAACGACATTACTCAGTAATTTCCTGTTGCTAGTTAGCCTTCTGCGCATGCTTGTAACGACATTACTCAGTAATTTCCTGTTGCTAGTTAGCCTTCTGCGCATGCTTGTAACGACATTACTCAGTAATTTCCTGTTGCTAGTTAGCCTTCTGCGCATGCTTGTAACGACATTACTCAGTAATTTCCTGTTGCTAGTTAGCCTTCTGCGCATGCTTGTAACGACATTACTCAGTAATTTCCTGTTGCTAGTTAGCCTTCTGCGCATGCTTGTAACGACATTACTCAGTAATTTCCCATTGCTAGTTAGCCTTCTGCGCATGCTTTTAAAATACTGATTGGAGATCCACCCCAACAGGAAAGTGTGGCAGTTCCTTTATTCAGCCTGAGCTGAGTAAATACATCTCGGTGCATCTACACTGTGGAATGAATGTGGTTCAACCCCCTTTGAAATGCCTTGGCTCAAGGCTATGGAATCCTAAGGACTGTAGTTTAACAAGGCCTTTGTCCTTCTCTGGCAAAGAGTGAGAACTGCAACTGCAACAAATTAATGGCACTTGCAAGATGGGAATTGGCAATTGGGTTCAATTCTATGAATGTCTGAATCCGAAGATGCAATGGGGGAAGCAGCATTCTGCTACCTTGGCGCATTGCAAAGCATAGAATTGGGAAGGGAACCCAAAGGCTCTCTAGTCCAACCCCAGCTGGTGCAATCTCTATGCAACTCTGCCTGTTTCTGGGGGTAAAAGGAACCGGTTTTTGCGGATCTCAAGGCACTTGCATCCATGGTTTAGACCAGGGGTCCTCAAACTTTTTAAGCAGCGGGCCGGTCCACAATCCTTCAGACTGTTGAGGGGCCGAATTATCATTTGAAAAAAAAAATGAACAAATTCCTATGCACACTGCATATGTCTTATTTGTAGTGCAAAAAAACAACAACAATGAAAGAACAATACAATATTTGAATATAAGAACAATTTAAATCTATCAGGATTTCAATGGAAAGTGTGGACCTGCTTCTGGCCAATGAGATAGTCAAGTTAATTAGGATTGTTGTTGTTGTTGTTGTGTGCCTTCAAGTCATGTCAGACTTTGGGCGAGCCTAAAATTATTCATTCATTCATTCATTCATTATTACTACATTAATTTACTACATTTATATCCCACCCTTCTCACCCCGAAGGGGACTCAGAGCAGCTGTATGTACATACAATATATTATATTATTAGCATAGCACAATATTAGCATTATATATTACTATATTGAACTATACCACTATACTGTAATATTATATGTAATATATAACAAATAATTAATATTATTATATGGTATTACTATTAGTATTATATTGTATAACATATTTTTATCAATATTATATGTATATATAATATATTATTAAAACTGATATAAAAATATTATATTATAAAACGGAGGGCGGGGGCCAGGTAAATGACCTTGGAGGGCCGCTCCGCCCCCCCCCCCCCTCGGGGCCTTAGTTTGGGGACCCCTGGTTTAGGCAATATATATGTTAATGTGGTCCCTGGGGGGTCCCTTCCAATGGTAGGATATTAAATATATCTGCATGCTGATTAAGTGTAGACATCAAGGCAACAAGGTTCCCTCCCGCAGAGCTCAAGAATATAAAAGCGCTCTCCGCCGGCAGCCTTTAAGTGGCAAAAAGAACATCCTCAGACTCCGTTTAATGGGCTGTTTGCGCATTAAAAGGGGTCAAGGCCCCCCTTGAAAGACCGGCAGGAAGAGAAGGACAATGGACACACAAGAGAGACACACAATCTCCCACAGCACTGAGCGCCACAGGTGCCTTTTAAGCCTTCTTATGCGCAGACAGGTGGTCCTCGCTCTTCAGACCATTTCCCTGCATCTGAATGAAAATGAATGTCGTTCAGCTTTAACTGCCGGTGTTCAACGCTACAGGAGTTGTAGTTTTACAAGGTTTTTGCCCAAAGAGTGACGGTGCCTTGTTGAACCATGAATCCCAGAAGTCCACAGCATGAAACAATGTTTAAACAAAGGCTAGATGGCTGTCTACCAGGAGGGCTTGGATTCTATGTACCTACATGGTAGAAGTGGGTTGGACTGGATGGCCTCTGGGGTCTCTGCAATTCTCCCACAACACTATGTATAAGTAACACAATTTTTGTTCCTGAATTATCAATGCCATTTTCTAATTGGTTCTATCATAAAAACATGGGAAAATGTTTATTAAAGTGCACAGACTTTGTATTTGCAGGAGGGACATAATCCTGCAGCACATTAGATTATTCTACTAGCTGTGCCCGGCCACGTGTTGCTGTGGCATCGTCCTAAGTGGGTTTTTGTTTGTGGAGGCAAGTATAAATGTTGTAAGTAGTCACCTTGATTAGCACTGAATGGATTTGCAGCTTCAAAGCATCGTTGTTTCCTCCTTGGGGGAATCCTTTGTTGGGAGGTGTTAGCTGGCTGTGGTTGTTTCCTGTCTGGAATACCCTTATTTTCAGAGTGTTGTTCTTTATTTACTGTCCAGATTGTGGATTTTTTTTAAAATGCTGGCTGCCAGGTTTCGATGGTTCCCAGAAACCCAGTAATAATAATAATAATAATAATAATAATAATAATAATAATAATAATGACTCTGAGGGGGGAATCCTTTGTTGGGAGGTGTCAGCTGGCTGTGGTTGTTTCCTGTCTGGAATATGTCTAGCTGTGCTCAGCCATGCGTTGGTGTGACATAGTCTGTTGTTATGGCTAACATCAACAAGTTTCCTGAGAGGCCTCTGCACATGCGTGGTTCGTGATTTTTGGTTTTGGGTGATTTTCTGTCATTTGGACCTCATTTTAAAGGTTTTTTTTTAATTGAAAGACATAGATTAGATGACTATGTCTTTTGTGGCCAAATTTGGTGTGATTTGGTCCAGTGGTTTTGTTGCTTACTCCATGGGAATTACGCACATTACATTTATATATATAGATTATATTATATTATATTATATTATATATTATTATTGGAGCCCCTGGTGGTGCAATGGGTTAAAGCCTTGTGCCGGCAGGACTGCCAACCAGTGGTTCAAATCCATGAGCAGGGTGAGCTCCCATCTATCAGCTCCAGCTTCCCGTGCCAGATAATGAGAGAAGCCTCCCACAGGAAAGTAAAACACCTGGGCAACGTCCTTGCAGACAGCCAATTCTCTCACACCAGCAGCGACTTGCAATTTCTCATATCGCTCCCGACACAGAAAAAAATATTATTATATTATCATATTATAATTATAGTATTACTATTGTATATTACACTATGTATCACAATTTCCTATTTGATTCTATCAGAAAATTTTGGGAAAGGTTTATTAAACTGCTAAAGAACTTTGTTTCTGCGGGAAGGACATTTTGCTCTAGTTTTCCATTGAGTCTCAACCAATTCAACACAGTTTCTGGCACATAAACAAAGTGAATGGAATATTACAACTACTGTCAAAGTAAAGACTACTCAATTACATAGGAAATAATACTTCCAAACCAGGAACAGAAAAGTTTTCAAATGTTGTGGCATTGTTTTTCTGGAGGCGCCGCAGTGCCCGCCTTGGCCACCAGGTGGGGCTCGTCCTTTGCCGAAAGGCCGCTCAGGAAGCGTTTAACCCGCTGACCCTCTGATCATCAGAAGCACTTGAGAAGCAGATGTTCCAATTGGAAGCCAAAGCCCGGCTGCCAAGGAAGGCGGCTGCGGGATGCGGGCGCTCTCTTCCTCCAGCCTCGGCCTTCAAGGAGAGTCTCCTGCGCTCTCAGACCAAGGCCCGTCTCGGATCCCTGCTCCCAGAAGAAGGGATGCTATTAGGAACACATGGGAGCTGTAGTCCGGGGCCGGGCTGTGGCGCAGGCTGTTGAGCAGCTGCAATAAATCACTCTGACCATGAGGTCATGAGTTCGAGGCCAGCCCGTGGCGGGGTGAGCACCCGTCAATTAAAAATAAAAAATAGCCCCTGCTCGTTGCTGACCTAGCAACCCGAAAGGTAGTTGCATCTATCAAGTAGGAAATAAGTTACCACTTATAAAAAAAAGTGGGGAGGCAAGTTTAACTAATTTACGACCTGGAATGAGGAAGTGCTGTGAGAGTGGACGATGAAGCAGCTGCTCCCCCCGTGGCCAGAATCGAGCATCCCTTCAGGAGAAGGTTAAATTGCCTCTGCGTCTGTCTCTGTCTCGGTTCTATGTGTATATGGGCATTGAATGTTTGCCCTATATGTATATGAGTCCCCTTTGGGGTGAGAAAGAAGGGCGGAATATAAATACTGTAAATAAATAAATAGTCCAACTGGAAGGATGCTTTCGGCCTGTAGTTCTGAACAGAAAACAGTAGCCCTTCCCAAGCAGCCAATGGCGATTGAACTAAGAACATACAGACCTGTCTTTATTTGAAATGCACTTCTCTCGCCCTGAGATTCCTCCCCATTGCTTTGAGGGAGGGAGCAAAGCATTCTGGGAACCTCAGTGGGTGGAGACCACTGGCTTCTTAACCTTTGAGGTCCCTTTCGCTCAATGTTAAGGCTCTTGGAAAATTCAGCAACAGTAAAAAGTTTCCAAACGCCACCTGCTGACTGTTTTGGGGATTTAAATGAATCTGTTGTGGTATGGTTGCATTGGACTCTGCAGAAGATGCTTCAACTGTACTTCATAATAATAATACTTCTGTTTTATAATATTTATAATATATAATAGGTATAAAATATAATAAATCAGCATTATTTGCAAGGCTAACTCAACAGGTTGATTTCCGGGGTTATTGTATGTTTTCTGGGCTATCTGGCCATGTTCCAGAAGCATTCTCTCCTGACGTTTTGCCCACATCTATGGCAAGCATCCTCTAAAGATACCTCACAACCTCTGAGGATGCCTGCCATAGATGTGGGCGAAACGTCAGGAGAGAATACTTCTGGAACATGGCCAGATAGCCCAGAAAACACACAACAACCCCGGAAATCAGCCTGTTGAATTAGCCTTGCAAATAATGCTGATTTATTATATTTTATACCTATTTTAAATGCCTATGTGCCTGAGGTCATGTTAACATTTCTCAGACGAAAAAAGGATCCCAAGTGGAAAGGTTTAAGAAGACCTGGTCTAGATGACCCTTGGGGGTCCCTTCATGGCTCTACAAATGAAAGCTGATGTCCTTTCTCGCTGTAACTTGATCACAGACTGATCCCGCCATTGCAAACCCCCAATGCAAAGAGAACCCCACGATAAACTTTGTTCTCCCCCCACTCCATTCACAAAACAGGGCTGCAACTGGTTCAGAGAGAAAGAGAGAGAGAGAGAGAGAGAGAGAGAGAGCGCTATTGGCTCTGATGGACACAAACGTCTGGAAGGACGATGCAGGAAGGGTTTTGTGCACCACGATATTCCCTAAATGGGGAGATCACAAGGGACCCCAGGAAGGTGCAGTGAAAGGTGGGAGGAAACGACGCAACACAGATTTTGTGATTGCAAAAGGACCGTGAAACAAACGAGGCCGAGTGACAACAGCGAAAGTGGGTCTCCATTGCAGCATTGCAAAGCCTGCACGCAAACAGGTTTCAAGTTCTAAATGAGTGCGGCAGAGACGCAAGTGGTAACGGAGCCATCCAAGGTGAAAATCTGGGGAGGTGAGAATCAAACCATGAAACAAACGAAGCCATGTATGCCGTGTTTGCAATGATGCAGGAATCACGCCCAGCCTTTAGGTTGCAAACATGGCGTACATGCAGGCTTCAAGTTCAAAATGAGTGTGTCACAGACACAACAAGGAGTGCAACGGGTCCAAGGTGGTGACGCCACGAGTGTCGCGCGTGCCACGTCCTCCATTCCCGGCATGCACTTCTGCTGAGCGGGTGAGGCTTTACCTACTCCCGAGAAGGACTTCCTGCCTGGGAGGCCAGAGGCGGCCGGAATCGGGGCTTGCGGGGGGCTCCGTCCACTCCGGTGCTTGACCGCTCCTGTGCTGGGCTTTGGCAAAACCGGCCCTGAGAGCCAAGGGATAATCCAGGGAAAAGGGGTTGGAAAGAGGGCGGCTTCGCAGCCAACGTAACCGAGATTCCTTTGCATTACTTTTCATTACAAAGATATTCCCAAATAGAGTGTTACTGGGAAAGCGCAATAGTCAAGTCTGACAATTCATGTGCAATTGCTAAAACGTAATGTCCGCAGGTCTGATTTGCACTACAATGTTGGCACCACCTGCCATCCGTATCCACTGATTCTGCACCCATGGATTCAACCATCCACGACGTGAAAATAGTTTTTAAACATTGACATTTTACACCGCCATTGCACATAACGTAACAACAATTAATGCAAAGTTGCTGTTGCAAAGCCTGGTATTTACTATAGGATTTGCTACAATTGGCCCTCCGTATCCACTGATTCTGCACCCATGGATTCAACCATCCACGACGTGAAAATAGTTTTTAAACATTGACATTTTACACCGCCATTGCACATAACGTAACAACAATTAATGCAAAGTTGCTGTTGCAAAGCCTGGTATTTACTATAGGATTTGCTACAATTGGCCCTCCATATCCACTGATTCTGCACCCATGGATTCAATTATCCACAACGTGAAAATAGTTTTTAAATATTGACATTTTACACCGCCATTGCACATAATGTAACAACAACTAATGCAAAGTTGCTGTTGCACAGTCTGGTATTTACTATAAGATTTGATACAATTAGCCATCTGTATCCACAAATTCCTCACCCATGGATTCAACCAACCACAACTTGAAAGTATTTCTTTTTACAAAACTCCAAAAAGCAAATCTTGGTTTTGCTATTTTACGACATGGATGCCATTTTATACTGCCATTGCGTATAATGTAATAACAATCAATGCAAAGTTGCTGAAACTTATTGTTGCAAAGTCTGGCACAGTAAAGTCTCACATCCAACATTCACTTATCCAACGTTCTGGATTATCCAACGCAATCTGACTCCCGCCCAGATCCACAACTAGGCAGCAAGGACTGCCTAGTTTTTTTTGGATTTAATGGATTTAATTTTCGACAGTGTTGTTACTGTAAGTTCATTTTATGCAAATCTATCTTTATTTGTAGTCAATTTGTTAGTAACCAAAGTTTTTATAGTCAATGTTTTCAATACAATGCAACGTTTTGGTGCTAAATTCGTAAATACAGTATTTACTACATAAAGTTACAGTGTATTGAACTGCTTTTTCTGTCAATTTGTTGTAAAATATGATGTTTTGGTGCTTAATTTGCAACATCATAACATAATTTGACATTTAATAGGCTTTTCCTTAATCTCTCCTTATTATCCAACATTTTCGCTTATGCAACGTTCTGCGGCTCGTTTATGCTGGATAAGTGAGACTCTCCTGTAATTGCTATAAGATTGGCCTCCCGTATCCACAGATTCTGCATCCGTCAACAACTTGCAAATATTCCCCAAAATACCCAGAAGTAAACCTTGTTTTTGCCCTTTTATATAAGCAACACCATTTCACAGCCATTGTATATAATGGAAGCCAGTGGAACCCAGTGGGCCTTTAGCCTTGTTTTCTTAATTTTTGTACCAAATTTTGCAATTACAGCAACATGAAAAAGAGGGAAGAAAAGGAAAGCAACAAGGGAGATGAATTCCAGTGCCGATGCCATGAGATTGCTGGCCTGTCGGGACAGAAGTGGGACGGGTTGCTGCGAGTTTTCTGGGATGCATGGCCAACAGGTTCCAGCAGCATTCTCTCCTGATGTTTCGCCTGCGTCTGTGGCTAATGCATCTTCAGAGGTTCTGTTGGAAGCAAGGCAAGTGGAGTGTAGATATGCCTGTGGAATAACGTGTTAATGTGGGATTTGTGTATTGGTAGTGTTTAAATGCAATTTGTGTCTTGCCAGTATTGCATACTGATTGCATCATCCAAAGTGTACTATAGTCTGGAAAGAGTTAATTGCTAAGAAGTTGTGGTGTCCTTGATGTGTGGCTGGAACTGGGGAGTGTCCAGACACAAGTGTGTGTGTATTACTGATTGCATCAGTTCAGTTCAGTTCTGTTCTGCGTTGAGTGCTGTCTGCTGAGAGTGAGAGTCCTGTGTCCTGTGTCTGCAAGTCTGTTTGTCTTGATTATTGCTGCATATAGTAAAACTTTGTTATATACCGTGTTTCCCTGAAAATAAGACAGTGTCTTATATTAATTTTTGCTCCCAAAGATGTGCTGGGTCTTATTTTCAGAGGATGTCTTATTTTTCCATGAAGAAGAATTCACATTTATTGTTGAACAAAAAATGAACATTTATTATATACTGTACTGTAGTTGTCATCACAAACCAGCATAAACAAACAAATTCCTCTCAATAATTTCTTGTTACTACCATTATTTCCATGTACAATTGGTATGTACATTTACTGATCCTACATGCTATGGTTTCTGTTTGGCAGGCATGCTTCCAAACAAAAACTTTACTAGGTCTTACTTTTGGGGGAGGCCTTATATTTAGCAATCCAGCAAAACTTCTACTAGGTCTTATTTTTCGGGGATGTCTTATTTTCGGGGAAACAGGGTAGTTTTACCAACGTCTCTGGGTGTCTCTTCGTTCTGCGTTCCACTGATTCCATCCAACTACTGCTGCGCTGCAATTACTCTGACATAACGTCCCGGGTGGGAGAAAGAAAGAACCCTTGTTGATGTTACGTTTAGCAAAGGACAAGGAGGATCCTCTCACCACTGCCGGGATCTGCAGCTGCAAAGTCAATCAGGGAGGGCGTCTGCATAGAGGTAGCCCAGCAAGCAGAGTGCATAGATAGATCCCTACCTGTGGGTGTTGCAATTAGCAAGCACGAGTAGCACTGAGTAGCCATGAAGGGCACAAAGCAGGGGAGAAATTTATTTTTATTTATTTATTTACAGTATTTATATTCCGTCCTTCTTTCTCACCCCGAAGGGGACTCAGGGCGGATTACAATGAACACATATACGGCAAACATTCAATGCCAACAGACAAACAACATACATTAGACAGACTCAGAGGCATTTTTAACATTTTTCCAGCTTCACGATTCCGGCCACAGGGGGAGCTGTTGCTTCACCGTCCAGAAGTGGCTGTACTTCCTCATTCCTTTCCTCGTGTTTTGCTGGCAGTTTTATGGTGTTGTAAATTAGCCTCCCGCATAAAGCGTCCCTAAATTTCCCTACTTGACAGGTGCAACTGTCTTTCGGGGCTGCATAGGTCAACAGCAAGCCGGGGCTATGAATGGTCGGAGGCTTAACCCAACCCGGGCTTCGAACTCAGTAGTGATTTATAGCTGCTGGTTACTAGCCATCTGCGCCACAGCCCGGCCCTTCAAGAACCCTCCCCTATTTTAGGAGCCCCATATTTTGCAAGGGGTGCGATAGGGACATGGCCCTGCAAGGCATATTTGTGGGGCTCCTGCGGACATCCCTCCATTGCAAGCTGGAAAGAGCCAAGATGGGGCAGTTTGGGGGTCCCTCTCGCCCTCCCTTTCCCCGGCCCCCCCTCGTTCCTCATTTGATCCCACTCCAGATAAGAGGACGGAAGGAAGCGTGGCTCCTTTTTCGGGTGACAATGGAGCGGGATTTATGGCCTTTCCGCAGCCAGAAAGGTCTAAATATAGCAGCTGCTGAGCCGGTGCTTAATGGACCTGTCAAGAAGGTCTGGGAATGGGAACCAGAGAGGCTGATGGAAGGAAGGATGGATCGAAAGAAGGAGAGATGGACAAGGAGAGTCCAGAACAGCACGGTGTGAACCCCCATTTTGCAGCCCCCAAAAGCCCCCACTGCCCTCCCAGTTGCATTCAAAACATCTGCCCTGAGATGCCCAAGACTGCACGCATCATGCGCCCAGGAAGGGCAAGCATGGTCCGGCATGGCCATGGCACTGCCCTTGTTATGGAATTGCCCACTCGGGATTCCTGCAGAGGAAGGTCCACTTATGAAGAGTCCTTGCAGACAAGTTAAACATGACTTGTGGCGCAGGCTGGTGAGCAGCCTGCTGCAATAAATCACTCTGACCATGAGGTCATGAGTTCGAGGCCAGCCCGTGGCGGGGTGAGCACCCGTCAATTAAAAATAAAATAAAAAATAGCCCCTGCTCATTGCTGACCTAGAAACCCGAAAGATAGTTGTATCTATCAAGTAGGAAATAAGGTACCACTTATAAAGTGTGGAGGCAAATTTAACTAATTTACGACGTTGGAATGAGGAAGTGCCGTCAGAGTGGATGATGAAGCAGCTGCTCCCCCCTGTGGCCAGAATCAAACATCCCCTCAGGAGAAGGTTAAATTGCCTTTGTGTCTGTCTGTCTGTCTGTCTCTGTCTCAGTTCGTTGTGTTTATGGGCATTGAATGTTTGCCCTATATGTATATAATGTGATCCGCCCTGAGTCCCCTTCGGGGTGAGAAAGAAGGGCGGAATATAAATACTGTAAATAAATAAATAAATAAATATTTGAAGGAAGGGGGTTGGACTGGATGGCCTTTGGGTCCCTTCCAACTCCAGCGTTCTCAGATTTGGAGTTGGAGCTGTTGGCCATCTGTCATGGGTGCTTCAATTGTGCTTTTCCTGCCTATTATGGCGGGGTGAGCACCCGTCAATTAAAAATAAAAAATAGCCCCTGCTTGTTGCTGACCTAGCAACCCGAAAGATAGTTGCATCTATCAAGTAGGAGATAAGGTACCACTTATAAAAAGTGGGGAGGCAAATTTAACTAATTTACGACGTTGGAATGAGGAAGTGCCGTCAGAGTGGATGATGAAGCAGCTGCTCCCCCCTGTGGCCAGAATCAAACATCCCCTCAGGAGAAGGTTAAATTGCCTCTGCGTCTGTCTGTCTCTGTCTCGGTTCTATGTGTATATATATGGGCATTGAATGTTTGCCCTATATGTATATAATGTGATCCGCCCTGAGTCCTCTTCGGGGTGAGAAAGAAGGGCGGAATATAAATACTGTACATAAATAAATAAACAAATTCCAATAAATAAATAAATAAATAAAAGCCAATGGGATTTTGGCCTGCGTAAATAGGAGTCTGGGGCCTCCGGTGGCTCAGTGTGTTAAAGCGCTGAGCTGCTGAACTTGCAGACCGAAAGGTCCCAGGTTCAAACCCGGGGAGTGGAGTGAACGCATGTCTATCTTGTTTGCTGTGTCATACAATAAAATAATTGCATTGCTCGGGACACATTTTGCAAAAGGGACCTTTGCCAAAGGCCTGACGGAAACCACTATCCACAGCCTCGGTTGCCACAACGTTATGGCTATTTGCATTTCCTCCTCTTTATGTTTATTTTGTTTCAAAACCAGATCAGGAAGCGGCCTTGTTTTGCTTACAAAAGGGAAAAGGCCTGGGATGCTCTCAGGACCTCCTCGTGCACGCAAGGAATCCAATTGCAAATCCCTTCTTTTGCACATTCAAAAAAACCAAGCGCTTGATGCACCCAATTAGGAGAAATACTTAAGCCTCTCCTTAAAACCAATTGATTAAAAGAAACAATTTCCACTAAGCGATCGCCTTAAAATCCTTTGATTTAATGCAAATCTGGAGAAGGAAAAGGAGGAGAACATGGAGGATTTCATGGCAAAGGAGCAAGAAGGAGAGATTCCGGGGATCAGCCGAAAGCAAGGGCGGAGCGCTATAAATCTTCCCTTCAAGTGGATTTGGTTCGCTGGATGAAAATCCAGCTTCCCAAAGGACTACCCAGCATCCAGCTTTAGGAGTTGTAGATTCCCAAGGTTTTGGGAGTTGTAGTTTCCCAAGGATCGGGCGAGTTGTAGTGTCCCAAGGTTTGGGAAGTTGGAGTTGCCCAAGATCTTTGGGAGTTGCAGTTTCCCAAGGTTTAGGGAGTTGCGGTTTCCCAGGGTTTGGGGAATTGTAGTTTCCCAAGGTTTGGGGAGTTGTGCTTTTCCATGATTTGGGGTGTTGTAGTTTCTCAAGTTTTGAGGAGATGTAGTTTCCCAAGGTTTTGGGAGATTTAGTTTCTTGGGGTTTGGGGAGTTGGAGTTTCCCAAGGTTTTAGGAGTTTTTGTTTCCCTAGGTTTGGGGAGTTGGAGTTTCCCAAAGTTTTTGGGAGTTGCTGTTTCCCGAGAATTTGGGAGCTGTAATTCCCTGAGGTTTTGGAACTTGCAGTTTCCCAAAATTTAGGGAGTTGCAGTTTCCCAAGGTTTAGGGAGTTGCAGTTTCCCAGGGTTTGGGGAGTTGTGGTTTTCCAAGATTTGGAGTGTTGTAGGTTCTCAAGTTTTGAGGAGATGTAGTTTCCCGAGGTTTTGGGAGTTTTCGTTTCTTGGGGTTTGGGGAGTTGGGAGTTTCCCAGGATTTTGGGAGTTGCAGTTTCCCAGGGTTTGGGGAATTGTAGTTTCCCAAGGTTTGGGGAGTTGTGCTTTCCCGAGATTTGGGGTGTTGTAGTTTCTCAAATTTTGAGAAGATGTAGTTTCCCGAGGTTTTGGGAGATTTAGGCCCGGGCTGTGGCGCAGGCGGGAGAGCAAGCCAGCTGCAACCAGCTGCAATGAATCACTCTGACCAGGAGGTCATGAGTTCGAGGCCCGCTCAGAGCCTATGTTTGTCTTGTCTTTGTTCTATGTTAAAAGGCATTGAATGTTTGCCTATATGTGTAATGTGATCCGCCCTATAAATGCTGTAAATAAATAAATAAATAAATTTAGTTTCTTGGGGTTTTGGGAGCTGGAGTTTCCCAAAGTTTTTGGGAGTTGCAGTTTCCTGAGATTTTGGGAGCTGTAACTCCCTGAGGTTTTGGGACTTGCAATTTCCCAAGGTTTGGGGAGTTGTAGTTTCCCAAGGTGCCCTGCCGAACTACAAATGCCAGGATTCCATAACATTGAGCCATGGCAGTCAAAGTGGTACCAAAACCGCAATCTTTCCGGCTTAGATGCACCAAGAGAAAGCCAAAGACCTTGTGAAACTACACCTCTCGTGACCCCAATAGCACCACTAAATGGAGACGCAGCTTCCCAATATCCCTTCTTTCCTTCCCCGAAACATTTATGGCCAAGAGGCAGCAATTTCCTCCTTCAAAAACTGGAGCATGGGAGTGTGCCGCATTCGTTCGTTCGTTCCTTGGAAGCGGCCCTTAACTCGGCGCTGATTGTGAGCAAACCTGATCGTAACATTTAAACGCGAAAATGTTAATGATAATCAAGAGCCGCTTCAGAGTAATTAGCTCAAGGGCTGGAACTGGCAGCGGCAGAGACCCAGGCCAGAGCAATTAGCATCTTCCCAGTTTCACAGGGAGCGAGGAGGAAGAGAGAACAGACATACATCTGCACGGGAAGACTTGTTTTGGTTTTGGAGGAGGAGGGGGGTAGTCCTTCCTTGAAGGAAGAGAAAATACAAGGGAGAAGGAGGAGGAAGAGGAGGAGGAAAAGAATCCTATTAGGATTTTCTTGGCAAGGTTTATTCTGAATGGGTTTGGTCGTTGTCTTCTGAGGCTGAGAGAGTGTGACTTGCCTAACATCACCCAATGGGCTTCCAGGGTCGAGCAAAGGGGGTCACCAGCCAAAGCACAACAATGCAGTCTCTCCTAGTGTCCATTTCAATACAGAATGGGGAGAAAAGTGGATGGAAGATTTTCTGCAGCTGGCTTTTCTAATGCTCCAAACCAGGGGTCCTCAAACTTTTTAAGTGGAGGGCCGATTCACAGTCCCTCAGACTTTTGGAGGACCGGACTATGAAATAGTCAAAAATTAGGATTGTTGTTGTTATGTGCCTTCAAGTCATTTCAGACCTAGGTCAACCCTAAGTCTAAAGTTTTGGACAGGGGCCAGGTCAATGACCTTGGAAGGCCTTAGTTTGGGGACCCCTGATCTAGGAGATCTCTTAAGACCATAAGTAAGCAAAGAGACCTCCAAAGACCATCTAGATGGTCTCATAAGACCATAGGTAAGCAAAGAGGCCTTCAAAGTCCATCTAGATGGTCCCATAAGGCCGTAGCTAAGCAAAGAGACCTTCAAAGACTATCTAGACGATCTCATAATAGCATAAGTAAGTAAAGAGACCTCCAAAGACCAGGTAGACTTAGGTCAACCCTAAGTCTAAAGTTTAGGACAGGGGCCAGGCCAATTACCTTGGAGGGCCTTAGTTTGGGGACCCCTGCTCCAAACCATACGGCGCATCTACGCTGTAGGATTACTGCAGTTTGATGCCACTTTAACCTCTATGTCTCAATGTTATGGGACCCTGGGAGATGTAGTTTGGTGAGGCCCCAGCTCTCCTTGGCTGAGAAGGCTTGCACACGGACAATCCAAATCTAGGCTGGATCAGCATGTTGTCCTCCAGGGCAGGAGCCCTTCTTTACTTAACCACCACACTCCAGTCCAAGTTTATTGAAAATTATATCAAAAGCCATTCAGCAAAAATAGTAATACAAATGTCAAAGTCTAAATGTATAAAAAAACTCCATAAGATTCAAGGTACAAGAGTTGTTTCAAAACCCAAGACAACAAGACATCCAGCACAGGATACAAAAAAGGCAACATAAAAATCCAATACAGAAATCCAGGAATAATCCCTTAAACTTGGTAGTATGAAACTTGGGAGCATGAAACATGGAACTAGAAATCCCTTAGCAGGCCAGCTACGATTTGATCATGGATGTTGCTTCTTAAACTCCAACGTTGACCAGACTGCTAAAAAATCCCTCTGGTCTTTCTAATATAGACATGAAATCATGTTGCCTTCCCTGAGAACCTGATAACGGCTTTTTGGCTAACAAGCGCTGTGACTTTTGCAAACTCTGCTGGGCAGCTCTGCGTTCATGAAAACTTAAGTCTCCCATCCAACTGCTCATTAGTCTCTCCACCTGGAATTTCAGCCTCTGAGCTCAACTCAGCCTCTGACCTTGCTTCCCTAGCGAAAGGCTTCTCAACAACATCTGGGATGTGGTCTTCTCCAGCTACTGGAGACAGAGAGGACTCAGTTTTAGGACTTGAAATCTCCTAATGTCCAGTTCAAGAAAGTCAGGAGGGTTGCAGAGAGGTCATCCAGTCCAGCCCCTTTGCTGAACAGAAGGCCTCTGGCCGGAGCAAAAGTTAGAAGAAGGGGATGAAAAATGCTAGGAACTGCTAGAAAATGTTTGGAAATCCTGGAGAGATGGAGATGGCAGAGCTGCAAAACAGACCATCCAAGGAGAAGGCTGGACCAAGGCCACTGCCATGCAATCAGAAGCCCCTCCCCAAGGATTCACTACAGGACCCATCTTCCACATTTATCCTATCTTTCAACAACAATGAAGATGTGTTACCTGGTATGCCATCCATAACACCATGTAACAAAATCTGAAACATTTTTCTGTTTGTGGTTTGAAAGTATCATTTCCTGTTTAATTGTGCAGTCCAGACTTTGAAAGTACAGTAGAGTCTCACTTATCCAAGCCTCGCTTATCCAAGCCTCTGGATAATCCAAGCCATTTTTGTAGTCAATGTTTTCAATATATCGTGATATTTTGGTGCTAAATTAGTAAATACAGTAATTACAATGTAACATTACTGCGTATTGAACTACTTTTTCTGTCCAATTTGTTGTATAACATGAAGTTTTGGTGCTTAATTTGTAAAATCATAACCTAATTTGATGTTTGATGTTTTTACTCCTACTTCCTTTCTCACCTCGAGTTTTAATCTAGTGTTCATGTGGCCCGCCCTTGGTTTTATTGTTCTTTGATCTTGTTTAATGTAGTGTATATTTTCTTTTATTGTGTTGTTTAATGTGCTATGATTTGTTGTTCTATTATATTTTGTTATATTGTATTGTTTTGGGGTTGGCCCCATGTAAGCTGCCCCGAGTCCCCGTTGGGGAGATGGTGGCGGGGTATAAATAAAGTTTATTATTATTATTATTATTTAATAGGTTTTTACTTAATCCTTTCTTATTATCCAAGATATTCGCTTATCCAAGCTTCTGTCGGCCCGTTTAGCTTGGATAAATAAGACTCTACTGTAGTTGTTATTCTCCAGAAACTTTGTTTTTGTGCCACAAACTAGGCTGAATGGGTTGAAACTCTATGAGATACTTATTGAAAACAAAAGCAAAATATGCTGAAGGATAATATCGCTCCTGCAGAAGCAAAGTTTGTGCAGTTTAATAAACGTCTCCCATGTTTTTAGGATAGAACCCATTAGGAAATGACATTGACAACCCAGGAACAAAAATCATCGTGTTACATAGCGCAATGGATAATAATGATGCCGGTGGAGGGAAAGATGGGAAATCGGGTCTGGTTTGGCTTCCCATCCATCAGGACGCTGGCCCTTCGCTTCGCCTGCAGCTGATGCCGCCCCTTTTGGGTTGTCCTTCATCCAAGGGCATTGGATGGAAGGAATAAGGTGAGGAGGAGGAGGAAGGTTGCAAGGAAGAGGAAAGGCCGTGCAGACGACTCCCACAGTGTTGTTGTTGTGTTGATTTGGCTAAAGGATGGAGATTGCTGTGAAGCCCGTCTCCTCCAAATGGGATCTGCAAAGACCTGGGGATTGATTTGATACTGTTTCTGTTCTGCTGCTGCAGATCCAGTTTGGACAAGTTTTCAGTGCTGAGTGAGTACTGCTGGTGAAGAGAGCAGTGTGTAGTACTCAGAGAGGCCTTGCTATTTTGAGGCCTGTTTGCTGCTGAGAAAAGAGGGAGAAGAACCAGGACTGTATCCTTCTCTAAAGCAGATTTAGAATCATAGAATCATAGAATAGTAGAGTTGGAAGAGACCTCATGGGCCATCCAGTCCAACCCCATTCTGCCAAGAAGCAGGAAATCGCATTCAAAGCACCCCCGACAGATGGCCATCCAGCCTCTGCTTAAAAGCCTCCAAAGAAGGAGCCTCCACCACGGCCCCGGGGAGAGAGTTCCACTGGTGAACAGCCCTTCTCACAGTCAGGAAGTTCTTCCTGATGTTCAAGTGGAATCTCCTTTCCTGTAGTTTGAAGCCATTGTTCCGTGTCCATTTGTGGACTCAGGAAGGACTGTTTATGACTGTGGACTTCTGTAAGTGATCAGAGGGATTATTGTGAATACTACTGTTTTTTCTTGATCTCTTGGAATCAGTAAAGTTCCTGTATTTTTGTTCTGCAAACCTGAGTGGCATGTTATTGTTCTGCGAGTGACTCTAGATCACAAGCACACATAAGAGCTTCCATTTATCATCATGAATCCATAATACATCTGTGGACAAGAAGTCTATACAGTTTCCACCAAACGCAGCAGCATCGCCCAGATACGAATCAAAGAACACCAAAGGCACTGCAGACTTATTCAACCAGAGAAGTCAGCATAGTATTATTTGAGAACATGGAAATTCTAGACATTATGTCAGAGGACACAGAAAAACCACTATAATCCACACTCACATGGACACATTACAACAAAAAGGAGGAAACCATGAAAATGAACAAAATCTGGTCACCAGTGTTTTTAAAAAATACCAAAATCAAGACAGAAAATGAAGAACACCACTTAGAAATCCCGGACAGCAAGCAATAAAGTGTCAGTGAACACCTCTCAAAGAGAGGGTGCCTCCAGGCAACAATGGTCAGGCTACCTTGATCCTGATTGACTTTGTAGCTTCATGGCTACTCAATGTTGTTCAAGCTTGCTCGTTGCAACATGTACACTTGCTTCAAACAGACAAGGGTTCCTTCTCCCACCCTGGACATCCTTCCACAGGTATCTATGCACTCCACTTGCTTCATTCCCAACAGAACCTCTGAAGATGCCATTAGCCACAGATGCAGGCAAAACGTCAGGAAAGAATGCTACTAGAATGTGGCTAGACAGCCCAAAAAACTCATAGCAACCCTGCAGTGCTGGAGATCATGTTTCTACACCCAGATTGCTTGATCTCTGGGCAACGGAATCATAGAATCAGAGTTGGAAGGGACTCCACCAAAAATCTGCCATATTTAGGAACACACCACCAAAGCTCTCCTGGCAGAGGGCCAGCCACAGCCTCTGTTTCCAAAACCTCCATAGAAGGAAGGAGACTCCAAGTCAAGAAACAAATTCCTCTGCTAAACAGCTCTGATTGGAGACCGTGGCCACATAGTGACCGCCTCGTCTGCTGCAGAGCCGGTGTCTCCAAGCCTAGGAAATGGTTCCAAGTGTGCACTTGAGTGGACGTTCCCACAGAATGGTTTCACTCCTTTCCAGCCCCAGGAGCGACATGGAGGAGGCTGTTCTCTGTGCCTTTTAAGACCCAAACTGTTGCCATATTTGTTGACTGGGCAGTGGCTGCAGCAGCACCGGAGGCCAATGCTGTCCTATGCGCCATGCTCACAATGTGGCAGACCCCCAGCGAAGACTTGGCAGACTCCTCTGACGTGAAACCAGGGAACAGATGGCGGAGACGGAGCGCAGCAGGAAGCAGCCGCGAGAAGGGATGAATAATGAACATGTGGGAGGGAGATGCCTGAGCACCGATGGGTGCAAGAGCCCTGGGATCAAAGCAGGAGAAGAAGGCCTTGGGGTCCCCTCCCAGTTTGGACTGGGGTGCACTGGGAAGGGGGCCCTGCAGTGCTGGAAGGATGGCCTAATCCCAGATCAAAACACGAGGGTCCTCCAGGACAGGGATGGTCAGGCGTCCAGTCGATGCGTTCAAAGAATGGTCCCTTCCAAGGTAAAAAATGGGGGTCCTCCCTGGACAGAAATGGTCAGATGTCCATCCATCCAAGACAGTCAGATATCTAACTGGACACAGATGGTCTGACATTCACTTAAGACAGATATGGTCAGATGTCCATCTTATCCAAGGCGGTTGGACATCTAACTAGACACAGATGGGCTAACATTCACTTAAGACAGTTGTGGTCAGATGTCCATCTAATCCAAGACAGTCAGACATCTAACCGGACACAGATGGTCTGACCTTCACTTAAGACAGTTATGGTCAGATGTCCATCTTATCTAAGACAGACATCTAACTGGACACAGATAGTTTGACATTCACTTAAGACAGACATTGTCAGATGTCCATCTCATCCAAGACAATCGGACATCTAACTGGACACAGATGGACAGACATTCACTTAAGACAGAAATGGTCAGATGTCCATCTTAACCAAGACAGTCAGACATCTAACTGGACATACATGGTCGGACATTCACTTAAGACAGACATTGTCAGATGTCCATCTCATCCAAGACGGTTGGACATCTAACTGGACACAGATGGTCTGACATTCACTTAAGGCAGTTATGGTCAGATGTCCAGCTTCCTTGCACTCAAAGAATGACCACTTTCAGGCCACAATATTGGGGAGGGGTCTCTCAAGACAGAAATGGTCAGATGTCCAACTGTGCACTCCAAAACTTCTCGCAGACCAAAACATGGGGGTCCCCAAGATGGAGATGGTCAGGCGTCCAGCCAGCACAGCTTTCCTTGCACCTAAAGTCTGGCCAAAACACGGAGGTCCCTCAGGACAGAGAGGACCAGATGTCCATTTTATCCAAAACAGTTGGACATCTAACTGGACACAGATGGCTGGACATTTACTCAGACAAGTATGTTCAGATGTTCAGCTTTCTTGCACTCCAAGAATGGCCACTTCCAGGCCAAAGTATCGGGGGGGGGGGGGGTTCTCTCAGGACAGATATGGTCAGATGTCCATCTACTTGAAGTCCCGCAAGATAGAGATGGTCAGGCATCCAATCCTTGCACTCAAAATCTGGCCCCTTCAGGCTAAAACATGGGGTTCCCCAGGATAGAGGGTCAGATGTCCAACCAGACAGATGACCAGATGTACAACTGGATAGGGGTCCTCAGATAATTAACTGGACAGACATAGACATCCAACCAGGACAGAGATGGCCGGATGTCCAACCAGGACAGAAACAGTTAGGCATCCAACAGGTGCGGCTTCCTTGCATGCAAACGCTGGCTCCTTCAGGCCAAAACATGAGGATCCAAAAGGGTCAGAAGAATAGAAAATACGAAATAGCAAGAATCCAAAAATGATAAAAGCACATAACGTCAAGAAATCCAAAATCCACAGCGGTACTTCAAACAGAAACCCATGAACAAGAAAACACGAACTTTCCCAAGTTTGAGGAAACAAAGGCATGGACCGGAACAGGAAACTTGAGGATACTTGAATCATGAACTTGAGAGCAGAGACAGACAGGAGAGCCATCCCGTAAGGCAACATTATCTCCTGGAAGAGGCATGAAGCCAACACCACAATTTAATCCCGACCAAGTAGCCATGTGATCATGCCGAATGCACCTGGCCCTCAAGGTCTTATCACGGGTTCTCTCAGAATGTCTAATTAGGCTATTTTTCACTCCCTCCGTTCTCAGGCCTAATCTGGCTTCTCAGGAAAATTCCTCATCAGCCAAAGGCCATTTCTTAAGAGACCTGGGACTTTCACTTTCCCCAGTTGCCTGGGAACGAGCACAGGAATCCTAAACATCAGCCTCATCTGCCTGCAATTATCTTCCAACACTGACAGACTCTTCATTTTGACACCCATCAAACCCCCCGTCCTCTGAAATGTCAGGAAAATCCTCTGTCATTTGCTGAACTACAACACAAACCTCCTGAATGTTTCCAGCCAAAAGTGTGGCAGTGGCATAACGGAGAACCCACCCAGCCCTGTATCCCCCCAAACCTGTGGTCAAGATGAATGCAAAAAGGTTACCGTATATACTCAAAGATAAGCCAAGTTTTTCAGCCCTTTTTTTGAGTTGATAAAGCCTCCTTCAGCTTATAATGGGGTCAAGGCCAAGGCCGGGCAACAGAACCTGGATGTTCTGAATATATATGTCATATATTGCTTGCAATATATGACATATTTCTCTCTTACCCTCCCTTATCAGTGTGTTTTCCAAAGCCTCCCTCGCTCTTAACCAAGGGAATGTTTTGAAAAGGGAAAGGGGCCCTTGCAAGTTAGGAAGAAGAAAAATATGTATCCATTGATCTTATAAAAGCATTTTCCCCTGAAATATTTGTTAGTCTCCTACAGATATATAGGCATTAACACCCTGCATGCATTTGCAATCCCTGTGTACTTATATATCTGTATTTATCTATCTATCTACATTAATTTTATATATGCATTTTCCCCTCATATGTTTGCAGGTCTTTGCAAATTCTATAGACATAGGCAAATTCTATAGATCCATGTACCTGTATATATGTATCCATATACAGTAGAGTCTCACTTATCCAACACTCGCTTATCCAACGTTCTGGATTATCCAACACATTTTTGTAGTCAATGTTTTCAATACATCGTGATATTTTGGTGCTAAATTCGTAAATACAGTACAATAATTACTACATAGCATTATTTCATATTGAACTACTTTTTCTGTCAAATTTGTTGTTAAACATGATGTTTTGGTGCTTAATTTGTAAAATCATAACCTAATTTGATGTGTAATTGGCTTTTCCTTAATCCCTCCTTATTATCCAACATATCCACTTATCCAACGTTCTGCCGGCCCATTTATGTTGGACAAGTGAGACTCAACTGTATAACCTATTGATGCCTCGATTACTGTAATTTTATTGGTTTCTATTTTTATTTTGAAATTTACCCATAGCTGCTTCATTTCCCACCCTTGACTTATACTCGGGTCAATAAGTTATCCCAGTTTTTTGTGGTAAAATTAGGTCCCTCGGCTTATATTTGGGTCGGTTTATACTCGAGTATATACTAGTGTCGCAAAATGCGAAAATCTAGAACAGTAGAAGTTGATTTCTCTCTCCAAACTTGTGGTCATCCTAAAAATGTTCATCGCAACCCTCCAAGGCACCTGGAAATTGCCTGGGGAAGCCCACGGGTACCTGGAAACCCCAAATGCAAGAAGGTCCTGCTTCCTCCACCCCCAAAAGCAAAAGCCAAGCCAAGGGCAGTCCCATTTCATCACAACGTTGCTCCAAGGGAAATGCAAACTGGGCGCTGCTCACCTTGCCGCGGGTCGAACTGCCGCATCTGCACCTCCTCCACACATTCTGCCGGGAACCACCCGGTGCGGCCCTTGACGGTCCCTTCCCAGAAGCCCCCTTCTCCGACGCTCAGCACTGGAGGGACCGGGAGAGAAAAGAAAAGAAAAGAAAAGGGTGGAATGAGTGGGAGAGCCATTGCTTATGGCAGGGGTCCCCAAACTATGGCCCGTTGGCCGGATGTGGCCCTCCAAGGTCATTGACCTGGCCCCTGTCCTAAACTGTAGACTTAGGGTTGACCTAAGTCTACTTGGTCTTTGCAGGTCTCTTTGCTTACCTATGGTCTTATGAGATCATCTAGATGGTCTTTGAAGGTCTCTTTGCTTAGCTGTGGCCTTATGAGACCATCTAGATGGCTTTTGGAGGTCCCTTTCTTTACCTATGGTCCTATGAGAACATCTAGATGGTCTCTAAGGCTCTCCTTTCCTTACCTATGGTCTTATGAAATCATCTAGATGGCCTTTGAGGTCCCTTTCTTTATCTATGGTCCTTATAAAACCATCTAGATGGCCTTTGAGGGTCCCTTTCCTTACCTGTGGTCTTATGAGACCATCTAGATGGTCTTTGGAGGCCTCTTTGCTTACCTAAGGTCCTTTGAGATCGTCTAGATGGCCTTGGGGCCCCTTTCCTTACCTATGGTCTTATGAAATCATCTAGATGGCCTTTGAGGTCCCTTTCTTTATCTATGGTCCTTATAAAACCATCTAGATGGCCTTTGAGGGTCCCTTTCCTTACCTGTGGTCTTATGAGACCATCTAGATGGTCTTTGGAGGCCTCTTTGCTTACCTAAGGTCCTTTGAGATCGTCTAGATGGCCTTTGGGGCCCCTTTCCTTACCTATGGTCTTATGAAACCATCTAGATGGCCTTTGAGGTCCCTTTCTTTATCTATGGTCCTTATAAAACCATCTAGATGGCCTTTGAGGGTCCCTTTCCTTACCTGTGGTCTTATGAGACCATCTAGATGGTCTTTGGAGGCCTCTTTGCTTACCTAAGGTCCTTTGAGATCGTCTAGATGGCCTTTGGGGCCCCTTTCCTTACCTATGGTCTTATGAAACCATCTAGATGGCCTTTGAGGTCCCTTTCTTTATCTATGGTCCTTATAAAACCATCTAGATGGCCTTTGAGGGTCCCTTTCCTTACCTGTGGTCTTATGAGACCATCTAGATGGTCTTTGGAGGCCTCTTTGCTTACCTAAGGTCCTTTGAGATCGTCTAGATGGCCTTTGGGGCCCCTTTCCTTACCTATGGTCTTATGAAACCATCTAGATGGCCTTTGAGGTCCCTTTCTTTATCTATGGTCCTTATAAAACCATCTAGATGGCCTTTGAGGGTCCCTTTCCTTACCTGTGGTCTTATGAGACCATCTAGATGGTCTTTGGAGGCCTCTTTGCTTACCTAAGGTCCTATGAGATCGTCTAGATGGCCTTTGGGGCCCCTTTCCTTACCTGTGGTCTTATGAGACCATCTAGATGGCCTTTGAGGGTCCCTTTCCTTACCTGTGGTCTTATGAGACCATCTAGATGGTCTTTGGAGGCCTCTTTGCTTACCTAAGGTCCTATGAGATCGTCTAGATGGCCTTTGGGGCCCCTTTCCTTACCTGTGGTCTTATGAGACCATCTAGATGGTCTTTGGAGGCCTCTTTGCTTACTTATGGTCTTATGAGATCGTCTAGATCGGGGGTCCCCAAACTAAGGCCCTCCAAAATCATTGACCTGGCCTCTGTCCTAAACTGTAGACTTAGGGTTGACCTACGTGTGAAACGACTTGAAGGCACACAACAACAACAATCCTAATTTTGACTATTTCATTATGGAAAGGGGTGCCTCTTGCACCATGGACTTCATCCCAAGCACTGGAGCCTCCCGTGACAGAAGCAATGACCAGCACATTGTTGTGCAACTCAAGCTGGCTACATGTCTAGAGACCCCGAGTTCGAAATCCTGTATCCGCTTCCCTGCAGGATGCATTTCCCAAAGTTGGAGGCCTGTATCCAGAGATGGTGGGATCCTCTATCTTTTCAGTCAAGGCTGATTATTGCGCTTTTGGTTGTTTCTAGGAAGCGGCAAATCCGCTGTAGGCTTTAGGGGGCATCTACATTGCAGAATTTGTTTTGAGCTTTTGTAAATTTTATTTGATACATCTCGACAATTCACAAACTTGGCCATACAGGACTTATATCAGTCTACATTATTCCAAAAAGTAAATTAATGCAGTTTGACACCCCTGTTGAACTACCCAGACTGTCTTTAAGCAAGAATTTTCAATGCATGCCCTTTGTTCATCTCTATTTTATGCATTTTATAGAAATACGTTTTAATATGTAGCTTGTATAGAAAAATGCACATTTTAATATTGGATCTGTAGCATTTTTGCAATGTTTATGTGTTTTAATTATTCTACAACCCGCCTTGAGCCATAAGGAGAGGCGGGTAAGAAATATATATTTATTTATTGAGAGTATTTATATTCTGCCCTCCTTTCTCACCCCGAAGGGAACTCAGGGAAGATCACAATGTACATATACATGGCAAACATTCAATGCCATTAGACATACGACATATATAGACAGACACAGAGACAATTTAACATTTTCCAGCTTCTGGCTTTATGAGCATATGCTCGATTCCGGCCACAAGGGGGAGCTGCTGCTTCATCATCATCTATTTGTGACACCAAGTCCTTGATGGAGTACTTCCTCATTCTTTCACATGGACAATTTTTGTGGTGTCATAAATTAGTTAAATTAGCCTCCCTGTATAAAGCGGTACCTAAATTTCCAACTTCACAGATGCAACTGTCTTTCGAGTTGCTTAGGTCAACAATGAGCTAGGCTATTAACAGTCGGGAGCTCAATCTGACCTGGGCTGGACTCGAACTCATGACTTCTCGGTCAGTAGTGATTTATTGCAGCTGGCTCCTAACCAGCTGCACCACAGCCTGGTCCTCCTTGCTGTTATTAATTGCCGTGGCTCATTGCTATGAAACCCTGGGCCTTGGAAAACTGCATCTACTAGGGTTCCATAACATTGAGTCACGGCAGTTGGAACTGCATTCATTCTACTGCCATATAATGGCAGTTTGAATCTGCTTGATATGGTCAGCATAGACCCAATGTCATCTAGTTTAAACGGCACTGCAGTTCAGGTTGAATCTACACTGTGATATAATCCAGTTCAGTGCAGTTTAAACTAGATTTCATAAGTCTGCACTGGCCATATAAAGCAGATTCAGATCGCATTACATGGCAGTGTAGATCTAGCAAAAGGCATGGGCAAATTTTGGCCTTCGAAAAATCTATTATGTCCACTTTAAGGCTTTCAGAAAAGCCTTAAAGACACGGATGTGCACGCAAGCATTTAATAAACGAGAACATTGATTTCACATGGTCTGGACTAAGATTTATGTATGAGGATTTTGGACGAATGGATTTTAACTTAGATATGTTTTAAATTTTGTATAATGCATTTTTTACTCTGTAATGTTTTTCGTTTTTGTATGAATGGTTGTTTTAGCGTATTGTTTATTTATTGTAAGCCGCCTTGAGTTCCCTTGGGTTAGAAAGGCGGGGTAAGAATGCTGCAAATAAATAAACAAACAAATAAATAGGGTTGTTGTATGTCTTTCGGGCTGTGTGGCCATGTTCCAGAAGCATTCTCTCCTGACGTTTCGCCCACATGTATGGCAGGCATCAAATACCTCACAACCTCTGAGGATGCCTGCCATAGATGTGGGTGAAACGTCAGGAGAGAATACTTCTGGAACATGGCCACACAGCCTGAGAGACATACAACAACATTGTGATCCTGGCCATGAATGCCTTCGACAACACATTAAATAAATCTATAAATATAAAAGGGTAATGAAATTTCGTCCTAGGACAAAACAACAAAACTACACATCCCAGAAACACTAAACTTGGCAGCCATGCCTCTACGTTCATACAACAAAAAGAAAAGAAAAATAAAGTCCTAATTAGAGGGAGAGGAAGAATTGTTTTTATCCAATTGCTGCCAGTTAGAAGGCTAAGCTCCGCCCACTTGGTCTCCTAGCAACCCACTCAGCCCAGGGGACAGGCAGAGTTAGGCCTCACTTAGGTCTTTCCCCCACTGCCTATAAAATACAGATTATCATATTTGAACTGGATTATACGGCAGTGTAGACTCAAGTCCCTTCCACACAGTTATATAACCCATTTATAATCTTCTATTATCTGCTTTGAACTGGATTATGTTGACTCCACACTGCCATATAATCCACTTCAGTGTGCAGTCAGACACAACTGGACTTAATGTCAGGGGAAAACCTTGACCCTTTTCCTTAACTACCACCAATTCCTCAATACTTTATTTCCCATACCACCAGACTTCGCCACAGCAACGCGTGGCCGGGCACAGCTAGTAAATAAATAAATACATGGCCTCTTTTTCCCATCAAGTTCAGACTGAAACCCGGGTCGGACGGAAGAGCACACCATGCTGCACCGTGGCGCGAATGCACCGTGATGCCACTCGCCTTGCCTGGGCTCCATGCAACCCTCTTGATTATTATTATTATTATTGCACACCGATGCTTCCTTTCAGATGCACACAAATCGCTCGATCTGGAGATGCGCCATTGGCTTTCGGGGAACCGAGTGCGGGCGACGACGACGTGGCTGCCGGGAGAGCGGCTTCCAATTAAGGGGATGGTTGCGTTCCGCCTGGCCGAGCCCAAAGATCCGCTTAACAAGGCCGGCTCCAATAAATGCACACAATTACCATATCTGCCATCTGAAGGCAGGGAAGCAAATGCTATGGGTATGCTATGGCGCATCTTGCACCGATGTCAGCGGCTGGTTTGCAAAGCCCTCTCTTCCTCCTTTCTTTCTTTCTTTCTTTCTTTCTTTCTCCTCCTTCCTGCAAGATGTTCCATGCAGAGGCCTGGCCTGGGAGCCATTGCAAATGTAATCACAGGAGCGCATTTGCAAAGCACCCTGTTAATCGAATTAGGACGGGACAAGCTGGCTCACAAGTCCAAGGCAAGAGCATTGCAAACCCAGACAGATTGCAAGGCTCGGGAGGAGGGAGCAGAGATGCCTTTCAGGAAATACTCTGATCTCTGTGTTGTCAAAGGTTTTTATGGCCGGAATCACAGGGTTGTTGTGTTTGGTCACATTCCAGAAGCATTCTCTCCTGACGTTTCGCCCACATCTATGCCAGGCATCCATAGAATCATAGAATCATAGAATAGTAGAGTTGGAAGAGACCTCATGGGCCATCCAGTCCAACCCCATTCTGCCAAGAAGCAGGAAATCGCATTCAAAGCACCCCCGACAGATGGCCATCCAGCCTCTGCTTAAAAGCCTCCAAAGAAGGAGCCTCCACCACGGCCCCGGGGAGAGAGTTCCACTGCCGAACAGCCCTTCTCACAGTGAGGAAGTTCTTCCTGATGTTCAGGTGGAATCTCCTTCCTTTCCTGTATTTTGAAGCCCTTGTTCCCTTGCGTCCTAGTCTGCAGGGCAGCAGAAAACAAGCTCCCTCCCTCCTCCCTAGGACTTCCCCTCACGTATTTGTACATGGCCCTCCTCATGTCTCCTCTCAGCCTTCTCTTCTGCAGGCTAAACATGCCCAGCTCTTTAAGCCGCTCCTCATAGGGCTTGTTCTCCAGACCCTTCATCATTTTAGTCGCCCTCCTCTGGACGCTTTCCAGCTTAGAGTCAACATCTCCCTTCAACTGTGGTGCCCAGAATTGGACACAGTGTGATTCCAGGTAACGTGGTCTGACCAAGGCAGAATAGAAGAAGGGGGAGCAGGACTTCCCTGGATCTAGACGCTATTCCCCTCTTGATGCCAGAATCCCATTGGCTTTCTTAGCTGCTGCATCACATTGTTGGCTCATGTTCACCTTCCTCCCCACAAGGACTCCAAGGTCTTTTTCGCACACACTGCTGTCAAGCCAGGCATCGTCCCCCATTCTGTATCTTTGATTTCCATTTTTTCTGCCGAAGTGAAGTATCTTGCATTTGTCCCTGTTGAACTTCATTTTGTGAGTTTCGGCCAATCATCTCTCTAGTCTGTCAAGATCGTTTTGAATTCTGCTCCTGTCTTCTGGAGTGTTGGCTCTCCCTCCCAGTTTGGTGTCGTCTGCAAACTGGATGATCGTGCCTTCTGACCCTTCGTCTAAGTCCTTAATCAAGATCCTGAACAGAACCGGGCCCAGGACGGAGCCCTGCTTGTGGCACTCCACTTGTCACTTCTTTCCATGATGAAGACGACGCATTGGTGAGAATCACCCTTTGGGTTCGTTCGCTTAGCCAATTGCAGATCCACCTCACCGTAGTTTTGTCTAGCCCACATTTTACTAGTTTCCTTGCCAGAAGGTCGTGGGGGACTAAGAGGTTGTGAGGTATATGGAGAAACTAAGCAAGGAAGGTTTATATATCTGTGGAGGTAAGAACTCTTGTCTGTTGGAGGCCAGTGTGAATGTTGTAATTAATCACCTTGTTAGCATTAAATGGCTTCCCAGCCTCACATCCTGGCCTGGGGGAATCCTTTGTTCAGAGTTGTTAGCTGCCCCTGATTGATTCCTGTCTAGAATTCTTCTGTTTTCAGAGTGCTGCTCCTTATTTACTGTTGTGATTTTGGAGTTTTTTTTAATACTGGTAGCCAGATTTTGTTCATTTTCATGGTTTCTTCCTTTATGTTGAAGTTGTTCACATGCTTGAGGATTTCAATGGCTTCTCTGTGTCGTCTGACATGATAGTTGGTGGAGTGGTTGAGCATTTCTGCATTCTCAAATACTATACTTTGTTCAGGTTGGTTCATCAGTTCTCTAAAATCATCTTGTGAAGGACATTAATAAAGATGCTGAACAGAACCGGGCCCAGGACGAAACCCTACTGATGGCACTCCACTCGCCCGTCACTTCTTTCCAGGATGACGAAGTGAGGAGTGGAATTCCACAGGGTTCTGTCCTAGGCCCGGTTCTGTTCAGCATCTTTATTCATGACCTTCACAAGATGATATTACAGAACTGATTGGCCAAAAACTCATAGAACGAATGTCAACAAAAGAGACATGAGAGTCATGACATAAGGAAGAAGGAACAGGCTGGCTTTCTGCTGGCCTGGAAAATAGGACCCAATGGAGCCATGTGTTTGAGGGACAGGAGAGGAGATTCCGCCTGAACACGAGAAAGAACTTCCTGGCTGCAAGAAGAGCTGTTCAGCAGTGGAACTCCCTGCCTTGGGAGTCTGGTGAAAGCTCCTTCCTTGGAGGGTCGTAAACAGAGGCTGGATGCCCATCTACTGGGGGTGCTTTGATGGTGCTTTTCCTCCATGGCATCATGAGGTTGGACTAGATGGCCCATGTGGTCTCTTCAATCTCTATTATTGTATGATTCTATGAAATATGTGATACTATTCTTAGGAAGTATGGAATGAATTGCACTGATATAGGATGGCTTGAAAGCAGTCCAAGAGAAAGGGATATTGTTGAGTCTTTAGTAGGACACAAGCTGAACAGGAGTCAAGAGAGTGATGCGGCAGCTAAAAAGGTCAAGGAGATTCTGGGCTGCACTAATGGGATTGTGTTGAGATTAAGAGAAGTCAAGGTTCCTCTCTCTTCTGCTTTGGTCACGCCTTCTCACCTGGAACAATAGACCTGTGTCCAGTTCTGGGCAAAGCCATTCAAGGAGGAGATGATGGAGAAGATGGAGAGGGTCCAGAGAAGGACTGCCATAGTTTTGGAAGATAAGAAGTCCTATGAGGAGAGGCTAATGGACTTGGATGGAGAGAAAGATGGATGGATGGACGGACAGTCCGGAGAGAAGAAGGCTGAGAGAAGGGGACATGAAAGCCACGTTTCAATACTTGGAAGGAGGTCTCATTGAAGAGCATTGAGAAGCTTGTTTTCTGCTGCTCTGGAGAACAGGACACAATGGAGCCATGGATTCCAATGGCAGATTCCACTTCAACGTTAAGAAGAACTTCCTGAGCTTTTTGACACTGGAAGTCTGGTGGAGGTTTGTAAACAGAGTTTTGGATGGCCATCTGTCAGGAGTGCAACATTGGCAGGATCTTTGTACTTTGTGCTTTTCAAAGAATCATATTCTGGGTATACCAAAGTTTATTTCATGAAGCACAAAAGTGAACTTTGTGACAGTACCTTCCTGCCTGGCAGAAGGGGGTTGGACTGGATGCCCTTTGGGGGTCCCTTCCAACTCAGCCTTGGAGTCTGGTGGAGTCTCCTTCCTTGGAGGCTTTGAAACAGAGACTGGATGGCCATCTGTCAGGAGTGCTTTGATGGTGCTTTTCCTGCATGAAAGAAGGGCATGGACTAGATAGTCTTTGGAAGTCTCTTCCAACTCTTTGGTTCTATACTTTCAAGAAAGTGATTGCAAGAATAAAGCGGGGTATAAATAAACCCGGCAATAATATTGATGGCGACGTCCTGTGTCATCTGGAAAAGGGATTCGCACTGAGATCCGCCTCCGCCTCCGTCTCCTTCCCCCTGGGCCTCCAGCTGCGCGGCGCTTGATCATTCCACACTCGTTATGTATTTTAATTAAACATTTATGTATACAAGAGGTGCCAATCAAAGCAAACCAGGCTAAAGGGAGAATTAATGTATTCTCCCCAAAGTTAATGAGCGCTTCCCAGCGTTAACAATTCATTAGTCCCTTGGAACGAATGAGGTGTCCTTTTTAGAACATGGGGTCACGTCGGGTGCGCCCGCCCTACCGGGAGGGTCTCAGTCTGAACGAAAAAGGGCCTTTTCCCAGGGATGGATGGGCGGACGGATTGGGGGACAGGACTAAAAAACCCTTTAAAATGCCTGCCCATCCATCCATCTTCTCTCTCTTATTCTCGGTCTTATTTCTCTCCTTTTGTCTCTCATGCATCCATCTTTCCATCTTCTCTCTTTCCTTATCTATCACTCCATCCCTCATCTCTCACTTTCTATTATTTCTCTTTCTCTAACACCCAGCTATTCATATCTCTCTTTCTCTAACATGCATCCATCCTTCCATCTTCTCTGTCTCTTTCCCCATCCATCCATCTCTCAATCCTTCCATCCATCCATCCACCTCTCCAAACACACATCTATCTCTCCATCCATTTCTCCATCCATCTATCCCTCCCTCCATCCACCCATCTATCTCTCCATTTAGCTCTCCATCCATCCATACATCCATCCATCTCTCCATCATCTATTTATCTCTCCATCCATCCATCCATCTCTCCACCCATCTCTCTATACATCCATCCATCCATCCATCCATCCCTCTCTCCCTCCCTCCAACCATCCATCCATCTATCTCTCCATTTATCTTTCCATCCATCCATCCATCCATCCATCCATCCATCCATCCATCCCTCTCTCCCTCCCTCCAACCATCCATCCATCTATCTCTCCATTTATCTTTCCATCCATCCATCCATCCATCCATCCATCCATCCATCCATCCCTCTCTCCCTCCCTCCAACCATCCATCCATCTATCTCTCCATTTATCTTTCCATCCATCCATCCATCCATCCATTCATCCACCCATCTCTCCCTCCCTCCCTCCCTCCATCTCTCCATTTGTCTCTCCATCCATCCATCCATTTATCCACCCATCTCTCCACCCATCTCTCTATCCATCCATCCAACCATCCATCTCTCCCTCCCTCCATCTATCTCTCCATTTATCTCTCCATCCATCCATTCATCTCTCCATCATCTATTTATCTCTCCATCCATCCATCCATCCATCCACCCATCTCTCTATCCCTCCCTCCCTCCCTCCCTCTATCTCTCCATCCATCCATTCATCTCTCCATCATCTATTTATCTCTCCATCCATCCATCCATCCATCCACCCATCTCTCTATCCCTCCCTCCCTCCCTCCCTCTATCTCTCCATCCATCCATCCATCCGTCTTATCTGTTTCTCTGTCCATCCATCCATCTCTTTCTCTCTACCTTATTTCTCTTTCTCTATAATCCAGCCATTCATATAATCTTTCTCTATATATACATTCATTAATTCACCTCTCTCTCCATCTCGTTTTTCTCTTTATCATCTATTCATTTTATCGTTCTCTTTTTCTGGCTGTCCATCCATCTGCTTTAACTCTCTTTCTCCGTCCATCCATTTTTTCTCTCTCTCCACCTTATTTCACCACCTCTTTATCATCCATCCATCATATCCCTCTTTATCATCCATCCATCATATCCCTCTTTCTATCCATCCATCCATCTATCCATCTTCTCCCTCTCTTGGTCTTATTCCTTTCTTTCTCTATCAACTATCCATCTATCCATCCTCTCTCTTTCTCTGTCATCCATCCATCCTTCCATCTTCTGTCTCTCTTTCCTTATCTATCTATCTATCTATCTATCTATCTATCTATCTATCTATCTATCTATCTTTCTATCCATCCATCCATCCATCCATCCATATTATCTGTTTCTCTTTCTGTCCATCCATTCATCCATCCATCTCTTTCTCTCTACCTTACTTCTCTCTTTCTCTTTCATCCATCCATTCATATTATCTCTCTTTCTCTCTCTATCCATTTATCCATCTCTCTCTCCATCTCATTTTTCTCTTTATCATCTATCCATTTTATCTCTCTCTTTTTCTGGCTGCTCATCCATCTACTTTCTCCATCCAACCACCCATCCATCTTCTCTCTCTCTCTCCACCTTATTTCTCTCCTTCTCAATCCATCCATCAATCATATCCTTCTTTTTCCATCTATCCATCTTTCTTCTTTCTTGGTCTTCTCTCTTTCTTTCTCTATCATCTATCTATCCATTCGTCATCTCTTTCCTGATCTATCCACCCATCTTCTCTGCATATCTCCATCTTCTTCATTTCCCTGTCTATCCATCCAACCCATCAATTCGTCTTATCTCTCCCTTTATTTATTTATCTATCCACCCATCAATCTCTCTCTTTTTCCATCTTATCTTTCTTTCTCTATCATCCATCCATTATATTCCTTTCTTTCCATCCATCCATCTTCTCTCTCTTGGTCTTCTTTCTTTCTCTGTCAACTATCCATCCATCCTCTCTTTCTTGATCTCATCTATCCATCCAACTTCTCTGCATATCTCTCTCTTCTCTATTTCTCTATCTATCCATCCGATTTATCTTATATCTCCTTTTATGTATCTATCCACTCATCAATCTCTCTCTCTCTCTCCATCTGATATCTTTCTTTCTCTATCATCCATCCATCACATCCCCCTTTCTCCATCCATCCATCTTCTTTCTCTCTTGGTCTTCTCTCTTTCTTTCTCTATCAGCTATCCATTCATCCATCCTTTCTTTCTCTATCCACCCATTTTCTTTGCATATCTCCATCTTCTCTATCTGTCCATCCAATTCATCTTATCTCTCCCTTTATCTATTTATTTATTTATCTATCCACCCATCAATCTCTCTCTCTCCATCTTATGTCTTTCTTCCTCTATCATCCATCTATCCCTCTTTATCTATCCATCTTCCCTCTCTCTCTCTCTCTCTCTCGCCATATATATATATATATATATATATATATATATATATATAGTAGAGTCTCACTTATCCAACGTTCTGGATTATCCAATGCATTTTTGTAGTCAATGATTTCATTACATCGTGATATTTTGGTGCTAAATTTGTAAATACAGTAATTACTGCACAGCATTACTGTGTATTGAACTACTTTTTCTGTCAAATTTGTTGTATAACAGGATGTTTTGGTGCTTAATTTGTAAAATCATAACCTAATTTGATGTTTAATAGGCTTTTCCTTAATCCCTCCTTATTATCCAAGGTTCTGCCAGCCCGTTTAGCTTGGATAAGTGAGACTCTACTGTATATCTATCTATCTATCTATCTATCTATCTATCTATATATATAAAAGAGTAATGGAATCACGGCACCGGACAAAACAACTAAACTCAACGCCCCACAACCTCGAAAATTGACAGCACAACCTCTCATCCACGCCTCTATGTTCACACAACAAAAAGAAAAGAAAAATTAAGTCCTAGCCACAGCAACATGTGGCCGGGCACAGCTAGTATATAGATAGATAGATAGATAGATAGATAGATATGTGTATGTATATAGAATCATACAATCATAGAGTTCGAAGAGACCTCACAGGCCATCCAGTCTGACCACATTCTGCCAAGAAGCAAGAAAATCTCATTCAAAGCACCCCCGACAGATGGCCACCCAGCCTCTGCTTAAAAGCCTCCAAAGAAGGAGCCTCCGGCACATGCTGAGGCAGGGAGTTCCACTGCTGAACAGCTCGCACAATGAGGGAGTTCTATATGCCCTGGAGACTCCACTCGGTCATGGAAACCTATTGGACGACTCGGGCAAGTCACACTCTCTCGGCCCTTGGAGAACCCGTGATAGGATGGCCTAGGAATGGCTTGAAGGTGGTCGGGTCACACGAGGGTCACCCTAACCCAGAAATGGCATTTGGGAAAGCACAATGATATTCATAGTAAAAGGCAGGACGGAAGAGCCGCATCTGTCTGTCTCTATTTGGAGCATGGAAACAATCCCCACCCTGCTTGTCAAAGGGATCTCCCTGATCAAATCAATAATGCAGGAGATCTGATTGTGATCCGTGCTCTGGCGGGGCGGAAGCTCCAAAACACAAAGGGGGGGGGAGGCTTTATATCGAAATATTTGCTGATGCCAAAGCAAACTCTGAGGACCCTGAAGCCTTCTCCCATTCAGCTTGCGGCGCTTGAAAGGGACTCGATGGCTTTGAGAGTCTTTTCTAACTCTATTATTACGATGATGCAGAGGCTGGGTGGCCATCTGCCGGGAGGGCTTTGATGGTGTCCTTCCTGGAAGAAAGGGGTTGGACTGGATGGCCTTTTGGGGGGGGGACTCTTGCAATGTTATTATTATTATTATTATTATTATTATTATTATTATTATTATTATTATTAGAGACTGGATGGCCATCTGCCAGGAGGGCTTTGATGGTGTCCTTCCTGGAAGAAAGGGGTTGGACTGGATGGCCTTTTTGGGGGGGGGGGGTCTCTTGCAATGCTATTATTATTATTATTATTATTATTATTATTATTATTATTATTAGAGACTGGATGGCCATCTGCCAGGAGGGCTTTGATGGTGTCCTTCCTGGAAGAAAGGGGTTGGACTGGATGGCCTTTTTGGGGGGGGGTCTCTTGCAATGCTATTATTATTATTATTATTATTATTATTATTACTATTATTATTATTAGAGACTGGATGGCCATCTGCCAGGAGGGCTTTGATGGTGTCCTTCCTGGAAGAAAGGGGTTGGACTGGATGGCCTTTTGGGGGGGGGGTCTCTTGCAATGCTATTATTATTATTATTATTATTATTATTATTATTATTATTATTAGAGACTGGATGGCCATCTGCCAGGAGGGCTTTGATGGTGTCCTTCCTGGAAGAAAGGGGTTGGACTGGATGGCCTTTTGGGGGGGGTCTCTTGCAATGCTATTATTATTATTATTATTATTACTATTATTATTATTAGAGACTGGATGGCCATCTGCCAGGAGGGCTTTGATGGTGTCCTTCCTGGAAGAAAGGGGTTGGACTGGATGGCCTTTTTGGGGGGGGGGGTCTCTTGCAATGCTATTATTATTATTATTATTATTATTATTATTATTATTATTATTATTATTATTAGAGACTGGATGGCCATCTGCCAGGAGGGCTTTGATGGTGTCCTTCCTGGAAGAAAGGGGTTGGACTGGATGGCCTTTTGGGGGGGGTCTCTTGCAATGCTATTATTATTATTATTATTATTATTATTATTATTATTATTAGAGACTGGATGGCCATCTGCCAGGAGGGCTTTGATGGTGTCCTTCCTGGAAGAAAGGGGTTGGACTGGATGGCCTTTTGGGGGGGGGGTCTCTTGCAATGCTATTATTATTATTATTATTATTATTATTATTATTATTATTATTATTATTATTATTAGAGACTGGATGGCCATCTGCCAGGAGGGCTTTGATGGTGTCCTTCCTGGAAGAAAGGGGTTGGACTGGATGGCCTTTTGGGGGGGGGTCTCTTGCAATGCTGTTATTATTATTATTATTATTATTATTATTATTATTATTATTATTATTAGAGACTGGATGGCCATCTGCCAGGAGGGCTTTGATGGTGTCCTTCCTGGAAGAAAGGGGTTGGACTGGATGGCCTTTTTGGGGGGGGGGGTCTCTTGCAATGCTATTATTATTATTATTATTATTATTATTATTATTATTATTAGAGACTGGATGGCCATCTGCCAGGAGGGCTTTGATGGTGTCCTTCCTGGAAGAAAGGGGTTGGACTGGATGGCCTTTTGGGGGGGGGGGTCTCTTGCAATGCTATTATTATTATTATTATTATTATTATTATTATTATTATTATTAGAGACTGGATGGCCATCTGCCAGGAGGGCTTTGATGGTGTCCTTCCTGGAAGAAAGGGGTTGGACTGGATGGCCTTTTCGGGGGGGTCTCTTGCAATGCTATTATTATTATTATTATTATTACTATTATTATTATTAGAGACTGGATGGCCATCTGCCAGGAGGGCTTTGATGGTGTCCTTCCTGGAAGAAAGGGGTTGGACTGGATGGCCTTTTTGGGGGGGGGGTCTCTTGCAATGCTATTATTATTATTATTATTATTATTATTATTATTATTATTATTAGAGACTGGATGGCCATCTGCCAGGAGGGCTTTGATGGTGTCCTTCCTGGAAGAAAGGGGTTGGACTGGATGGCCTTTTGGGGGGGGGGTCTCTTGCAATGCTGTTATTATTATTATTATTATTATTATTATTATTATTATTATTATTAGAGACTGGATGGCCATCTGCCAGGAGGGCTTTGATGGTGTCCTTCCTGGAAGAAAGGGGTTGGACTGGATGGCCTTTTGGGGGGGGGGGTCTCTTGCAATGCTGTTATTATTATTATTATTATTATTATTATTATTATTATTATTATTATTATTATTAGAGACTGGATGGCCATCTGCCAGGAGGGCTTTGATGGTGTCCTTCCTGGAAGAAACGGGTTGGACTGGATGGCCTTTTGGGGGGGGGGTCTCTTGCAATGCTATTATTATTATTATTATTATTACTATTATTATTATTAGAGACTGGATGGCCATCTGCCAGGAGGGCTTTGATGGTGTCCTTCCTGGAAGAAAGGGGTTGGACTGGATGGCCTTTTGGGGGGGGGGTCTCTTGCAATGCTATTATTATTATTATTATTATTATTATTATTATTATTATTATTAGAGACTGGATGGCCATCTGCCAGGAGGGCTTTGATGGTGTCCTTCCTGGAAGAAAGGGGTTGGACTGGATGGCCTTTTGGGGGGGGTCTCTTGCAATGCTGTTATTATTATTATTATTATTATTATTATTATTATTATTATTAGAGACTGGATGGCCATCTGCCAGGAGGGCTTTGATGGTGTCCTTCCTGGAAGAAAGGGGTTGGACTGGATGGCCTTTTGGGGGGGGGGTCTCTTGCAATGCTATTATTATTATTATTATTATTACTATTATTATTATTAGAGACTGGATGGCCATCTGCCAGGAGGGCTTTGATGGTGTCCTTCCTGGAAGAAAGGGGTTGGACTGGATGGCCTTTTGGGGGGGGTCTCTTGCAATGCTGTTATTATTATTATTATTATTATTATTATTATTATTATTATTAGAGACTGGATGGCCATCTGCCAGGAGGGCTTTGATGGTGTCCTTCCTGGAAGAAAGGGGTTGGACTGGATGGCCTTTTGGGGGGGGGTCTCTTGCAATGCTGTTATTATTATTATTATTATTATTATTATTATTATTATTATTAGAGACTGGATGGCCATCTGCCAGGAGGGCTTTGATGGTATCCTTCCTGGAAGAAAGGGGTTGGACTGGATGGCCTTTTGGGGGGGGTCTCTTGCAATGCTGTTATTATTATTATTATTATTATTATTAGAGACTGGATGGCCATCTGCCAGGAGGGCTTTGATGGTATCCTTCCTGGAAGAAAGGGGTTGGACTGGATGGCCTTTTGGGGGGGGTCTCTTGCAATGCTGTTATTATTATTATTATTATTATTATTATTAGAGACTGGATGGCCATCTGCCAGGAGGGCTTTGATGGTGTCCTTCCTGGAAGAAAGGGGTTGGACTGGATGGCCTTTTGGGGGGGGTCTCTTGCAATGCTGTTATTATTATTATTATTATTATTATTATTATTATTATTATTATTATTAGAGACTGGATGGCCATCTGCCAGGAGGGCTTTGATGGTGTCCTTCCTGGAAGAAAGGGGTTGGACTGGATGGCCTTTTGGGGGGGGGGGTCTCTTGCAATGCTATTATTATTATTATTATTATTACTATTATTATTATTAGAGACTGGATGGCCATCTGCCAGGAGGGCTTTGATGGTGTCCTTCCTGGAAGAAAGGGGTTGGACTGGATGGCCTTTTGGGGGGGGTCTCTTGCAATGCTGTTATTATTATTATTATTATTATTATTATTATTATTATTATTAGAGACTGGATGGCCATCTGCCAGGAGGGCTTTGATGGTGTCCTTCCTGGAAGAAAGGGGTTGGACTGGATGGCCTTTTGGGGGGGGGTCTCTTGCAATGCTGTTATTATTATTATTATTATTATTATTATTATTATTATTATTATTAGAGACTGGATGGCCATCTGCCAGGAGGGCTTTGATGGTATCCTTCCTGGAAGAAAGGGGTTGGACTGGATGGCCTTTTGGGGGGGGGGTCTCTTGCAATGCTATTATTATTATTATTATTATTACTATTATTATCATTAGAGACTGGATGGCCATCTGCCGGGAGGGCTTTGATGGTGTCCTTCCTGGAAGAAAGGGGTTGGACTGGATGGCCTTTTGGGGGGGGGGGTCTCTTGCAATGCTATTATTATTATTATTATTATTACTATTATTATTATTAGAGACTGGATGGCCATCTGCCAGGAGGGCTTTGATGGTGTCCTTCCTGGAAGAAAGGGGTTGGACTGGATGGCCTTTTGGGGGGGGTCTCTTGCAATGCTGTTATTATTATTATTATTATTATTATTATTATTATTATTATTATTATTATTAGAGACTGGATGGCCATCTGCCAGGAGGGCTTTGATGGTGTCCTTCCTGGAAGAAAGGGGTTGGACTGGATGGCCTTTTGGGGGGGGGGTCTCTTGCAATGCTATTATTATTATTATTATTATTACTATTATTATTATTAGAGACTGGATGGCCATCTGCCAGGAGGGCTTTGATGGTGTCCTTCCTGGAAGAAAGGGGTTGGACTGGATGGCCTTTTGGGGGGGGTCTCTTGCAATGCTGTTATTATTATTATTATTATTATTATTATTATTATTATTATTATTAGAGACTGGATGGCCATCTGCCAGGAGGGCTTTGATGGTGTCCTTCCTGGAAGAAAGGGGTTGGACTGGATGGCCTTTTGGGGGGGGGTCTCTTGCAATGCTGTTATTATTATTATTATTATTATTATTATTATTATTATTATTATTATTAGAGACTGGATGGCCATCTGCCAGGAGGGCTTTGATGGTATCCTTCCTGGAAGAAAGGGGTTGGACTGGATGGCCTTTTGGGGGGGGTCTCTTGCAATGCTGTTATTATTATTATTATTATTATTATTAGAGACTGGATGGCCATCTGCCAGGAGGGCTTTGATGGTATCCTTCCTGGAAGAAAGGGGTTGGACTGGATGGCCTTTTGGGGGGGGTCTCTTGCAATGCTGTTATTATTATTATTATTATTATTATTAGAGACTGGATGGCCATCTGCCAGGAGGGCTTTGATGGTGTCCTTCCTGGAAGAAAGGGGTTGGACTGGATGGCCTTTTGGGGGGGGTCTCTTGCAATGCTGTTATTATTATTATTATTATTATTATTATTATTATTATTATTATTATTATTATTAGAGACTGGATGGCCATCTGCCAGGAGGGCTTTGATGGTGTCCTTCCTGGAAGAAAGGGGTTGGACTGGATGGCCTTTTGGGGGGGGGGGTCTCTTGCAATGCTATTATTATTATTATTATTATTACTATTATTATTATTAGAGACTGGATGGCCATCTGCCAGGAGGGCTTTGATGGTGTCCTTCCTGGAAGAAAGGGGTTGGACTGGATGGCCTTTTGGGGGGGGTCTCTTGCAATGCTGTTATTATTATTATTATTATTATTATTATTATTATTATTATTATTATTATTAGAGACTGGATGGCCATCTGCCAGGAGGGCTTTGATGGTGTCCTTCCTGGAAGAAAGGGGTTGGACTGGATGGCCTTTTGGGGGGGGGTCTCTTGCAATGCTGTTATTATTATTATTATTATTATTATTATTATTATTATTATTATTATTAGAGACTGGATGGCCATCTGCCAGGAGGGCTTTGATGGTATCCTTCCTGGAAGAAAGGGGTTGGACTGGATGGCCTTTTGGGGGGGGTCTCTTGCAATGCTGTTATTATTATTATTATTATTATTATTAGAGACTGGATGGCCATCTGCCAGGAGGGCTTTGATGGTATCCTTCCTGGAAGAAAGGGGTTGGACTGGATGGTCTTTGGGGGGGGGTCTCTTGCAATGCTGTTGTTGTTGTTGTTGTTGTTATTATTATTAGAGACTGGATGGTCATCTGCCATGAGGGCTTTGATGGTGTCCTTCCTGGAAGAAGGGGGTTGGACGGGATGGCCTTTGGGGGCCTCTTGCAACACTATTATTATCATAATCACTATTATTATTATTATTATTATTATTATTATTATTATTATTATTATTATTATTATCAGAGACTGGATGGTCATCTACTAGTAGGGCTTTGATTGTGTTTTTCCTGGCAGGGGGTTGGATTGGACACTATCATCATCATCATCAACATCATCAGAGACTGGATGGCCATCTGCCAGGAGTGTTTTAATGGTGTCCTTACTGGCATAATGGGGTTGGACTGGATGGCCTTTGAGGGTCTCTTCCAAGTCTATTATTATTATGATGCAGAGGCTTGGTGGCCATCTGCTGGGACGGCTTTGATGGTATCCTTCCTGGCAGAATGGGATTGGACTAAATGGCCTTTGGGAGTCTCTTCCAAAATTTTAATTATTATCATCATCATTATTATACATAAACTGCGGCTCCTCCATCCTGCGGCTCCTCCATGATGACATGATGGCAACAGTCTTGGACAGCAACGGCTCCCAAAGTGACCCATTTAAGGTTGAATCAGGTGTCAAGCAGGGATGTGTTATTGCCCCCACCTTATTTTCCATCTTCATCGCTATGATACTTCACCTTGTTGATGGGAAGCTTCCCACCGGAGTGGAAATCATCTATCGGACAGATGGCAAGCTATTTAACCTCAGCAGACTGAGAGCCAAAACCAAGGTCACCACAACATCTGTTATAGAACTCCAATATGCTGATGACAACGTAGTCTGTGCGCGTTCAGAAGAAGACCTACAAGCCACTCTAAACACCTTCGCAGAAGCATACGAGAAGCTCGGCCTCTCACTGAACATCGAGAAAACCAAAGTGCTCTTCCAACAGGCACCAGCTAATCCCTCTGCAAAGCCAGGAATACAGCTTAACGGTGCAACATTAGAAAATGTTGACCATTTCCGCTACCTTGGTAGCCACCTCTCCACAAAAGTCAACATCGACACTGAAATACAACACTGCCTGAGCTCTGCGAGTGCAGCATTTTTCCGTATGAAGCAGAGAGTGTTCGATGACCGGGACATCCGTAGAGAGACCAAGGGGCTTGTTTATAAAGCCATTGTCCTCCCAACCCTGCTCTATGCCTGCGAAACGTGGACTGTGTACAGACGTCACACCAAACTCCTGGAGCGTTTCCATCAGCGTTGTCTCAGGAAAATCCTGCAAATCTCTTGGGAAGACAGGCGGACAAATGTCAGCGTGCTTGAGGAAGCAAAGACCACCAGCATTGAAGCGATGCTCTTACGCCATCAACTCCGTTGGACTGGCCACGTTGTCCGAATGCCCGATCACCGTCTCCCAAAGCAGCTCCTCTACTCTGAACTCAAGAATGGGAAACGGAATGTTGGAGGGCAGGAAAAGAGATTTAAAGATGGGCTCAAAGCCAACCTTAAAAACTGTGGCATAGACACTGAGAACTGGGAAGCCCTGGCCCTTGAGCGCTCTAATTGGAGGTCAGCTGTGACCAGCAGTGCTGCGGAGTTTGAAGAGGCACGAACGGAGGGCTTAAGGGAGAAACGTGCCAAGAGGAAGGAGCGTCAAGCTAACCCCGACCGGGACCGCCTTCCACCTGGAAACCGATGTCCTCACTGCGGGAGAATATGCGGGTCAAGAATCGGTCTCTTCAGTCACCTAAGAACACACGCCCAAGATACCAAGGTTGGAAGACCATCGTCCTCGAACGTCGAGGGATCGCCTAAGTAGTAAGTAAGTAAGTAAAGTAAAAAGTAACATAAACTGCCGCCTGAGAGTCCAGTGGAATCTCCTTCCTTCTCTGGAGCTCTCTAAGCAGAGACTGGATGGCCATCTGCCAGGAGGGTTTTGATGGTGTCCTTCCTGGGAAAATGGGGTTAGAATAGTTTGCTTTTGGGGGTCTCTTCCAACTCTATTATTATTATGATGCAGAGGCTGGATGGCCATCTACCGGGAGGGCTTTGATGGTGTCCTTCCTGGAAGAAGGGGGTTAGAATGGATGGCCTTTGGGGGTCTCTTCCAACACTGCATCATCATCATCATCATCATCATCATCGTTGTTGTTGTTATAACAATAATAATAATAATAATAATAATAATAATAATAATTATTATTATTATTATACTTAAACTGCTGCCTGAGAGTGCAGTGGAATCTCCTTCCTTCTCTGGAGCTCTTTAAGCAGAAACTGGATGGTCATCTGTCGGGAGGGCTTTGACTACATCTTCCCGACTGACAGAAAGGAGTTGGATTAGATTTCCTTCCAACTCTATATTTCCTCCCTTGGAATCTGGTGGCATCTCCTTTGGTTTTGATCCATGGGCTGCATGGTCATCTGTTGGGAGGGCTTGCGTTTGAGACTAGATGACCTTTGGGGGTCCCCTTCACATCTTATCATTCATCCACTTATGATACTACTGCTTCGGAATCCTATGGAGTCTAGAGGTTTTTAAGCAAAGCCTGGATGGTCATCTGTCAGGAGGGCTTGGATTGTGCCTTCCTTCTTGGCAGGAGGGGGTTGGACTGGATGGCCTTTGGGGGTCCCTTCCGACTCTAAGATTTTACATATAGAATAGGAGCAATGCAATACTTTGTCCTATCAGGATTATTATTTAGTTAGTTATATCTGTAACTACAATAATATCCATCCTTTTTCTGCAGTATTTTTTTCTTAGTAGATGGAATGGAGTCAGAGGAAAATGATGCATTAATTATATTAGTAGTTGTCAAGTTTTTGTGATTAATATTCTAAGACGGGGCCAGGTTGGGTTAATGTCTTTATTGCAGAATGATCGCAATTTGATATCAATTTAAATGTTATAAGTCAATGCTATGCAATGCTGGGAGTTGTAGTTTATACCGAAGGTCTTGCAAAACTACAAATCCCAGAATTCTATAGCAATGAGCTGCAGCCAGTAAAGTAACACTGAGTTCTCTGGTCAATGCAATGCAATGCTGGGAGTTGTAGTTTGTACCGAAGGTTTTGCAAAACTACAAATCCCAGAATTCTATAGCAATGAGCTGCAGCCAGTAAAGTGACACTGAGTTCTCTGGTCAATGCTATGCAATGCTGGGAGTTGTAGTTTGTACCAAAGGTCTTGCAAAACTACAAATCCCAGGATTCTGTAGCAATGAGCTGCAGTCAGTAAAGTGACACTGAGTTCTCTGGTCAATGCTATGCAATGCTGGGAGTTGTAGTTTGTACCAAAGGTCTTGCAAAACTACAAATCCCAGGATTCTGTAGCAATGAGTGGCAGCCAGTTAAGTGACACTGCATTCTCTGGTCAATGCAATGCAATGCTGGGAGTTGTAGTTTGTACTGAAGGTCTTGCAAAACTACAAATCCCAGGATTCTGTAGCAATGAGCTGCAGCCAATAGTGACACTGCGTTCTCTGGTCAATGCAATGCAATGCTGGGAGTTGTAGTTTGTACCGAAGGTCTTGCAAAACTACAAATCCCAGGATTCTATAGCAATGAGCTGCAGCCAATAGTGACACTGCGTTCTCTGGTCAATGCAATGCAATGCTGGGAGTTGTAGTTTGTACCGAAGGTCTTGCAAAACTACAAATCCCAGGATTCTATAGCAATGAGCTGCAGCCAATAGTGACACTGCGTTCTCTGGTCAATGCAATGCAATGCTGGGAGTTGTAGTTTGTACCGAAGGTCTTGCAAAACTACAAATCCCAGGATTCTATAGCAATGAGCTGCAGCCAATAGTGACACTGCGTTCTCTGGTCAATGCAATGCAATGCTGGGAGTTGTAGTTTGTACCGAAGGTCTTGCAAAACTACAAATCCCAGGATTCTATAGCAATGAGCTGCAGCCAATAGTGACACTGCGTTCTCTGGTCAATGCAATGCAATGCTGGGAGTTGTAGTTTGTACCGAAGGTCTTGCAAAACTACAAATCCCAGGATTCTATAGCAATGAGCTGCAGCCAATAGTGACACTGCGTTCTCTGGTCAATGCAATGCAATGCTGGGAGTTGTAGTTTGTACCGAAGGTCTTGCAAAACTACAAATCCCAGGATTCTATAGCAATGAGCTGCAGCCAATAGTGACACTGCGTTCTCTGGTCAATGCAATGCAATGCTGGGAGTTGTAGTTTGTACCGAAGGTCTTGCAAAACTACAAATCCCAGGATTTTATAGCAATGAGCTGCAGCCAATAGTGACACTGCGTTCTCTGGTCAATGCTATGCAATGCTGGGAGTTGTAGTTTGTACCGAAGGTCTTGCAAAACTACAAATCCCAGGATTTTATAGCAATGAGCTGCAGCCAGTAAAGTGACACTGCATTCTCTGGTCAATGCTATGCAATGCTGGGAGTTGTAGTTTGTACCAAAGGTCTTGCAAAACTACAAATCCCAGGATTCTGTAGCAATGAGCTGCAGCCAGTTAAGTGACACTGCATTCTCTGGTCAATGCAATGCAATGCTGGGAGTTGTAGTTTGTACCAAAGGTCTTGCAAAACTACAAATCCCAGGATTCTGTAGCAATGAGCTGCAGCCAGTAAAGTGACACTGAGTTCTCTGGTCAATGCAATGCAATGCTGGGAGTTGTAGTTTGTACTGAAGGTCTTGCAAAACTACAAATCCCAGGATTCTGTAGCAATGAGCTGCAGTCAGTAAAGTGACACTGAGTTGTCTGGTCAATGCTATGCAATGCTGGGAGTTGTAGTTTGTACCGAAGGTCTTGCAAAACTACAAATCCCAGGATTCTATAGCAATGAGCTGCAGCCAGTAAAGTGACACTGAGTTCTCTGGTCAATGCAATGCAATGCTGGGAGTTGTAGTTTGTACTGAAGGTCTTGCAAAACTACAAATCCCAGGATTCTATAGCAATGAGCTGCAGCCAGTAAAGTGACACTGAGTTCTCTGGTCAATGCTATGCAATGCTGGGAGTTGTAGTTTGTACTGAAGGTCTTGCAAAACTACAAATCCCAGGATTCTGTAGCAATGAGCTGCAGTCAGTAAAGTGACACTGAGTTCTCTGGTCAATGCAATGCAATGCTGGGAGTTGTAGTTTGTACTGAAGGTCTTGCAAAACTACAAATCCCAGGATTCTGTAGCAATGAGCTGCAGTCAGTAAAGTGACACTGAGTTCTCTGGTCAATGCTATGCAATGCTGGGAGTTGTAGTTTGTACTGAAGGTCTTGCAAAACTACAAATCCCAGGATTCTGTAGCAATGAGCTGCAGTCAGTAAAGTGACACTGAGTTCTCTGGTCAATGCTATGCAATGCTGGGAGTTGTAGTTTGTACTGAAGGTCTTGCAAAACTACAAATCCCAGGATTCTGTAGCAATGAGCTGCAGTCAGTAAAGTGACACTGAGTTCTCTGGTCAATGCTATGCAATGCTGGGAGTTGTAGTTTGTACCAAAGGTCTTGCAAAACTACAAATCCCAGGATTCTGTAGCAATGAGCTGCAGCCAGTTAAGTGACACTGCATTCTCTGGTCAATGCAATGCAATGCTGGGAGTTGTAGTTTGTACCAAAGGTCTTGCAAAACTACAAATCCCAGGATTCTGTAGCAATGAGCTGCAGCCAGTAAAGTGACACTGAGTTCTCTGGTCAATGCAATGCAATGCTGGGAGTTGTAGTTTGTACTGAAGGTCTTGCAAAACTACAAATCCCAGGATTCTGTAGCAATGAGTGGCAGCCAGTTAAGTGACACTGCGTTCTCTGGTCAATGCTATGCAATGCTGGGAGTTGTAGTTTGTACTGAAGGTCTTGCAAAACTACAAATCCCAGGATTCTGTAGCAATGAGCTGCAGTCAGTAAAGTGACACTGAGTTCTCTGGTCAATGCAATGCAATGCTGGGAGTTGTAGTTTGTACCAAAGGTCTTGCAAAACTACAAATCCCAGGATTTTGTAGCAATGAGTGGCAGCCAGTTAAGTGACACTGCATTCTCTGGTCAATGCAATGCAATGCTGGGAGTTGTAGTTTGTACTGAAGGTCTTGCAAAACTACAAATCCCAGGATTCTGTAGCAATGAGCTGCAGCCAATAGTGACACTGCGTTCTCTGGTCAATGCAATGCAATGCTGGGAGTTGTAGTTTGTACCGAAGGTCTTGCAAAACTACAAATCCCAGGATTCTGTAGCAATGAGCTGCAGCCAGTAAAGTGACACTGCCTTCTCCGGAGGTTTTTAAGTATAGGCTGGATGGACATCTGTTGGGAGGGTTTCAATTGTGTCTTCCTGCCTGGTGGAATGGGGCTGGGCTGGATGACCTTTGGGGTCCCCTTTAAACTCTATGGCTCAATCCTTTCCCGAGCAAGAGCAAACCAAGCCCCGAATTGGCTGGCTTTAAATGGACAATTCCGAGGCTCCGGCTGAGTGGAGAGGCTTATGCAAATCAAGGCCAATCAATCCCCAAAAAGGTATTTTTAGCCGCCCGGCCTCCCATTGATTAGGAAGGCCTTTCCCTCCATGGAGCCAGGGCTGGAAAAATAAAACCGGCGGCCTTTTCTCGAAAATAATATTTCTAAAAGCATGTTGAAAGTGGCTAAAAAAACACACTGGTTGACTTCTGCTTTAAATGTAAACAAGGAATAATAGAGCGGCATCCCAAGTGGCCACTCGGAGCACTCGGAGCGCATCTTCACAGTCGAATTATTATTATTAATAATAATAATAATAATAATTTTATTTCTTACCGACCTCACTCTCTAGTAGCTCTAGGCGGGTCGCAGCACAGTCAAAACACAAACATTGCAAAAATTGGGTTGCTGTGAGTTTCCTGGGATGTCTGGCCATGTTCCAGAAGCATTATCTCCTGACATTTTGCCCACATTTATGGCAGGCATCCTCAGGGGTTGTGAGGTCTGTTGGAAACTAGACAAGTGGAGTATGTGTGTGTGTGTGTGTGTGTGTGTGTGTGTGTGTATATATATATATATATATATATATCCATCCCTGTGGAATGATGTGCTGTCTCTTGTCTGTTGGAGGCAAGTGTGAAGGTTGCAATTAATCACCTTGATTAGCATTAAAAAAAACCCTTGCAGCTTCAAAGCCTGGCTGATTCCTGCCTGGGGGAACCCTTTGTTGGGACGTGTTAGCTGGCCCTGATGGTTTCGCGTTTCATGTCTGGAATTCCCCTGTTTTCTTTATTTACTGTCCTGATTTTAGAGTAAATAAAGGACAACACTCTTAAGACAGGGGAATTCCAGACATGAAATATGAAACAATCAGAGCCAGCTAACACCTCCCAACAAAGGATTCCCCCAGGCAGGAATCAGCCAGGCTCTGAAGTTGCAATGCCATTCGATGCTAATCAAGGTGATTAATTTAAACATTCGGACTTTCCTCCAACAGACAGGAGTTCCTTCTCCCACCCTGGACATTCCCCACTTGCCTAGTTTCCAACAGACTTCACAACCTCTGAGGATGCCTGCCATAGATGTGGGCGAAACATCAGGAAAGAATGCTTCTGGAACATGGCCAGGCAGCCTGGAAATCTCACAGCAACCCACTGCTAAAAATTGTTTGTGAAAATACACATATTAAAAGTTGCGTCACAGCAAAGTCAAAACACAAACGTTGCAAAAATTCTATGTGCAAAAATTCTATGTGCAGAAATGCATATTAAAAGGTGTGTCACAGCACAGTTGAAACACAAACATTGCAAAAATTCTATGTGAAAAACACATCTTAAAATATAGTTTTATAAAAGATACGTATTAAAATGTATTTCGATAAAATACATTATGAATGAAACTAGGCCCTGCTTTAACTGTCGTGGCTCAATGCTATGAGATCCTGGGAGTTGTAGTACGTAGTATGACATCAGAGGTAAGGCCCTTGGGGAACTACAAATCCCAGAATCCCATTGCATTGGGCTAGGTCAGTTCAAGAGATGTCAAACTGCGTTCATTCCATAATGCGGATGCAAGTTGGAGAGGCCTGGATTTGCAAACAATGCCAATTTGGGGCCCGGATTCCTGCTAATGGCCATGGCTGCATCCTGGGATTTGCAATCCTGGGATTTGCAATCCTGGGATTTGCAACTCAGGGAAATGCACTTCCTTGAAGTTTCCTAGAACTTTCCAAGCAGAATTATGCACAATGTTGTACTAAAAGACCCTAGGGATTCACCCCAGATTTTTGCAAGGCGAAAATCTCTATGCATCCCAATCCCCCCATCTAGTCCATCCCATACGTCCCAGTCTACCCAATACATTCCCCACAAAAGGGTTGCATTTCTTAAAGGTCCAGGAAGGAGCATTAAGGGTCAGAGGAAGAGGAGAGACCCCCCCCCCAAAAAAAGACCCCAGAGAGAGGAGCAATGGGGTGAGCGGATGAGCAAGGAGAAGCGAGGATGACGGGCGGACGGGCGGTCATAGTTACCCGGCTGGCGCTGCGGACCGTCCAGAGTGGCGCATGGATGGGCATGAGAGAGCAGAGCGAGAGATGGGACAGAGCGTCCGGCTGGCGACAAAGCAGAGGGTCAAAGGACACAATGGCACCCCCAAAGGCCCCTCCCACACACGCTGGAGGCCCAAGCCCAGACGGACAGACAGACAGACAGGCATGGACTGCAGAGAAAGAGGAGGGAGATACGAGGACAGACAGACAGACAGGCATACCAATAGAGATGATTGACAGATTGATAGACAGGGACTGGAGAGGATACATAAATAGATAGATAGATAGATAGATAGATAGATAGATAGATAGACTTGAGGGAGAATGACAGAGAGATGGAGATAGATAGATAGATAGATAGATAGATAGATAGATAGATAGATAGATAGACAGACAGACAGATGTCACAGATAGATACTGGAGATGATAGACAGATAGATAGATAGATAGATAGATGTCACAGATAGATACTGGAGATGATAGATAGATAGATAAATATGATTGACAGGTTTATAGATAAGAACTTAAGATGATAGACATATTGATAGAGATAAAGAAGTGAGAGAGACAGAGATGATGATAGACAGATGGACAGACATGACAGACAGACAGAGGAGATGACTGACAAGCCAGATAGCCAGATAGATAGATAGATAGATAGATAGATAGATAGATAGATAGATAGATAGACAGACTTGAGTGAGAGTGAGATGGAGATAGATAGATAGATAGATAGATAGATAGATAGAAAGACAGATAGACATAGATGATTGACAGGTTTACAGATAAGAGCTTAAGATGATAGATATATAGATAGAGATAAAGAAGCAAGAAAGAAAGAGAGATGGTGATAGACAGACACATACAGACAGACGGACAGACATGACAGACAGACAGACAGAGGAGATGATAGACAGTCAGACAGACAGATAGCGAGATAGATAGATAGATAGACAGACAGACAGACAGACAGACAGATAGACAGACAGATAGATAGACTTGAGGGAGAATGACAGAGAGATGGAGATGGAGAAAGATAGACAGACAGATAGATAGACAGATGACACAGATAGATACTGGAGATGATAGATAGTTAGACAGATAGACGTAGATGATTGACAGGTTTATAGATAAGAGCTTAAGATGATAGATATATAGATCGAGATAAAGAAGCAAGAAAGAAAGTGAGATGGTGATAGACACATACAGACAGATGGACAGACATGACAGACAGACAGACAGACAGACAGACAGACAGAGGAGATGATAGACAGATAGCCGGATAGATAGATAGATAGATAGATAGATAGATAGATAGATAGATAGATAGACAGACTTGAGTGAGAGTGAGATGGAGATAGATAGATAGACAGATGACACAGATAGATACTGGAGATGATAGATAGATAGATAGATAGATAGATAGATAGATAGATAGATAGATAGATAGACATAGATGATTGACAGGTTTATAGATAGCTTAAGACGATAGATATATACATAGAGATAAAGAAGCGAGAGAGACCAAGAGATGGTGATAAAACAGACACATACAGACAGACAGACGGACAGACATGACAGACAGAGATGGCAGACAGACAGATAGACAGATAGACAGACAGATAGACAGACAGATGATATATAGATAGATAGACTTGAGGGAGAGTGACAGAGAGATGGAGATGATAGATAGATAGATAGATAGACAGATAGACAGACAGACAGATGAAACAGATAGATACAGATATACTGGAGATGATAGATAGACAGATAGACATAGATGATTGACAGGTTTATAGAAAAGAACTTAAGATGATAGATATATTGATAGACATAAAGAAGCGAGAGAGACAGAGAGATGGTGATAGACAGACACATACAGACGGACGGACAGACAGATTGACAGACAGACAGACAGACAGAGATGATAGACACCCAGACAAATAGATAGATAGATAGATAGATAGATAGATAGATAGATAGATAGATAGATAGATGACAGACAGATAGACAGAGGGGATGATAGACAGACAGAAAGACAGACAGATATAGACTGAAGAGGGAGAGATGTGACATGGGTGGATGAATGGATGGATGGATGGATGGATGGATGGATGGACAGATGGACAAATAGGAGAGAGAGACTGGAGTGAGAGACTTGAGATAGATAAATGGCTGACAGCTAGATAATAGACAGGGACTGTAGATCGATCGATAGATAGATAGATAGATAGATAGATAGATAGATAGATAGATAGATAGATAGATAGATAGATAGATAGATAGATACTGGAGATGACAGACAGATAGATAGATATGATTGACAGATTGATAGGAACTGGAGCTGATATATAGATTGATGGATAGATAGATAGAGACAGAGATGAAGACGAGATAGTTGTGAAGAAGAGCAAACCATGAGCCACTGACCACGTGCACCAGGGAGGACCTTCTTATAACCACAGTACTCCAAGTGGACAACTACTGGTCAAAGGACATTTAGGATCAGACCAAGTTTTTAACTTTAAAAATACATTGCAACTATACCCTCAATTCGCTTCTGACACCATAAATAATTTAATAATAATAATAATAATGTGTTGTCGAAGGCTTTCATGGCCAGAATCACAGGGTTGTTGTATGTTTTCCGGGCTGTGTGGCCATGTTCCAGAAGCATTCTCTCCTGACGTTTCGCCCACATCTATGGCAGGCATCCTCAGAGGTTGTGAGGTATGGATAAACTAAGTCAGGAAAGGAAAGAATATATATCTGTGTAGAGTCCAAGGTGTGTCAAGAGTCCTTTGTCACTGGGAGCCAGCATTAATGTTTCAGTTAATCACCCTAATTGGCACTGGAAATGTTTTGTCCCTTGCCTGGGGGCATCCTTTGTTCAGTCAAGTCCTCATTGTGTTGGTTCCCATCTACTGTTTTGATTTTGGAGTTTTTTAATACTGGTAGCCAGATTTTGTTCATTTTCATGGTTTCTTCCTTTCTGTTGAAGTTGTCCACATGCTTGTGGATTTCAATGGCTTCTCTGTGTCGTCTGACATGATAGTTGTTAGAATGGTCCAGCATTTTTGTGTTCTCAAATAGTATTCTGTGTCCAGGCTGGTTCATCAAATGCTCTGCTATGGCTGATTTCTCTGGTTGAATTAGTCTGCAGTGCCTTTCATGTTCTTTGACTCTTGTTTGGGCAATGCTGCGTTTGGTGGTCCCTATGTAGACTTGTCCACAGCTGCATGGTATCCGGTAGACTCCTGCAGAAGAGAGGGGATCCCTCTTGTCCTTCGCTGACCGTAGCATTGGTTGGATTTTCTTCGTGGGTCTGTAGATAGTTTGCAAGGCCAAGAACAAGCCATGAGAGTCAAGACAAAGATCCACCCAGAGGAAAGGTGTTCTTACCAGACATCAAGGGAACTACTGACCGCATAGGGAAGCTGATGAAGAAGCACAACCTACAAACTATCTACAGACCCAACAAGAAAATCCAACCAATGCTACGGTCAGCGACCTCTGAGGATGCCTGCCATAGATGTGGGCGAAACGTCAGGAGAGAATGCTTCTGGAACATGGCCACACAGCCCGAAAGACATACAACAACCCAATAATAATAATTCCTCCTCCTCCTCCTCCTCCTCTTTCTTCTTCTTCTCTCTTCCCTTGGAGGCTCGTCCTCCCACGTTGACTCGTCTAGACAGCCTTTCCTCGGCTGCAGCATTTCATCTTTTGCAGAGAGATAAAAACCTGTCTTTTTGGTCTCTTTCACTATCAAAAGCAATTGGAAAAAGACACCTTCGGGACGGATTTATTTTAGCTTCACCAGTGCTTCAATGGAAGGATCCGATTTGCACTGGATCTGAAACCCACAAAAGCTTGCATTTTAGAGTGGTGTCAATCTTAGAAAGTTAGAGTGGTGTCAATCTGCATTCATTCTACACTGCACAATTAGCCCAGTTTGAACCCACTTTGGCTGCTACACCATGTTTCGCTCAATGCTAAGCCTGTCGTTTATGCCCCTTCTACACTGCACTATAAAACCCAGATTATCTGCTTTGAACTGGATTATATAGTGTAGACTTAGACTCAGATGATCCAGTTCAAAGCAGATAATGTGATAATCTGGATTATATGGCACTGTAGAAGGGGGCTTTCTCCGCCTCATCCAACCACAGCTCCCATCACTCCATAGCATTGATGCCTGGCAGTTCAAAGTGGTTTCAAACTGGGCTAACTCTACAGTGTAGACACAAGTAATATAGTTTAAATATAATCTGGATTACAAGCCAGTGTAGAAGGAGATTTTCCCTGCTGAATGAGGACTGTTGCCTCATCCAACGACAGTTACCATCACACCATAGCACTGATGCCTGGCAGTTCAAAGCAGTTTCAAACTGGGCTAACTCTACAATGTAGACGCAGGTAATCCAGTTCAAATATAATCTGGATTATATGGCAGTGTAAAAGGGGACTTTCCCTGCTGAACAAAGACTGTTGCCTCATGCAACCACAGCTCCCATCCCTCCATAGCATTGATGCCTGGCAGTTCAAAGCGGTTTCAAACTGGGCTAACTCTACAATGTAGACGCAGGTAATCCAGTTCAAATATAATCTGGATTATATGGCAGTGTAAAAGGGGACTTTCCCTGCTGAACAAAGACTGTTGCCTCATGCAACCACAGCTCCCATCACACCATAGCATTGATGCCTGGCAGTTCAAAGCGGTTTCAAACTGGGCTAACTCTACGGTGTAGACGCAGGTAATCCAGTTCAAATATAATCTGGATTATATGGCAGTGTAGAAGGGGACTTTCCCTGCTGAACAAAGACTGTTGCCTCATGCAACCACAGCTCCCATCACACCATAGCATTGATGCCTGGCAGTTCAAAGCGGTTTCAAACTGGGTTAACTCTACGGTGTAGACGCAGGTAATCCAGTTCAAATATAATCTGGATTATATGGCAGTATAAAAGGGGACTTTCCCTGCTGAACAAAGACTGTTGCCTCATGCAACCACAGCTCCCATAACACCATAGCACTGATGCTTGGCAGTTCAAAGTGGTTTCAAACTGGGCTAACTCTATAGTGTAGACACAGGTAATCCAGTTAAAATATAATCTGGATTATATGGCAGTGTAGAAGGAGATTTTCCCTGCTGAACGAAGACTGTTGCCTCATCCAACCACAGTTACCATCACACCATAGCACTGATGCCTGGCAGTTCAAAGTGGTTTCAAACTGGGCTAACTCTACAGTGTAGACATAGGTAATCCAGTCCAAAGCAGATTAAGTGATAATCTGGATTATATGGCAATGTGGAAGGGGACTTTGTCTGCCAAAAGAAGGCAGTTGTCTCATCCAACCACAGCTCCCATCACTCCCTAGCATTGATGCATGGCAGTTCGAAGTGGTTTCAAACTGGGCTAACTCTACAGTGTAGATGCACCCTATATAGATATAGATAAAACTAAAGGGGCGGCATTGAAACGTCATGAATGCCACACCGGAAACATGTCTACATAATAATCTATACGGTCTCCTTTCTGCTTTCCCAAAAGCCATGCAACTCTAGAATCGAGTTCATCTCAGTGTGCAATTAACGCTGCTTATTTTACAAACAGGCTTTTTAACACGAGGAGGCTTTGTTCTCTCTGGTGCTATTTTAATTCCTCCCGCTCCTTTTTAAAAATTAGTTCACTGCAATCAGGGCTCTTGTTTTATTATTGCTGCTCGGGTTGCGGATTTATTGTTCATTGACTGGGAAATGGATTGCAAACATGTTCAAAATATCATGCACACACTTCTCCCCTGAATTCCTTTGGCAGCTTGCAAAGCACTGACACTTCTTCTTGTTGTTCTTGTTGTTCTTCTTCCTTCTTCTTCTTCTTCTTCTTATTATTATTTTATGACACAGCAAACAAGATAGATATGCTGGATTTCGTATCAGAAAACCACAAGTTGAACACTTCCCAAGTGTCTAGGACTGTGTGATGTATTATTATTATTATTATTATTATTATTATTATTATTATTGACACAACGATGTTGTATGACACAGCAAACAAGATAGACATGCTGGATTTCGTATCACAAAACCACAAGTTGAACACTTCCCAAGTGTCTAGGACTGTGTGATGTATTATTATTATTATTATTATTATTATTATTATTATTGACACAACGATGTTGTATGACACAGCAAACAAGATAGATATGCTGGATTTCGTATCACAAAACCACAAGTCGAACACTTCCCAAGTGTCTAGGACTCTGTGATGTATTTTCGGATGATGCGTGCAGATCCCAGTCGGGTGGCCTTTTGCAGTTGGTAGATCGTGATTTTGTCAATGTCTATTGTTTCCAAATGCCGGCTGAGATCATTTGGCACGGCACCCAGTGTGCCCATCACCACCGGGACCACCTGCACTGGTTTCTGCCAGAGTCTTTGAAGTTCAATCTTGAGGTCCTGATAACGGCTGAGTTTTTCCTGTTGTTTTTTTCAATGCGACTGTCACCTGGGATGGTGACGTCAATGATCCAAACCTTGTTCTTTTCCACAACTGTGATGTCTGGTGTGTTGTGTTCCAGAACTTTGTCAGTCTGGATTCGGAAGTCCCATAGTATCTTTGCGTGCTCATTTTCCAAGACTTTTGCAGGTTTGTGATCCCACCAGTTCTTTGCTGCTGGGAGGTGGTACTTGAGGCATAGGTTCCAATGGATCATTTGGGCCACATAGTTGTGCCTCTGTTCGTAGTCTGTCTGTGCGATTTTCTTACAGCAGCTGAGGGTATGATCCATGGTTTCTTTGGTTTCCTTGCAGAGTCTGTATTTTGGGTCATCAGCTGCAAGGATAAGGCCTTCTGTCTCCTTCTTCAGGGTCGCATTCGTGAGCCAGAGCCAGGTCTCCTATTATCATTATTATTATTTATTTATTTATTATTATTATTATTATTATTATTATTATTATTATTATTATTAATGGCCTTTGTCCTGATGTCTTGCTCCTGGGCTGCAAGGATCAGGCCTTCTGTCTCCTTCTTCAGGGTCCCATTCGTGAGCCAGAGCCAGGTCTTCTCCTTGTCAGCTTTTCCTTCAATTTTGTCAATGAACTTTCCATGCAATGTTTTGTTGTGCCAGCTGTCAGCTCTAGTTTGTAGTGCGGTTTTCTTGTACTGGTTTTTTGTCTGCTGTGCTTTGAGGAGTTTCTGATTTTTGACTTCAATCAAAGCAGGTTCTTCACTTTGCTTTCCATCTTCTGCCACGGCATGTTCTTCTTCTTTGACTGCTTGTTTTACTTGCAAGAGTCCCCTGCCCCCTGATCTTCTAGGCAGATATAGCCGGTTAACATCACTGCGAGGGTGCAGGGAATGATGAATGGTCATAAGTTTTCTCGTTTTTCTGTCCAAATTGTCCAGTTCCATCTGTGTCCAGTTTATGATGCCAGCAGTATATCTTATGACAGGTATGGCCCAGGTGTTTATGGCCTTGATGGTGTTGCCTCCATTGAGCTTGCTTTTGAGAATTTTTCTGACCCTTTGTGTGTATTCTTTACTGACCACAGTCTTCACATGTTCATGCTTGATGTTGTCCAGCTGTAATATGCCCAGATATTTATAGGCCTCTGGCTGGTGACACTTTATTGTTTGGCCATTGGGCATATTTATGCCCTCACTTTCAATGATTTTTCCCTTCTTCAATGCCACTGTCGAACATTTGTCCAAACCAAACTCCATGCTGATATCAGTGCTAAAAATTCGGACAGTGTTGGTCAGAGACTGGATTTCAGTTTCCGTTTTCCCATATAGCTTCAGGTCATCCATGTACATCAAATGTGAAATGTTGTGAGAATTCTTAGATATTTGATAGCCGAGATTTGTTTTTTGTAAGATTGTTGACAGAGGGATCATGGCAATAATGAAAAGCAGAGGGGACAATGAGTCTCCCTGGAAAATTCCTCTTCTGATGTTGACAAGTCCATAGCTTTCATTTCCAACAAACAGTTCAGTTTTCCAGTGCTCCATCATGTTTTCAATGAAGGTGCCAACGTTTTTACTAATCCCGATGGCGTCCAGGCACTTGATGATCCAGCTGTGTGGGAGTGAGTCAAAGGCCTTTTTGTAGTCAATCCACGTCATGTGAAGATTAGCTTTTCGGCTCTTACAGTTCTCCAGAATCATTTTGTCAATCAATAACTGGTCTTTTGTGCCCCTGCTTTTCCGTTTGTTGCCTTTCTGTTCATCTGGCAAGATGTTTTTTTCTTCAAGATAGTCTTGAATTCTGTCAGCTATGATGCCAGTCAGTAGTTTAAACATAGTGGGCAGACACGTTATTGGCCTGTAGTTTCCTGGTGCTGCTCCTTTTGCTGGATCCTTTTGTATCAGGTATGTTCTTCCAGTTGTTAGCCATTCACTGATACTTCCTTTCTGCAGCATCTCATTGAATTGTTGGGCCATTTTTCCATGTGAACTAATCAGATGTTTGAGCCAAAATCCATGAAGTTGATCACTACCAGGCGATGTCCAGTTCTTGATTGTTTGCACTCGTTTGCTGACCATTTCAGTTGTTATTTCCATCAGTTCCATTTTGTTCTGTGAGAATTTTCCTTCAAACTCCTTTATCCACCCAGCGTTTTTGTTGTAGTTTTTATTATTTTCCCAAAGTTCTTTCCAGAACTTTGTTGTTGCAGTTTTCTCTGGCTTTATGGTTACTGTGTCTGTTGTTTGGTTCAGACTCTGGTAGAACCGTCTTTGGTCTGATTGAAACAGTTGATTTTGTCTGTACTGGATGATTCTGGCTTCATACCTTTCAATTTTTCTGGCTGTTGCTGTAATTTGTTCTTTCACGATTTCCAAAGCTTCTTCAATTTTTCTGGTGTTCAGCCAGTACTTTCGGATCAGGTATTGCTTGATTTTGTCATTCTTCAGTTTCCTCTCTTTCATATTTTTCAGGTTACTTGCATCTGATCTAAGTTTCTTGATTTTCAACTCTAGCCTGACCTTCCACTTTGGTTTTCCAGTCGATTTTCTTTGGGGCTGCCTTGGTTGTAGGAGCCCAAGCTCTTCTGTTACTATCACTGCTGCACTGTAGGCATACTGGTTTGTTTGTTCAATTGATGTTATTTGGACAGTGGAGAGTGCTGCATTCACATCTTTCATGAGAGGCGCCAGGTGTCTCTTGGGCACTGTTTTTAGAGTTGGGAGCCGCTTTCTTATGGCATTTGCTGCAGCATGAGCCATGATCTTATCCTTGAGCTCTTGTTGTCTTGCTGTCAAGGTTCCTGGTGGTTCAACGGGTGTTTCAAGTGCTGGTTCTTCAAATTCTTGCAAAAGCTCCACTCTTTCTTCTGGTTCAATCTGTTCCACCATTCCAAGTGTTGCTGGAGTCTCTGCTGCTGTCTGTGCTGTGGTCTGATGGTGATTTACTTTGCAAATTTTCTGGATTTCTTCGAGTTCAACTTCACTGAACACTTTGTTTCTGATTATGAATCTTCGTTGGTCAGCCAGTCGGGGTTCTGTTATCTGTGAGGGTACTCTTGTTTCCATAGCTGATGCATCCTTTTTTGGTAGCCACGCCTTTGAGGTTCAGATTTGTAGTAGCATTTCATAATTGTGTGGTTTTCTGGCATTGTGTATTTCTGCCGCTTCTGTGACTGTTCATTTGGGTTTTGATGATTCCGTAGCCCACTTGTCGATGGATGTCCAGAATCAGCAGCATCCACCGCGGTCCTTTTTATCCTGGGCGACGACCGAGCCAGAATAGACTTCGTTTGGGTTTGATTCTCCATAATGCTAATGGGTGAGGTGCTCTTAGTTCTTAGTTATTATTATTATTATTATTATTATCAACACAACGACGTTGTATGGCACAGCAAACAAGATAGACATGCTGGATTTCGTTTCGCAAAACCACAAGTCGAACACTTCCCAAGTGTCTAGGACTGTGTGATGTATTTTCTGATGATGCGCGCAGATCCCAGTAGGGTGGCCTTTTGCAGTTGGCAGATGGTGATTTTGTCAATGTCTATTGTTTCCAAATGCCGGCTGAGATCTTTTGGCACAGCACCCAGTGTGCCCATCACCACCGGGACCACCTGCACTGGTTTCTGCCAGAGTCTTTGAAGTTCAATCTTGAGGTCCTGAGAGCGGCTGAGTTTTTCCTGTTGTTTTTCATCAATGCGACTGTCACCTGGGATGGCAACATCAATGATCCAAACCTTGTTGTTTTCCACAACTGTGATGTCTGGTGTGTTGTGTTCCAGAACTTTGTCAGGCTGGATTCGGAAGTCCCACAGTATTTTTGCATGCTCATTTTCCAAGACTTTTGCAGGTTTGTGATCCCACCAGTTCTTTGCTGCTGGGAGGTGGGACTTGAGGCATAAGTTCCAATGAATCATTTGGGCCACATAGTTGTGCCTCTGTTTGTAGTCTGTCTGTGCAATTTTCTTACAGCAGCTGAGGATATGATCAATGGTTTCATCGGTTTCCTTGCAGAGTCTGCATTTTGGGTCATCAGCTGATTTTTCGATCTTGGCCTGAATTGCCTTTGTTCTGATGTCTTGCTCCTGGGCTGCAAGGATCAGGCCTTCTGTCTCCTTCTTCAGGGTCCCATTCGTGAGCCAGAGCCAGGTCTTCTCCTTATCAGCTTTTCCTTCCATTTTGTCAAGGAACTTTCCATGCAGTGTTTTGTTGTGCCAGCTGTCAGCTCTAGTTTGTAGTGCGGTTTTCTTGTACTGGTTTTTTGTCTGCTGTGCTTTGAGGAGTTTCTGATTTTTGACTTCAATCAAAGCAGGTTCTTCACTTTGCTTTACATATTCTTATTATTAATAATAATTATTATTAATAATTATATTATTAATATTATTAATAATATATTATTATTATTATTATTATTATTATTATTATTATTATTATTATTATCTCCCCTTCCTTCGCTTCTGCCAATTGCAGGGAGGCCTGGCACGAGGGCCCTTCCCTTTTTGGATCCATCCAAGGAACAGGCCATCTGTCAGGGAGGCTTCGAGCAGAAGGGGGGCTTCGGGGTCCAAAAGGCCTCTTGCCGCGTCCCTTCTGGCTGCTTTAAAGGGTTGCATTCAAGAGGCACGCGATGCTCAAAGGGCCCTTTGTCAAGAAGCCACTTTGGGCAGCACAAATCCCTGGCAAATACATGCCTTTCGAATGGAAACAAAAAGAGCAAATCTGGAGAGGCTGAGCATCGCTTTCCTGGAGTTACGGAATGCCAAAACATTCCCTTCAGATGCTGAGAGAACCCTTTGCTTTCTATGGGTTCAGTGTGCAAAATGAAGGCATCGTTAGCAAAATATTGTGCATAGAATTAGCTCCAGGTTATGGAAATAATATATTATAATATAATGTTATTAAATGTTCTCGATATTACAATATTTTAGCATAATATAATATATTATAATATAATGTTATTAAATGTTCTCGCTACTACAATATTTTAGCATAATATATAATCTATTGTAATAGAATGTTATTAAATATTCTCGATATTACAATATTTTAGCATAATATAATATATTATAATAGAATGTTATAATATAATATAATGTTATTAAATATTCTCGATATTACAATATTTTAGCATAATATAATATGTTATTAAATATTCTTGATATTACAATATTTTAGCATAATATTATATATAATATAATATAATGTTATTGAATATCTTGATATTAAAGTATTTTAGCATAATATAATATATTGTAATATAATATAATGTTATTAAATATTACAATATTTTAGCATAATATAATATAATGTTATTAAATATTCTAGATATTACAATATTTTAGCATAATATAATAGAATGTTATTAAATATTCTCGATATTACAATATTTTAGCATAATATTATATATTACAATATAATGTTATTGAATATCTTGATATTAAAATATTTTAGCATAATATAGTATAATATGTTATTAAATATTCTCGATATTACGATATTTTAGCATAATATAATACAATGTTATTAAATGTTCTTGATATTACAATATTTTAGCATAATATAATATGTTATTAAATATTCTTGATATTACAATATTTTAGCATAATATTATATATAATATAATATAATGTTATTGAATATCTCGATATTACAATATTTTAGCATAATATAATATAATGTTATTAAATATTCTCGATAGTACAATATTTTAGCATAATATATTATATTCTAATAGAATGTTATTAAATATTCTCGATATTACAATATTTTAGCATAATATAATATATTATATTCTAATAGAATGTTATTAAATATTCTCAATATTACAATATTTTAGCATAATATAATATATTATATTCTAATAGAATGTTATTAAATATTCTCGATATTACAATATTTTAGCATAATATAATATATTACAGTAGAGTCTCACTTATCCAACATAAATGGGCCGGCAGAACATTGGATAAGCAAAAATAAGGAGAGATTAAGAAAAAAGCCTATTAAACATAAAATTACATTATGTATCGATACTACAATATTTTAGCATAATATTATATTATAATAATATCAAATTGCAATATAATGCCCTGTAATATCCTCAGTAATATAATATTATATTATTAGGTGACATTATATTATGTTGCACCCTATCTGAAGGCTGGAAAGGCACCACGTGATCCCTCCCGGCAGATGACCTTTCATTTCCTCCTTCCTTGCAGTGGTCAAAAATCAGAAATACTCCAAAATGGGTGGCTGAGAGAGTGGCGCCTTTGCGCTCCATACATTCGATGTGCACAAATACTTTTTGAAACATTACCTTCAATGTGCAATACTTGGTTCCGTGTACAATATTATTAAAAATATATGACGTCCAGGCCATCAAAACATATTTTCATGTTCAGATTTGGGTCTCATCTGCATATAAGTTAAGGTAAAGGTTCTCCTCTGACATTGAGTCCAGTCGTGACTGACTCTGGGGGTTGGTGCTTATCTCCAATTCCAAGCTGAAGAGCCAGCGTTGTCCATAGACACCTCCAAGGTCATGTGGCCACTGGCATAACTGCATGGAGTTGGAGCAGTATCTATTGATCTACTCACATTTGCATGGTTTCGAACTGCTAGCTTGGCAGAAGCTGGGGCTAACAGTGGGAGCTCATTCCACTCCCCGGATTCGAACCTGCAACCTTTCGGTCTGCAAATTCAGCAGCTCAGCGCCTTGACACGCTGCACCACCAGGGGCATTTATGCAAACGCAAAAGCCGAAATACTCCGAAATGACCCACCTGGGTGATACTTATGCATTCCAAGGGTTCAGTGTACACAAACTGGTTTTTTTCATGTACAAAATCATTAATAATACCACATATACAATGATCCCCAGAACATGTGCATAAGGTGCCTATGCAACATAGTTTCCCAATGGCATATACTGTATATACTCGAGTATAAGCCTAGTTTTTCAGCCCTTTTTTTCAGACTGAAAAAGCCCCCCTCGGCTTATACTCGGGTGAGGGTCCTGCTTGGCTTATATTTGGGTCAGCTTATACTCGAGAATATATGGTACATTTATTATTTTTCTCTATTATTTTTGCTACTATTGCATTTATTATTTTTCTCTATTATTGTTGCTACTATTACATTTATTTTACTCTATTTTTATTATGATTATTAATACATTTATTATTTCACTCTGATCTTATTATTATTATTATTATTATTATTGCATTTATTATTTACTCTATTTATTATTACATGTATTATTTTCCTGTATTTATTATTATTATTATTATTATTATTATTATTATTATTATTATTATTATTATTTTATTATGACACAGCAAACAAGATAGATATTCTGGATTTCGTTATCACAAAATCACAAGTCGAACACTTCCCAAGTGTCTAGGACTGTGTGATGTATTATTATTATTATTATTATTATTATTATTATTATTATTATTATTATTTTATTATGACACAGCAAACAAGATAGATATGCTGGATTTCATATCACAAAATCACAAGTCGAACACTTCCCAAGTGTCTAGGACTGTGTGATGTATTTTCAGATTATTATTTTATTATGACACAGCAAACAAGATAGATATGCTGGATTTCATATCACAAAATCACAAGTCGAACACTTCCCAAGCATCTAGGACTGTGTGATGTATTTTCGGATAATGCGCACAGATCCCAGTCGGGTGGCCTTTTGCATTATTATTATTATTATTATTATTATTATTACATGTATTATTTCACTCTATTATTATTAAAAGGATACATAAGCACATTTACATTGAAGAAGATGAGAATATGTATTATTTTCCTATTATTATTATTACATGTATTATTTTACTCTTATTATTAAAAGGATACATAAGCACATTCACATTGAAGAAGATGAGAATCATGATTGGATCAGAGTTATAGGACAGTCTTATCTTAAATTTGAGCTTGATGTAAATATTCAAAAACATTTAACCTATCGATGCCTCAATTCATGTCATTTTATTGGTATCTATTTTTATTTCTTAAATTTCCCGCCCTCGGCTTATACTGGAGTCAATGTTTTCCCAGTTTTTGTGTGTGGTAAAATTAGATGCCTTGGCTTATATTCGGGTCGGCTTATACTCGAGTATATACGGTATATACAAATGCACATGTTCCAAAATTGGGAATACTCCAGAACGGCCCACCTGAATGGCTGGAGTTTCAATGGACACAGACTTGATTTTATGCACCAAATTATTAAGAATACTGTCGTATTTAATGCTGTCGTCAAGCTATGTGTATAAGCTGCCTATGAAACACACCTTTATGCTTCAACTTGTGCGGAGAAATATGCACACAAATTACTGTAAACAACTCCAAAACTCTTCCAGGAGAAGAGGGACCCAACCTGGATGAACTTCCCGAAACTACTGAGGTTGGAAAAGTTACTTTTTTGGGCTACAGCTCCCCAAATCCCACACACAAGGGTTGACAGTCCAGTAAGAGAGCTTTTCTGAGCTTGCTAACTTAGTTTAGAAACACAAGACATGTCTACACTGAAGAATTAGCACACTTTGGTACCACTTGAATGGTACCAAACAATGCTATTGGATCCTGGGCATTGTAGTTCAGCGAAGCTTCAGCAATCTTTGGCAGAGAAGGCAAAGGACCATCAAAAACTACCGTATATACTCGAGTATAAGCTGACCCGAATATAAGCCGAGGCACCTAATTTTACCATAAAAAACTGGGAAAACATTGACTCCAGTATAAGCCGAGATACCCATAAAATTACATTAATTGAGGCATCAGTAGGTTAAATGTTTTTGAATATTTACATCAAACTGTAATTTAAGATATGACTGTTCAACTCTGATTAAATCATTATTCTCGTCTTCTTCAATGTCAATGTGCTTATGTATCCTTTTAATAATAAGAGAGTGAAATAATAAATATAATAATAATAATAAATGCAGTAAAATAATAAATTTGATAATAGAGTAAAATAATGAATATATTAATAATAAAATAGAGTAAAATAATAAATGTATTAATAATAAAAATAGAGTAAAATAATAAATGTATTAATAATAATAAAAATAGAGTAAAATTAATGTAAAAGTAACAACAATAATAGAGTAAAATAATAAATGTAATAATAATAATTAATAGAGTAAATTAATAAATGTAACAATACCAATAATAATAGAGAAAAATAATAAATATACCATATATACTTGAGTATAAGCCTACCTGAATATAAGCCCACCAGGACCCTCACCCGAGTATAAGCCAAGGAGGATTTTTTTCAGTCCTAAAAAGGGCTGAAAAACTAGGCTTATACTTGAGTATATACAGTATTTACTATTATTATTATTATTATTATTATTATTATTTTAAAAGCCTTTCAGTACAATTTAATGTAATGTATTAGCAATAATGTATTAGCTCCCTCCCAGCTTGGCCCAGAACCTAATGAAGTTATTAATTATTATATAAATGATATAAATAATAATAATAATAATAATAATAATAATAATAATAATAATAATATTCAATCCAAGCTCCCTCCCAGTTTGGCCCAGAACGTAATAAAGTTATTAATTATTATATAAATGATATCAATAATAATAATAATATCAGTCCAAACCCCTCCCAGCTTTACCTTGAACCTAATAAAGTTATTAATTATTATATAAATGATATAAATAATAATAATATCAGTCCAAACCCCTCCCAGCTTTACCTTGAACCTAATAAAGTTATTAATTATTACTAATAATAAATAATAAAGTTATATATTAATAAACCCAAGAACCTAATAAAGCCCCAGTTGTGCAGAGAGGGAGGGTCTTCCAAGCCCCTCAATGAGTGGAGGGTCTTATTATTATTATCATTATTATTATTATTATTATGACATTTATTATTATTAAACTTACTATTACCAAACCCCAGAACGTAATGAAGCCCCCTTCATAGCTGTTTGGGTGTAGAGTGGGAGGGTCTTCTTTCCCCCAAAGGGAGACCCCTCCTCACCCTTCTGAGCCCCTAAATGAATGGAGGGTATTATTATTATTATTATTATTATTATTACTATTATTATGATGGAAGTTATTATTAAACTTACTATTACTATTATCAAAGCCCAGACCCTACGGAAGCCCTCCTCCTCCCCAAAGAGAGACCCCTCCTCACCCTTCTGAGCCCCTCAATGAGTGAAGGGTCTTATCATCATCATCATCATCATCATCATCATCATCATCATCATTATTAAACTTAACTATGACCAAATCCCAGAGCCTACTGAACCCCTCCTCCTCCTCCTCCTCCTCCTTCTAACCCCAGGACCCCAGACCCTATTATTATTATTATTATTATTATAAGTTATTATTATTAAACCTAACTATGACCAAACCCCAGACCATACTGAAGCCCTCCTCCGTCTAACACCAGGACCCCAGACCCATTATGTTATTATTATTATGCTTAACTATGACCAAACCCCACATCCTCCTTCAAACCCCAGGACCCCAGACCCATTATGTGATTATTATTATGCTTAACTATGACCAAACCCCACATCCTCCTTCAAACCCCAGGACCCCAGACCCATTATGTGATTATTATTAAACTAAACTGTTACCAAACCCCAGACCCTACTGAAGCCCCCCCCCCCCTCCTCCTCCTGGGTCCCTCAAGAAGCTAAGCCCAGGACCCCAGACCCTATTATTATTATTATTATAAGTTATTATTATTAAACTTAATTATGACCAAACCCCAGACCCTACTGAAGCGTTCCTCCTCCTCCTTCTAACCCCAGGACCCCAGACCCATTATGTTGTTGTTGTTATTATTATTATTATTATTATAAGTTATTATTATTAAACTTGACTATGACCAAACCCCAGACCCTACTGAAGCCCCCCTCCTCCTCCTAATCCCAGGACCCCAGACTCATTATGTTATTATTGTTAAACTTGACTATGACCAAACCCCAGACCCTACCGAAGCCCCCCTCCTCCTGACCCCAGGACCCCAGACCCAGAATGTAATGTTTATTAAACTTGACTATGACCAAACCCCAGACCCTACTGAAGCCCCCCTCCTCCTGACCCCAGGACCCCAGACCCAGACCCCAGACCCTACTGCAGCCCCCCTCCTCCTGACCCCAGGACCCCAGACCCAGACCCCAGACCCTACCGAAGCCCCCCTCCTCCTGACCCCAGGACCCCAGACCCAGACCCCAGACCCTACTGCAGCCCCCCTCCTCCTCCTCCTGACCCCAGGACCCCAGACCCAGACCCTACTGAAGCCCCCCTCCTCCTGACCCCAGGACCCCAGACCCAGACCCCAGACCCTACCGAAGCCCCCCTCCTCCTGACCCCAGGACCCCAGACCCAGACCCCAGACCCTACTGCAGCCCCCCTCCTCCTCCTCCTGACCCCAGGACCCCAGACCCAGACCCTACTGAAGCCCCCCTCCTCCTGACCCCAGGACCCTTACCCTTGACGGCCTCTCCGCGGTTGAGCTGGATCTCTCCGGGCCCGAGGGGCGCGTGGCCCTTGACGGCGATGAACCTCCTTCCGGGGACGGCGGAGTAGAGCTTCCTCTTGGGTCCGCGGGGGGGCGCCGGGGGGGCGGGGGCGGGCGCGGGCGGGGGGGCCTCCGGGGGGCCCCGCCCCGAGGAGCACGAGGGGGAGGGGCTGAAAACGAAGACATACGTCACCGTCGGGGGGGCTCCCCCGGGAGGGGGGCTTCCCCGGGGCATGGGGGGGAGGGGGAGGGGAGGGGTGGGGGGGGCCTCCTCAGCGCAGCCCCCCGGGAAGCCGCCCCCTCCCCCCCTCCCGCCCCGCCATCGGCCCCGTCAGCGGAGGAGGGGGGAGGGGAGGGGGAGAGGGGGGGCCAGCAGGAGCCCCCTCCCCAAATAGAGAGAGAGAGGGAGATGAAGAGAGAGAGAGAGAGAGAGAGAGAGGCGCCGGTTCCGAGCAGGAGCGCCGCCGGAGTCTCCGCCCCTCCCTCCTCCCCCCTCCCCTCCCTCCCTCCCTCGGGCTTCTCCCCGCCCCCACCCTCGGCAAAAGCCCACCCCCAGATCCCCCAATGTCAGTGCCTGAGGGGTGGGCGAGGCAGGAAGGAGGGGTCCCTCTTCTTGTGGGATTGGGGGGGCTTCGAGGGGGTCTCTCATCTCCAAGACCACCCTCCCCCCGGACAGTAAGAAAGACCCCCTCCCTCCTGTCCCACCCCTCACGCCCCCCCCCCCGCCCCAAATATCTCTCCCCAAATCTGCAAATCTCCGCTTTCTTCTCCTCCCCATCACCAACCTCTACCCCCTCCCTCCCTCCCTCTCATGGAGAGCCTTCATAGGCCCCAGCAGCATCCTCTCCTGACGTTTCTCTTGCATCTGTGGGAAATGGCATCCTCAGAGGTTCTGATGCTAGTGAGGCAAGAGGAGTGTGTATGTATATATATATATATATGTGTGGACTTAACCTCAGGGGAAACCTTTACCTTATAGATGTATATTTATCTCTCTCTCTCTAGGACAGTGGTTCTTAACCAGGAGAAATGTCAGGAGAGAATGCTGCTGGGACATACTGTCCTATGACAGTGTGTGCGTGTGTGTGTATATATATATGCCAGGCAAAATGTCAGAAGAGAATGCTGCTGGGACATATTGTCCTATGACAGTGTATGTGTGTATATATATAAACCAGGGAAAATGTCAGAAGAGAATGCTGCTGGGACATATTGTCCTATGATAGTGTATGTGTGTATATATATAAACCAGGCAAAATGTCAGGAGAGAATGCTACCGGGACATACTGTCCTATGACAGTGTATGTGTGTATATATATAAACCAGGGAAAATGTCAGGAGAGAATGCTGCTGGGACATACTGTCCTATGACAGTGTGTGTGTATATATATATATATGCCAGGCAAAATGTCAGAAGAGAATGCTGCTGGGACATATTGTCCTATGACAGTGTATGTGTGTATATAAACCAGGCAAAATGTCAGGAGAGAATGCTACAGGGACATACTGTCCTATGACAGTGTATGTGTATATATATAAACCAGGAAAAATGTCAGGAGAGAATGCTGCTGGGACATACTGTCCTATGACAGTGTATGTGTGTATATATATAAACCAGGGAAAATGTCAGGAGAGAATGCTGCTGGGACATACTGTCCTATGACAGTGTATGTGTGTGTATATATAAACCAGGGAAAATGTCAGGAGAGAATGCTGCTGGGACATACTGTCCTATGACAGTGTATGTGTGTATATATATAAACCAGGGAAAATGTCAGGAGAGAATGCTGCTGGGACATACTGTCCTATGACAGTGTATGTGTGTATATATACAAACCAGGCAAAATGTCAGGAGAGAGTGCTGCTGGGACATATTGTCCCATGGCAGTGTATGTGTGTGTATATATAAACCAGGGAAAATGTCAGGAGAGAATGCTGCTGGGACATACTGTCCTATGACAGTGTGTGTGTATATATATATATATGCCAGGCAAAATGTCAGGAGAGAATGCTGCTGGGACATATTGTCCAATGACAGTGGTTCTCAACCTGTGGGTCCCTCCCTAGGTGTTTTTGGCATACTACAACTCCCAGAAATCCCAGCCAGTTTACCAGCTGTTAGGATTTCTGGAAATTGAAGGCCAAAAACATCTGGGGACCCACAGGCTGAGAACCACTGTCATAGGACAATATGTCCCAGCAGCATTCTCTCCTGACATTTTGCCTGCATCTGTGCCTAATGGCACCCTCAGAGGCAAGTGGAGTGTGTATGTATATATGTGTATATATGTACAGTATGTACATATGTAACCCTAATCCTATAAACTATATGAATAATAACACTAATAATACAATAATACTAATAATATATAAGTTTCCTCTCACTTCCTGTGTTCTTAGCCCCATTGATCTTAATTAGGAGTCATTTATAAGTCAGATGTTTGTAAGGGACGGACAGTATCTGGGTCTCTCCTCCAATTTCAATGCTGTCCCCCCATACACACACATACACACATACACCCTTCACAACTCACAATTCACAACAGGAGGGACAAAACCGAGCAGGATACCCAAGCATGTGCAGAGTGCCACCAACATAACTAAGCAGTCAATGAGAATCAAAGAATCATAGAATTGGAAGGGACCTCCAGCGGCCATCTAGCCCAACCCCCTTCATTCTGCCATTATGCAGGAAAAGAACAACCAAAGCCCTCCCGACAGATGGCCATCCAGAATCTGTTTAAAACAAAGCCATTTTTGTAATAGAGTACAACTGTGTGACATCAAGTTACATTTGTCGTAATTTGATTTTAAGCAACTGTATTTCAATATTAATATTTGCAATTCAGAGCTTCTTGCATGGTACAGGATGGGGCATTAGTTAGGCCTGTTTTTAATAGTTACTCTCAAGCAACCAGAATGTACATTTCTCTGGAATCCACCAATCCCTATGGGTGCCACTTAATTGAGAGAATATATATATATATATATATATATATATATATATATATATATATATATAGTGTGTGTGTGTGTGTGTGTGTGTGTATAGAGTGGGTGTGTGTGTGTGTATATATATATATATATGTATATATATACACACACACATATACATAGTATATATATATATATACACACACACACAAACACATATATATATACTATCTATCTATCTATATATATATATATACACACACTCTCTCTCTCTATATATATATATATATTATATATATAAATATATAAATAAATATAAAGGGAGACCTGTGCTCCTTATTTGGGAAACTGAGGCTCAGTAAGACTCAAACCCCAATGCTTTTTAATGCTTTGTATCTGAGCAACAATAGAAGCCATGCTGTTGTTGTTGTTGTTGTTGTGTACCTTCACATCCTTTATACCAATCCTAAGGCAACCTTATCACGAGGCCAAGGCTCAAACTGTCTCCAATGTATGTCAACCCCATTATATAAAACACATAGTGAAATCTTTTATGTATATAATTAAATATACATTGCTTGTTAAGAGCTTTGATAGGACTCTATCTTGGTGAAAGATCAGGAAGTTTCCTTTTAAACAAGATACGTATGTGTTTACTATTATGAGAAAGTGTAGTACTGTTAATTGGTGGTTTTATAAACCAATAGTTATGCTATAATGTGTACACTTTGGAAATAATAATAATAATAATAATAATAATAATAATAATAATTATTATTATTATTAATTCACATACATCTGTATATTGCAACAGGTGATAGGATGATAAATGGTTTGCATTCAGCAGCCAAGGAATAATACATTTCCAGAAAAGAGCTGCAAAGTGACAAAGGAGCTGTCCTTGGTGCTGAAACTTTTTCCAATGGGATCCAATCATGCTTTCATATAGGCATTTTATATAGTCATGTGTTTTACTATATGTAGTTAATTACATGTATTTTATGTTGATGTATTTTGACTGTGTTGCATCCCGACGGGCAACAAACAACACAACAACAACAACATTGTCCTGATTCCAAACACAACAACAACAACAAAAACACAACAACAACAACATTGTCCTGATTCCAAACACAACAACAACAACAACAACATTGTCCTGATTCCAAACACAACAACAACAACAACAACAACAACATTGTCCTGATTCCAAACACAACAACAAAAACAACAACACAACAACATTGTCCTGATTCCAAACACAACAACAACAACAACATTGTCCTGATTCCAAACACAACAACAACAACAACAACATTGTCCTGATTCCAAACACAACAACAAAAACAACAACACAACAACAACAACATTGTCCTGATTCCAAACACAACAACAACAACAACATTGTCCTGATTCCAAACACAACAACAACAACAACATTGTCCTGATTCCAAACACAAAAACAACAACAACAAAAACAACGTTGTCCTGATTCCATTGATTAAAGTACAAACCTAGCCATGAGTACAGTAGAGTCTCACTTATCCAAGTTAAACAGGCCAGTAGAACCTTGGATAAGCGAATATCTTGGATAATAAGGAGGGATTAAGGAAAAGCCTATTAAACATCAAATTAGGTTATGATCTTACAAATTAAGCACCAAAACTTCATGTTATACAACAAATCTGACAGGAAAAGTAGTTCAATGCTCAGTAATGTTATGTTGTAATTACTGTATTTACGAATTTAGCACCAAAATATCACGATATATTGAAAACATTGACTACAAAAATGCCTTGGATAATCCAGAGCGTTGGATAAGCGAGTCTTGGATAAGTGAGACTCTACTGTATTTCTAAGAAATGGTAGTAGGAAATGCATTTGGGGGAATGGCATGTATGTGTTGTCGAAGGCTTTCATGGCCGGAATCACAGGGTGTTTGTGTGTTTTGGGGGCTTTTTTTGTGTCAGGAGGGACTTGAGAAACTGCAAGTCGCTTCTGGTGTGAGAGAAATGGCCGTCTGCAAGGACATTGCCCAGGGGACGTTGCCGGGATGTTTTGATGTTTTTACCATGAGGCTTCTCTCGTGTCCCCGCATGGGAAGCTGGAGCTGACTGAGGGAGCTCATCCACACTCTCCTTGGGTTGAATTCGAACCTAGCAGCCTTCAGGTCAGCAACCCAACCTTCAAGTCACAAGGCTTTAACCCATTGCACCACTGGGAGCTCCGTTTTTCGAGCTGTCCGGCCATGTTCCAGAAGCATTCTCTCCTGACGTTTCACCCACATCTATAGCAGGCATCCTCAGAGGTCTGCCTGCCATAGATGTGGGAGATACATCAGGAAAGAATGCTTCTGGAACATGGCTGGACAGCCTGAAAAACACACAACCACCCAATGGCAGGTATGTAAGTTATGCTATTAAGACACTGTTGTCTCAATTGCTTTATTTCTCCATTATTAATAATACTAATAATGATAATAATAATAATAATCCATTATTATTATTATTATTATTATTATTATTGTTGCACTGCTTTATCTCTCCCAAAAGGGCCTCAAAGCTGCTTAATATAAAACCATTAGCATATACAGTAGAGTCTCGCTTATCCAACCTTCGCTTATCCAACATTCTGTATTATCCAATGCAGTCTGCCTTTCAGTAGTTAATGTTTTTGTAGTCAGTGTTTCAATACATTGTGATATTTTGGTGCTAAATTCATAGACTCCTTAATGCAGTTCCTCATGTTGTGGTGACCCCCAACCATAAAATTATTTTATGGCTTTGCAGTCTAACAGCTGAGTTACCCGTGTGCCATTACATCAGTGGTTCCCAACCTTCCTAATGCAATGGCGACCCCCTAATGCAGTTCCTCATGTTGTGGTGACCCCTCAACCATAAAATTATTTTATGGCTTTGCAGTCTAACAACTGAGTTACCTGTGTGCCATTACATCAGTGGTTCCCAACCTTCCTAATGCAATGGCGACCCCTTAATGCAGTTCCTCATGTTGTGGTGACCCCTCAACCATAAAATTATTTTATGGCTTTGCAGTCTAACAGCTGAGTTACCTGTGTGCCATTACATTAGTGGTTCCCAACCTTCCTAATGCAACGATCCCCCCTTAATGCAGTTCCTCATGTTGTGGTGACCCCTCAACCATAAAATTATTTTATGGCTTTGCAGTCTAACAGCTGAGTTACCTGTGTGCCATTACATTAGTGGTTCCCAACCTTCCTAATGCAACGATCCCCCCTTAATGCAGTTCCTCATGTTGTGGTGACCTCCAACCATAAAATTATTTCATGGCTTTTCAGTCTAACAGCTGAGTTACCTGTGTGCCATTACATCAGTCCCTCATGTTGTGGTGACCCCCAGCCATAATATTATTTTCTTTGCTACTTCATAACTGTCATTTTGCTCCTGTTATGAATCGTAATGTAAATATCTGATATGCAGGATGTATTTTCATTCACTGGAACAAACTTGGTCCATAAATACAGTCATACACACACACACACACACACATATATAGATATAGATCAAGATTTGTTTTCATTGTATTGTCTTCTTTTTCCTGTTTTTTCTTTACGTCCAAACAAAACTTAGTTTTCTCAAAGGAGAAGAGATAATAATAATAATAATAATAATAATAATAATAATAATAATAATAATAATAAAGGATGAAGATTGCAATGGGAAAACAGGTTAATCCCTGAGCGGCCTGTTATGTCACCTGGCAGCTGCTGGCTTTGCCCTGAAGCCAATCCAAAGATTTCTGCAAAACCTGGCCTCATTCTCCGCTGTATTTATTATCCTTACGTTTGGGTCTTTGGCCTAAAGACTGACCTGGTTTTGCACAAGGTTTGGGAGCAGCGCATGCATGCGTCTTCTCCTTGGATCCCATTGCAAAGGCCTTAATAGTTTGGAAAGGATGGATGTGTTTGCCATGACCAGGCAATGGGCAAACTTGGGCCCTCCAGGTGTTTTGGACTACAACTCCCACAATTCCTAACAGACTATTAAAAATCAAATTAGATTATGATTTTATAAACTAAGCACCAAAACATCATGTTATACAACAAATTTGACAGAAAATGTAGTTCAATATGCAGTAATGCTATGTAGTAATTACTGTATTTACGAATTTAGCACCAAAATATCACGATATATTGAAAACATTCACTACAAAAATGGCTTGGATAATCCAGGACCTTGGATAAGTGAGCGTTGGATAAGTGAGACGCTACTGTAATGCAGATTATCTGCTTTGATAACCTGGATTATATAGTAGTGTAGAAGGGGCCTAAGACATCATCCACACTACAGAATTATAATAGACAGAAACCACTAACAGCCACGGATCCATCCTTGCCAAGACACGGATCCATCCTATGCAATCCTTGCTGAGACACAGAAAGAAGCGTGAATCTCTCACCAAAGCACAAGCCCATCTGGGCATTATTGCAGTTGAGTATATTATCTCTGCCTGGGGCTGGACTAGATGGCCTTTGGGGGTCCCTTTCCACCTCTTAAGATGCTCAGCTGCCTGCTTTCGATCCATCAAGTGGTCCAAGACCCCCTTTGTCATACCCCAGCTACCTTTGGCTTCTGAACCTGATCCAGAAATTAACTTTGACCAGGATGAAGCTTATTCTGACCTTTTGCCCAGTTCTCCCAGCTCCTTTCGGTTACAGCTGCTGGCTGTTGATAGTTCAAATGCTTCCTTAATTGGGAGAGAAACGGGAGATGTTACTCCCGTGGCTGAACCAGATTGTGATGTCTCAGGCACCTTTGGCCCATGACCCTGCAGCCACCATAGATCAAACTGAAGAGGACTTGGGTTTTCTTCCATCTCAGCAAGAGTCTGTTCCTTTCCAGGTGTCTCCTGTTGACATTTTCGTGCCAGAGCCAATTAGGGACGCCCTTGAAACGGAGCCTGGTTCTCCGGAAAGTTTGGTGTTTGACAGAAGGGCTTTTCTCAAAACAGATCGCTCCCAAAGACAGATTTTAAGGAGAAGTGCGAGATTAGCGGAGAGAGGCGATTGTGGCTAAATCGGTTCCCTTGGGAAGTTTCGGGGAGGCAGGCATCTGGTGCGATGTTGAAACAGCTCCGTTCTCTGGGAAGATTTGGGGAGTCAAACATCTGCTTGGGGGGAGCTCTTGAACTTCAATAAAAGTTCTGCACTGAGTTTTCCCTGTCGCGGTGTCAACATGACTATTGACTAAAGAACATCGTCTCTTGTTCCTGAGCTTCCAAGCGGCCCACCGGCGCATTTACTCACGAGTAGACTGGGAGTTGCGTCCCACTCTTTGCCAAGTTTGGACTGTGTTTCCAGATCCACCACGAAATACCTTGCCTAGCCTTGAATCCTTGTTCTGGACTTTACTTCAAGAATCTCCCTGTGAAACCTTGCTCTTTCCCCACTCAAACTTCCAAAGAGTTTGAGTGTGTTTTGGTTATTTGGATTATAGACTTTAGACTCTAATACTGGACATATAACTTCATTTTATTGGACTAATTTTGATCTTCTCTAAAAGGTCAACTGCTTGACTATATACTCTGCTCATTTTTGTTTGGAACTTTTATTGCTTTAATAAAGATATTAGATTGTTTATTGGCCCCCGTGTTGGTTTCCAGTGTTCTCGCTGCTTAGGGGTGCTACACAGATGTCCAGAGTTCCCCAGAGAACGTGCCCTTCAACCGAAGGGAGTTTCTGCATCGCCAGAGATCAGAAAAACAAGGACTTAGAAGGAGTAACCGCTTGGCATCTCGAAGGGATTGTGGATAAGAAGATTCCCTTGGGAAACTTTGGGGAGTTTGGTCTCCCTTCGTTGGGATCTGATCTTCGTTCCATAAAAGTGCCTTGCACTGCAGACAATTTGCATAAAAGTGTTTCCTGAGAACACTTCACGGACTCCAGTTTCCTGATTTCACCAAGCCAAGCCTCCTGATTTAAACCGGAGTGAATTCACTTCCTTGCCTTGTTCCTGAATCAAGTTTGATCTTCGCTTTGTCTTGTTCTTGCTTTGATATCCACGATCTCCTAGTAACAGGGACCTTGTTATTCAGCCTTGCTTCCTTGTTGTTCCCCGCTCAAACTTCCCAACAGTTTGAGCGTGTTTCGGTTTTGGAGTTTGGGCAATAATATTGGACATTTTCCTTCATCTTTTTGGACTTATTCATACCTTTCCACAAAGGACTATTTACCACTCATTCATTCCACTTATGCATTCCTGAATTTATATTTGCTTTAATAAAGATATTATATGATTATTGGTCTCTGTCTAGTTTCCAGTGTTCACGCTGCCTTGGGCTGCAACACCTTTTCAGAGAGTCCAATGGCTCCCCTTGGTTTTCATGTCTTGCAAGCTTTTGATGCCGCATCAGGGATAGATGCATCTTGAAAGGCAGGAGCGCATAGATTCCCCGCCTGCCGTGATGTTCTCGTGACAAGAAAGGGAGCAGATGGGCCCGGCGAGGCGACCCACTTCCTGGGCCAAATCCCCTCCCTCAATTACCTGCCAAGCTGTGCTTTTACCTGGGCAGGTGAGACAGCAACGGGGTCAAGGGGAAGGAAGGAGCAAGGCTTGCAAGGAGCAAACGGGGAGGCCTGGCTGAGAAATAAGCAGAGTTACGGGATGGATCAAGGGCCAAGCTTTGGGGTGGAAAAGGGGGTCCCATTGAGCCCATCATGGCAGGAGGTCATAGGTGCATCAGGCCCCCCTATTTTCCATTAAGGTTCAGTTCCGGGGACCCCCCCCCCCCCCAAAAAAAAATCTTAACCCATTATAGACAATGGCAAATTAAAGTGGTAGTACATCAATTATAATGATTTTATTTTTATACCCCGCCCCATCTCCCCGAAGGGACTCGGGGCGGCTTACATGGGGCCAAGACCAGGTTAAACAGGCAATGTGAAAACACAAGAATAAAACAAATCAATCAACAACAAAACAGACCATAAAACTAATAAGGTCACATAAAATAGACATACTTTGATAAAATCCTGGATTGGCTCCTAAAAGGAATTGGGCCAAAGAAAGTGTCAGTATTGCGAGAATATTTGCATATGGTATATACAGTATACACATATGGCAAAGCCAAGTATTTGGAGAACATATACCGTATATACTCAAGTATAAGCCAAGTTTTCAGCCCTTTTTTAGGACTGGAAAAGCCCCCCCCCCAGGCTTATACTCAAGAGACGGTCCTGGTTGGCTTCTATTCGGGTCAACTTATACTCGAGTATATAGGTAATCAGAGTTGGACAGTCTTATCTTAAATTACGGTTTTATGTAAATGTTCAACCTACTGATGCCTCAATTAATGTAATTTTATTGTTATCTATTTTTATTTTTGGAAATGCAGTTGCTGCTGCATTTCCCACCCTTGTCTTATGTTCGAGTCAATACGTTTCCCAGTTCTTTGTAGTAAAATTAGATGCCTTGGCTTATATTCAGGTCAGCTTATACTTGAGTAAACACGGTACATATGAGAAAAATCAAGGAATTTTGGTATATATATATATATATATATATATATATATATATATATCCCCAAGTACTTTTGGGATATATGAGTGTGTATGTACATATGTGTGTGTATGATGTGTATGTGTGTGTGTATTTCCAAGTAATTTTGGGATATATATGAGTGTGTATGTAAATATGTGTGTATATATTTATGTGTGTGTGTATGATGTGTGTGTGTATTTTTGGAACATATACATATGGGGAAATCAAATTATTTTGGAACTTAACCAAGTATTTTTGGGATATATGTGTATGTATGTCTGTGCATGTCTGTATGTACATACAGTAGAGTCTCACTTATCCAACATAAACGGGCCGGCGGAACGTTGGATAAGCGAATATGTTGGATAATGAGAGATTAAGAAAAAGCCTATTAAACATCAAATAGGGAATGATTTTACAAATTAAGCACCAAAACATCATGTTATACAACAAATTTGACAGAAAAAGTAGTTCATTACACATTAATGCTATGTAGTAATTACTGTATTTACGAATTTAGCACCAAAATATTACAATGCATTGAAAACATTGACTACAAAAAGGTGTTGGATAATCCAGAACATTGGATAAGTGAGTGTTGGATAAGTGAGACTCTATATAATTATCTATACACATACACATACACATACTGCATATGGCAAAACCAAGCATTTGTGGAATATATAATATATGGAAAAATCTAGTATTTTTAGAACATATACATATAGGGAACTCAAGGAATTTTGGAATATATATACAGTAGAATCTCACTTATCCAATACTCACTTATCCAACATTGTGGATTATCCAACGCATTTTTGTAGTCAATGTTTTCAATATAACGTGATATTTTAGTGCTAAATTCGTAAATACAGTAATTTACGGACTGTATTATGTATAGCAAAAGCAAATATTTTGAGAACATGTACATAGGGAAAAATCAAGGAATTTGTATTTTTGGGATATAGATGTGTATATGTATGTATGTATGTATGTGCGTGCATATGTATGTGTGTGTGTGTGTATGTGTGTGTGTGTGTGTGTGTGTGTGTGTATATATGGCAAAACCAACCATTAATAAAATGTATTATATATGGCAAAATCACACCTATATCTCAAAAATACTTGGATATATCTATATCTATAAATATTTTTGAGATATAGCTGTGTGTGTACGCACTAAGCATTTAGGTGTGTGTATACACACTAAGCCTTTCCTAGAGTACTCAAGGAATTCTGGAATATATATACATATATAAAAGAGTGATGGCATCATGGCGACCCACAAAACAACAAAACTACAGGCCCCCCAACCTCGAAATTTGACAACACAACCCATCATCCACGCCTCTAGGTTGATACAACAAAAAGAAAAGAAAAATAAAGTCCTAATTAGAGAGAGAGGAATAATTGCTTTTATCCAATTGCTGCCAGTTAGAAGGCTAAGCTCCTCCAACTTGGTCTCCTAGCAACCCAATAAAAAATAATAATAAACACTAAAAAAAATACAATAAAATACTATAATAATAGAAAATAACAAAAAATAATACAAGAAAATAATAAAATATAATAAATAAAAATATAACTTACAATAAAATTAATGAAAAATGCAAATAACGTCAAATAAAAATTACACAACAATTTTTAACCAATACCACCACCACTTTGCCACAGCAACGCGTGGCCGGGCACAGCTAGTATACATATATAAATGGCAAATAAAGAGGTGCAATCCAGCTGCAACACAGCCCTGGGCTTTGCAGTTTTGCAAGGTCTTCATCCTCCTCTGCGCAATGGGGCCGGGCCTTAGTGAACCCCAACTCCCAGGACTCCATTGCCTTGAGCCACGGCAGTCCAAGTGGAGTCACGCCACACAGATGCCCTGCAAATCCCGCTTCCAGGGTCCTTTCAAGGTCCGAGGGTCTCTCTCTTCTTCTCTCTCTTGGTGCAACTATTTCACCCCAGGAAGTGTCAATCTTCCCAGTGTGGCCTGTCATTTGCCAGCCAGCGCCGTGAGACTGATTTGCACATAATGATTTGCAAATAAAGTCGGCCACATGCAGCAGGAAACACCAATTTGGATGAATTTCGACGCAGCCTCGGCCACCAAACCGGGGTCCGCTCTGCTGCAAATGTCTCTCCGAAATGCCACAACCAGTTCCCTGCTCCCAGATACACAACTATTCTAAAAGAAAGAATATGGAGTGAGACCAATTCCACGTTCCAGAGTTGTCGCCCTGCTTGTGACTTTGGGAGCATCCACACTGAAGAATGAATGCACTTGAACTGCCCTGGATCCATGCAATAGGATCCTGGGAGTTGTAGTTTTACAAGGCCCTTGACCACCTGAACTGCCCTGTCTCCATGCTGTGGGATCCTGGGAGTTGTAGTTTTATAAGGCCCTTGACCACCTGAACTGCCCTGTCTCCATGCTGTGGGATCCTGGGAGTTGTAGTTTTACAAGGCCCTTGACCACCTGAACTGCCCTGTCTCCATGCAATGGGATCCTAGGAGTTGTAGTTTTATAAGGCCTTTGACCACATGAACTGCTATGTCTCCATGCAATGGGATCCTGGGAGTTGTAGTTTTATAAGACTCTTGACCACTTGAACTGCCATATCTCCATGCAATGGGATCCTGGGAGTTGTAGTTTTATAAGACTCTTGACCACTTGAACTGCCATATCTCCATGCAATGGGATCCTGGGAGTTGTAGTTTTACAAGGCTCTTGAACACTTGAACTGCTATGTCTCCATGCAATGGGATCCTGGGAGTTGTAGTTTTATAAGGCCCTTGAGCACTTGAACTGCCATGTCTCCATGCAATGCGATCCCGGGAGTTGTAGTTTTACAAGGCCTTTGACCACTTGAACTGCCATTTCTTAATGCTGTGGAACCCTGTGAGTTGTAGTTTTACAAGGCCCTTGACCATTTGAACTGCCATTCCATGCTGTGGGATCCTTTGAGTTGTAGTTTTACAAGGCCCTTGACCACTTGAAATGTTATGTCTTCATGCTGAGGAACCCTGGGAGTTGTAGTTTTGCAATGTGTCCAGCCTTCACTGCCAACATGAGGATGAACTCCATGATAGTAACAGAAGTCTGCTGGAGTCTCCTTCTCCAAAGCAAAGGCTGGATGGCTATCTGTCAGGAGGGATTGAATTGTGTCTTCCTGTAAGGCTGAAAGAAGGGGATTGATGTCCTTTGGAGTCTTCTCCAACTCTATTGGAAGTACAGACTTCCTGGAAGTTTCTAAAAAGAGGCTGGATGGGCATCTGTCAGGAGGGCTCTGATTTTGTGCCACTGCATGGCATTCAGGCAGTTGGAATAGAGGGCCTTTGGGGCCCCTTCCGGCACTAACATGCTATCTATATATATAAAAGAGTGATGGCACCAGGGCAGCGGACAAAACAACAAAACTACAGGCCCCCAAAAGAGCAACACTCTGAAAGCAGGGAAATTGGGAATTCCACAAAGGAAACAATCAGGGCCAGCTAACATCTCCCAAGAAAGGATTCTTCCAGAAAGGAAGCTGAGAAGGGAGTGAAGCAGTATCTATTACCAAAGTCATTATTACTATTATTATTATTATTGACACAACGACGTTGTATGACACAGCAAACAAGATAGACATGCTGGGTTTCGTTTCACAAAATCACAAGTCGAACACTTCCCAAGTGTCTAGGACTGTGTGATGTATTTTCGGATGATGTGCCCAGATCCCAGCAGGGTGGCCTTTTGCAGTTGGCAGATGTTGATTTTGTCAATGTCTATTGTTTCCAAATGCCGGCTGAGATCTTTCGACACGGCACCCAGTGTGCCCATCACCACCGGGACCACCTGTACTGGTTTCTGCCAGAGTCTTTGCAGTTCAATCTTGAGGTCCTGATAGCGGCTGAGTTTTTCCTGTTGTTTTTCGTCAATGCGACTGTCACCTGGGATGGAGACATCAATGATCCAAACTTTGTTCTTTTCCACAACTGTGATGTCTGGTGTATTGTGTTCCAGAACTTTGTCAGTCTGGATTTGGAAGTCCCACAGTATCTTTGCGTGCTCATTTTCCAAGACTTTTGCAGGTTTGTGATCCCACCAGTTCTTTGCTGCTGGCAGGTGGTACTTGAGGCATAAGTTCCAATGAATCATTTGGGCCACATAGTTGTGCCTCTGTTTGTAGTCTGTCTGTGCAATTTTCTTACAGCAGCTGAGGATATGATCAATGGTTTCATCTGTTTCCTTGCACAGTCTGCATTTTGGGTCATCAGCTGATTTTTCGATCTTGGCCTTGATTGCCTTTGTCCTGATGTCTTGCTCCTGGGCTGCAAGGATCAGGCCTTCTGTCTCCTTCCTTCTTCAGGGTCCCATTCGTGAGCCAGAGCCAGGTCTTCTATTATTATTATTATTATTATTATTATTATTATTATTATTATTATTATTATTAATGGCCTTTGTCCTGATGTCTTGCTCCTGGGCTGCAAGGGTCAGGCCTTCTGTCTCCTTCTTCAGGGTCCCATTCGTGAGCCAGAGCCAGGTCTTCTATTATTATTATTATTATTATTATTATTATTATTATTAATGGCCTTTGTCCTGATGTCTTGCTCCTGGGCTGCAAGGATCAGGCCTTCTGTCTCCTTCCTTCTTCAGGGTCCCATTCGTGAGCCAGAGCCAGGTCTTCTTATCAGCTTTTCCTTCAATTTTGTCAATGAACTTTCCATGCAGTGTTTTGTTGTGCAAGCTGTCAGCTCTAGTTTGTAGTGCGGGTTTCTTGTACTGGTTTTTTGTCTGCTGTGCTTTGAGGAGTTTCTGATTTTTGACTTCAATCAAAGCAGGTTCTTCACTTTGCTTTCCATCTTCTGCCAGGGCATGTTCTTCTTCTTTGACTGCTTGTTTTACTTGCAAGAGTCCTCTGCCCCCTGATCTTCTAGGCAGATATAGCTGGTCAACATCACTGCGGGGGTGCAGGGAATGATGAATGGTCATGAGTTTTCTTGTTTTTCTGTCCAAATTGTCCAGTTCCGCCTGTGTCCAATTTATAATGCCAGCAGTATATCTTATGACAGGTATGGCCCAGGTGTTTATGGCCTTGATGGTGTTGCCTCCATTGAGCTTGCTTTTGAGAATTTTTCGGACCCTTTGTGTGTATTCTTTGCTGACCACAGTTTTCACATGTTCATGCTTGATGTTGTCCAGCTGTAGTATGCCCAGATATTTATAGGCCTCTGGCTGGTGACACTTTATTGTTTGGCCATTGGGCATATTTATGCCCTCACTTTCAATGATTTTTCCCTTCTTCAATGCCACTGTCGAACATTTGTCCAAACCAAACTCCATGTTGATATCAGTGCTAAAAATTCGGACAGTGTTGGTCAGAGACTGAATTTCAGTTTCCGTTTTCCCATATAGCTTCAGGTCATCCATGTACATCAAATGTGAAATTTTGTGAGAATTCTTAGATGTTTGGTAGCCGAGATTTGTTTTTTGTAAGATTGTTGACAGAGGGATCATGGCAATAATGAAAAGCAGAGGGGACAATGAATCTCCCTGGAAAATTCCTCTCCTGATGTTGACAAGTCCATAGCTTTCATTTCCAACAAACAGTTCAGTTTTCCAGTGCTCCATCATGTTTTCAATGAAGGTGCCAACGTTTTTACTAATCCCGATGGCGTCCAGGCACTTGATGATCCAGCTGTGTGGGAGTGAGTCAAAGGCCTTTTTGTAGTCAATCCACGTCATGTGAAGATTAGCTTTTCGGCTCTTACAGTTCTCCAGAATCATTTTGTCAATCAATAACTGGTCTTTTGTGCCCCTGCTTTTCCGTTTGTTGCCTTTCTGTTCATCTGGCAAGATGTTTTTTTCTTCAAGATAGTCTTGAATTCTGTCAGCTATGATGCCAGTCAGTAGTTTAAACATAGTGGGCAGACACGTTATTGGCCTGTAGTTTCCTGGTGCTGCTCCTTTTGCTGGATCCTTTTGTATCAGGTAAGTTCTTCCAGTTGTTAGCCATTCACTGATACTTCCTTTCTGCAGCATCTCATTATTATTATTATTATTATTATTATTATTATTATTATTATTATTATTATTATTATTATGATGTTGCTGTGAACCGTGAAAATGAATACAATCTGGCTCCAAGTATTCAAAAACACTAAAATCAGAATATATAAAAATTACTGTGGTATAATAAAACAGAACAATACAATCTCTAAAATCAGAACACTAAATAAATGAAAACACTCTGAAAACATGGGAATTCCACACAGGAAACAATCAGGGCCAGCTAACACCTCCCAACAAAGTATTCCCATCACCAAAGTCTGGCAAATCTTCTATTTTCTCAGGGCCAGACAGTAGAAGCACATAAAATATCGCAAACAACACCACTCTGAAAACAAGGGAATTCCAGACAGGAAACAATCCGGACCAGCTAACACCTCCCAACAAAAAATTCACTCAGGGAGGAAACAGCCAGGCTTTAAAGCTGCAAGGCCATTACATGCTAATCATTTTCCCTAATTGCAGCATTCATACTTGCCTCCAAGAGACAAAAAAATCAGAAATATTGTATATTCACAACCTTTAGGAAATAATATCCCCTGATGGTGCAGTGTGTTAAAGCGCTGAGCTGCTGAACTTCTGGACTGAAAGGTTGCAGGTTTCAATTGGGGGAGCGGAGAGAGCCCCCACTGTTAGCCCCAGCTTCTGCCAACCCACCATACTTCACCACAGCAACACGTGGCCGGGCTGTCGCACCTCAGGCTAAGTTCACCTTGCTAGGATACCCAGTCAACACACAATAGTCTTTTAAAGTCTTTATTAAAGCAAAGCAATATAGATGAAGCAAGCAATCAATGATAATTCCAAGTATAAAGGAAATGTCCAAAGGTGGCAGGGAATCAATAATGCATAAATGTCCAACAGTTCAAAAGGCAAGGTCCATTGATTCAAAGGCAAAATAATAGCAATAATCCATGAGGCACAGAGTTAGTCCAAGAAATCCAAAGCATAAGATCTTAATCCATAAAATCCAAAAACATGAAGTTCAGAGCACAAAGTCTTAGTCCACAGGATCCAAAATACAGGTTCCAAAAGCAAGAAACAGGGTCCAAGAATGCAGGAAATCCCAGGGGCAAAGTGTAGTCCTTAGAAAACACAGCACAAGGATGAAGCGATGAAATTGCTCTGACAAAGGGCATGGTCCGAACAAGCTGCTTTTAAAAGCAACCTAAGAAGGTGTTTCTTTTGCCACAGCTTGAATCTTTCGAGAGCTGACTTTTGCACGCCAAACGAGCGCTTCTGCGGAGCTCAGAGCCCCGCCAAGACAAACGGTCTTGCCTGGACAGCTCAGGATCACTGTTATCTCGCACCTGGTCTTCAGTTGCCCCGGCTCCATCATTATTTGTTAGTTCTCCAGTTACCTCCTCATTATTTCTCATAGCTGCCAAATCCTCCTCAAAAACTCCCAAAGGAAGAATGTCAGCTTGACCGGTATCTGACTCTTCTGGAGCCAACAGGTCATCTTGCTGAAAGTGAAACTGCATGTCTTTAACAGGAGGCTCAGACTGATGCAAAATCCCTAAACCAGAATCCTCTTCTGTTACATCTTGGAAACCAAAATCCCCTTCAGTGTCATCATCTTGAACGTGACCATGGCCAGCCTGTGGCTGGGATACAACACGGGCACAGCTAGTACTTTATATAAGCAGAACCTGGGAAGGCATCTGTCAAGAGGGCTGGGACTGTGTGTTCCTATGTGGCAGAATGGGGCTGGACTGGATGACCTTTGGGGGTCCCTTTTAAATGATAAGGCCTCCAGTCCCCGCCATCACTCACACCTCAAGTCCTGCAAACTTGGCACAGCCTCTCAATCTGTTATCTTTTTCCTGAACGGTTTCCAAAAAGCGCTCCAAACAGAACCCTTTCTGGCATTTCTGAATCACTTTGCAAGGCTTGCTGAATCAGCACGACTTGTTGTTTCCTCGCCCTGTTTTTGAAAGGTGTGTTTTACGGGCACGTTTTTTCCCTCCCGTTCACCTTGAGCCTTGCCAAGGAGGCATACAGAGCGGCACATTAAGCAAATGAGCACAGAAGTTATGGCCTTTGAGCATCGCCCAACGTGGAGACGGGGCTGTGCCAACCACCCAATGGGCCCCGAGTGCGAAACCCGCCCTTGGCATCTGTCAGCATCTCCCCGTCTCCCATTAATGGCGCTTACGCTCGCCTTGCTCTATAGAATCATAGAATCTATATGATGGATTTCGTATCACAAAATCACAAGTCGAACACTTCTCAAATGTCTAGGACTGTGTGATAATGATGATGATGATGATGATTATTATTATTATTATTATTATTTTATTATGACACACCAAACAAGACAGATATGCTGGATTTTGTATCACAAAATCACAAGTTGAACACTTCCGAAGTGTCTAGGACTGTGTGATGTATATTATTATTATTATTATTATTATTATTATTATTATTATTATTTTATTGTATGACACAGCAAACAAGATAGATATGCTGGATTTCGTATCACAAAATCACAATTCGAGCACTTCCCAAGTGTCTAGGACTGTGTGATATATATTATTGTTATTATTATTATTATTATTATTTTGTTGTATGACACAGCAAACAAGATAGACATGCTAGATTTCGTATCACAAAATCACAAGTTGAACATTTCCCAAGTGTCTAGGACTGTGTGATGTATATTATTATTATTATTATTATTATTATTATTATTATTATTATTATTATTTTATTATGCTACAGCAAACAAGATAGATATGCTGGATTTCGTATCACAAAATCACAAGTCGAACATTTCCCAAGTGTCTAGGACTGTGTGATGTATATTATTATTATTATTTAATTATTATTATTATTATTATTATTATTATTATTATTATTATTATTATTTTATTATGATACAGCAAACAAGATAAATATGCTGGATTTCGTATCACAAAATCACTGTCATACCCCAGCCACCTTTGGCTTCTGAACCTGATCCAGAAATGAACTTTGACCAGGATGAAGCTTATTCTGACTTTTTACCTAGTCCACAGAGCTCCTTCCAATTACAGTTGCCGGCTGTTGGTAGCTCGGATGATTCCTTAATTGGGAGAGAAACTAGAAATATTACTCCCATGGCTGAACCAGATGTTCTTAGTTCCCCAGAGAATGTGTCCTTCAACAGAAGGGAGTTTCTGTATCGCCAGAGATCAGAAAAACAAGGGCTTCGAAGGAGTAACCGCTTGGCATCTCGAGGGGATAATGGATAGAAGATTCCCTTGGGAACCTTTGGGGAGTTTGGCTTCCCTTCATTGTGATCAGATCTAAGTTCCATTAAAGTGTCTTGCACTGTGAACACTTTGCGATGTCAACGTAGCTATTTCCTGAGAACAGTTCACCGACTCTAGCTCCTGATTCTACTAAGCCAAGTTTCCTGTTCCTGGCGGCCAAGCCAAGCCGCGACTCCCAAGCAGACCCGGAGTAAATCTACTTCCTTGCCTTGTTCCTGAATCAAGTTTGGTCTTAGCTTCGGCTCATTCCTGCCTTGATATCAAAGACTTCCTAGTGACTTTGGACTTTGTTATTCAGCCTTGCTTCCTCGTTGTTCCCCGCTCAAGAACTTTCCAACAGTTTTGAGTGTGTTTCGGTTTCTGGACTTTGGACAATAATATTGGACATTTCTCTTTAGCTCTTTGGACTAATTCATACCTTTTCACAAAGGACTATTATCTACTCAACCTTTACAGTTATTCATTCCTGAATTTATAATTGTTTTAATAAAGATATTATATGGTTATTGGACTCTGTCTGGTTTCCAGTGCTCACGCTGCCTTGGGGTGCAACAGTCACCCCCATCCATTGTTTCCCTTTCTCCTTTTCAAATCTGGAACTTGCCTCATCTGTCTCAAGATTTATCCATTGATTTGATTGAAATCCCAACGTTTTTTGGAGCCAAGGTGGCTCACGACACAGACTAAAACAAAAAATAGTAATCCTAGCAACAGAAATGCACAGCCTTGACTTAAATCCCATTCCAGGCTTCCTCCTCCTCCTTTAGTCCCATTGTCGCTCTGCATGCAAACTTATGAATGTTCAATCAATCGCGCGGATTTATTAATCAAGCAGCGCCCGTCCCTCGGATCGACTGCAATTAGACTTTATTGGGTGACAGCCCTCGCGTTAAATAATAATCCTTCTCGCACTTCTCCGCACATATTGCATTAGACAATTAATCTTGTTCTGCATTGTGCTGGTGGCAATGAGACCCAGAGGCACATCGCGGCGTGAAGAGCCAAAAAATATATATAAACTGTCAGCAGGGAAATGAAGGCACGGTGCAGCCAGGGCTGGAAACGCCTCGAAAATCCATATTATGTCCCATGCATTTGCAGCATTGGTTTCTATGGCCTGTGCGCTTTCTGTTTTGGAGGTCAATGGGCATTATCAGAAACGTTTGCAATTGCTCCTTTGTGCATCTATGCTTCAAGTCACCTCCCAGTTTATGGTGACCCATTCTTTAGGTAAGGAAGACTCAGGTGTGCCTTGGTCAGATGCGCACTGCAAATGCATGCCTCTATCCTTTGACTGTATGGTGACAAACAGCCTTGGTTCCTATTGAACCTGCAGAAGGTGGAGCCGAATTTATGAGGGTTGAATGAAAAATTCAACCCTCGTTACTTGGGTTTGGATGGGAATATTTTAATAAATCCAACACAGAAATAATCCTTAGAATGTGCTCTTTAATGACCACTATTCCCTTTTCCACATAAACACCAGACAATTGGATACATTTCTGCCAACGATGAACAAGTTTTCTGAAGTTGTCAGAGAAGTCTACACTCTGTTCCCGCAACCGGCGTCTCACAAGACCCATTGTGCACAGATTTTCCGATAGCCAAGCAAAGCGATAATGTGACCCACACATTCTTGTGAAATGCCGATTATGCTTGAAATTTCTCTCGCTCTTTCTGAATCAATCTGTCAACCTTTTGCTTGTGAAACTCGGTGGTTGCTGTCACAGGACGTCCAACTCTTTGTTTGTCACGCAAGTCAGATGTTCCCACCTCAACATCTTTAAACTTACTTGCCCAATGATACACAGGACTCACATCAACACAATCACCATAAACAGCTTGCATTCTCTGATGAATCTCCTTTGGGGTGACACCTTCTGCTCTCAAGAATTCAGTGAGTGCACGTTGCTTAAGTCCCATTGACCGACCATCTGAGCAGGGTTCCATACTTCGCTCTTTAACAACACAACCGTTCAATGCTAAGGCTTCCCCGTCTGCGCAGGGTTCCATACTTCACACTTTAACAACACAACCGTTCAACGCTAAGGCTTCCCCGTCTGCGCAGGGTTCCATACTTCACACTTTAACAACACAACCGTTCAACGCTAAGGCTTCCCCGTCTGCGCAGGGTTCCATACTTCACACTTTAACAACACAACCGTTCAATGCTAAGGCTTCCCCGTCTGCGCAGGGTTCCATACTTCACACTTTAACAACACAACCGTTCAATGCTAAGGCTTCCCCATCTGCGCAGGGTTCCATACTTCACACTTTAACAACACAACCGTTCAATGCTAAGGCTTCCCCATCTGCGCAGGGTTCCATACTTCACACTTTAACAACACAACCGTTCAACGCTAAGGCTTCCCGCCAAATGGAACTAACTGCAGAGGAGAGTCTCCTGAACATGCCAAAACCTGCCGCAGACCAGGACTGCCTCTGTTGAGGAGTTATGGACGTGGAGGCATTACTTTTCATTCAACCCTCGTACAATCATAATCTGCTGCCTGGGAGTACAATGGCGTCTCCTTCCTTCTCTGGAGGTTTTTAAGTAGTGGTGTGATGGCCATCTGTCAGGACGGTTTGGACTATGTGCCTTGAGTCCACATAGGGAGAAAGCCGGGGTATAAATAAAGACAACAACAGCAACAACAATAATAATAATAGTAATACAGTAGAGTCTCACTTATCCAACACTCGCTTATCCAACATTATGGATTATCCAACACATTTTTGTAGTCAATGTTTTCAATAAATCATGATATTTTGGTGCTAAATTCATAGATACAGTCATTTCTACATAGCATTAATGTGTATTGAACTACTTTTTCTGTCAAATTTATTGCATAACATGATGTTTTGGTGCTTAATTTGTAAAATCATAACTTAATTTGATGTTTAATAGCCTTTTCCTTAATGCTTCCTTATTATCCAACATATTCGCTTATCCAACATTCTGCCGGCCCATTTATGTTGGATAAGTGAGACTCTACTGTAATAATAATAATAATGTCCTAGACACATGGGAAGTGTTCAACTTGTGATATGAAATCCAGCATATCTATCTTGTTTGCTGTGTCATAAAATAATAATAATAATAATAATAATAATAATAATAATAATAATAATAATAACTGGCAGAAGACTCTGGCAGAAACCAGTGCAGGTGGTCCCGGTGGTGATGGGCAGACTGGGTGCCGTGCCAAAAGATCTCAGCCGGCATTTGGAAACAATAGACCAGGGGTCCCCAAACTAAGGCCCGGGGGCCGAATGCGGCCCTCCAAGGTCATTTACCTGGCCCCCGCCCTCAGTTTTATAATATAATATTTTTATATCATTTTAATAATATAATATATTGTATATACATATAATATTGATAATAATATCATAATATTATACAATATAATAGTAATAATAATACCATATAATAATATGAATTATATGTTATATATTACATATAATATTACAGTATAGTGGTATAGTTATAGTAATATATAATGGTAATATTGTGCTATGCTAATAATATAATATATTGTATTGCATACAGCTGCTCTGAGTCCCCTTCAGAGAAGGGTGGGATATAAATGTAGTAAATAAATAATTTTAGACTTAGGCTCGCCCAAAGTCTGAAATGACTTGAAGGCACACAACAACAATCCTAATTAACCTGACTATCTCATTGGCCAGAAGCAGGCCCACATTTCCCATTGAAATCCTGATAGGTTTATGTTGGTTACAATTGTTTTCATTTTTAAATATTGTATTGTTCTTTCATTGTTGTTGTTGTTTTGCACTACAAATAAGAGATGTGCAGTGTGCATAGGAATTTGTTTATTTGGGTTTTTTTTCAAAATGATAATTCGGCCCCTCCACAGTCTGAAGGCTTGTGGACCGGCCCTCAGCTTTAAAAGTTTGAGGACCCCTGCAATAGACATTGACAAAATCACGATCTGCCAACTGCAAAAGGCCACCCTACTGGGATCTGCGCGCATCATCCGAAAATACATGACACAGTCCTAGACACTTGGGAAGTGTTCGACTTGTGGTTTTGTGATATGAAATCCAGCATATCTATCTTGTTTGCTGTGTCAGAATAAAATAATAATAATAACCTCCTGCCTGGAAGATGGAGGTTGGTCTAGATGCCCTTTGAGGATCCCTTCTAACTCTTCCATGATTCAACGTGTGTGTTCACCAGATGACAAATGGCGTGTTGAGAGGCCCAGGCCTGCCTCTGCCTCCTGTTGCCGAAATCCAATAAATGGATTGTGGATGGAGAGAGGGGAGCAAATTGATTCAAGCAAAGCCAAACAGACGGAGAGAAGGCCATGGGTGGTGGGTGGGTGGGTGGGTGGGCCGGCCTCCAGGGAGGAACAGCCAGCGCTGGAAATGGAATCTGCACTGGGATTTGGGCAGAAATAAACCATTGGAGGAGGATCGGGGAGGAAGAGAGAGAAGGAACGGGAAGAACGGGACGCAATGGTCTTGCAAGACACCTGCATCAAGCCGGAAAAGGCAAATGATGGACACCAAAGCCCCTGCCCCGGATCTCAAGGCTATGTTAGGGTGAAACCAGTCCCAGGCCAACCCCAAGTTGCAATCAAGGGAGGTTCTGTAGGCTTGCTATTAAGTTGAATTTGTTTGTAAGCTGCAACAGGTACATTTTTGAAGTGTAACTCCAGCCATATATATATATACATACAGTAGGGTCTCACTTATCCAAGCTAAACAAGCCGGCAGAATCTTGGATAAGCGAATATCTTGGATAATAAGGAAGGATTAAGGAAAAGCCTATTAAACATCAAATTAGGTTATGATTTTACCAATTAAGCACCAAAACATCATGCTATACAACAAATTTGACAGAAAAAGTAGTTCAATACATAGTAATGTTATGTTGAAATTACCGTATTTACGAATTTAGCACCAAAATATCACGATGTATTGAAAACATTGACTACAAAAATGCATTGGATAAGGTTAAAGGAGAGGCAGTGGGCGAGGTCAGGCAAATGGAGAGAGAAAGGAATGCTGGGATGTGCTCGCTGTAAGCTGCAATGTCCTGGGAGGGAGTGACTTGGAGGCTCCTCAGCACTGGGAAAGGGTTAAGGGAGAGGCAGTGGGCGGGGTCATGCAAATGGAGAAAGAAAGGAATGCTGGGATATGCTCGCTGTAAGCTGCAATGTCCTGGGAGGGAGTGACTTGGAGGCTCCTCAGCACTGGGAAAGGGTTAAGGGAGAGGCAGTGGGCGGGGTCATGCAAATGGAGAAAGAAAGGAATGCTGGGATATGCTCGCTGTAAGCTGCAATGTCCTGGGAGGGAGTGACTTGGAGGCTCCTCAGCACTGGGAAAGGGTTAAGGGAGAGGCAGTGGGCGGGGTCATGCAAATGGAGAAAGAAAGGAATGCTGGGATATGCTCGCTGTAAGCTGCAATGTCCTGGGAGGGAGTGATTTGGAGGCTCCTCAGCACTGGGAAAGGGTTAAGGGAGAGGCAGTGGGCGGGGTCATGCAAATGGAGAAAGAAAGGAATGCTGAGATATGCTCGCTGTAAGCTGCAATGTCCTGGGAGGGAGTGATTTGGAGGCTCCTCAGCACTGGGAAAGGGTTAAGGGAGAGGCAGTGGGCGGGGTCATGCAAATGGAGAAAGAAAGGAATGCTGGGATGTGCTCACTGTAACCCACAATGTCCTGGGAGGGAGTGATTTGGAGGCTCCTCAGCACTGGGAAAGGGTTAAGGGAGAGGCAGTGGGCGGGGTCATGCAAATGGAGAAAGAAAGGAATGCTGGGATATGCTCGCTGTAAGCTGCAATGTCCTGGGAGGGAGTGATTTGGAGGCTCCTCAGCACTGGGAAAGGGTTAAGGGAGAGGCAGTGGGCGGGGTCATGCAAATGGAGAAAGAAAGGAATGCTGGGATATGCTCGCTGTAAGCTGCAATGTCCTGGGAGGGAGTGATTTGGAGGCTCCTCAGCACTGGGAAAGGGTTAAGGGAGAGGCAGTGGGCGGGGTCATGCAAATGGAGAAAGAAAGGAATGCTGGGATGTGCTCACTGTAACCCACAATGTCCTGGGAGGGAGTGATTTGGAGGCTCCTCAGCACTGGGAAAGGGTTAAGGGAGAGGCAGTGGGCGGGGTCATGCAAATGGAGAAAGAAAGGAATGCTGGGATATGCTCGCTGTAAGCTGCAATGTCCTGGGAGGGAGTGATTTGGAGGCTCCTCAGCACTGGGAAAGGGTTAAGGGAGAGGCAGTGGGCGGGGTCATGCAAATGGAGAAAGAAAGGAATGCTGGGATATGCTCGCTGTAAGCTGCAATGTCCTGGGAGGGAGTGATTTGGAGGCTCCTCAGCACTGGGAAAGGGTTAAGGGAGAGGCAGTGGGCGGGGTCATGCAAATGGAGAAAGAAAGGAATGCTGGGATATGCTCGCTGTAAGCTGCAATGTCCTGGGAGGGTGTGATGAACCATGGGCCTTGTAGTCCTGCTCAGGACATTGTAATCCCTGATGAAGATGAAAACTTGGGTTTTTTACCTTCCCAGTCTGAACTGGATTCCTCTCAGCCAGATCCTTCCCAGGCAGATCTGGAAACCTTGCACCTGCAAGAAAGTTGTGCCCCAGAAGTATGTCAAACAACCCCAGAGCCTACTTCTCCCGTGTTCTTGCGCCGGGAGTTTTGTAAACAACAGAGAAGTTTGGATTCAGCTTCGCGCAGGAGTGCGAGGATAGCAGCTAAGAATGTTGCCAATTAACATTGGTTCTCGTGAGAATCTTTAAGGAGTTTAACATCTGGTCTCAGAGTTTAGCTTTCGTTTCTGATTCCCAGAGAACCGCTTTGGTGAGAAAGTTGGACTCTATATAGGTGTTTTGCCCGCGTAGCAACTTCGCGGAGTCAATTCGTCAGCCTACGGAGCGAGTTGTGTCTGGACAGCGCGCTCCGATTCAAGCCTCGCTTCAGCTCAAGCCTTGCCTTGCTATCCAGCCTTCGCCTTGCTTCCCAGCCCTTGTTTACCTACGGACTTTGCCTTGTTTCCCAGGACTAATCCTTGCCTTGTTTCACGGATTTTACCAAGTTATTCCACGGACCTTGTTCTTGTTCTTAGTTACCTTGTTCCACGTTCAAGCCTTGTTTCAAGTATCAAGTTATTTCCTAGCCACGCTCAAGTTTTATGGACTAAGGACCTTGTCATCTCCCCTCACTTTGCTTGGCAAAGTGAGTGTTTCGGTTATTGGATTACAACTTTGGACCTTAATATTTCTTATTGGACATTGCTTTTTTGGACCAATTCTGACCTTTCCTGAAGGGTCTAATTCTGGACTATTTTCTATACTTGTTTTTATTAACTTTATATATTCCTTCAATAAAGATATTAGTTAGATTCTGGCCTCTGTGTATGGTTATTGGTGCCTCTGCCGCCTGGGTCGTGACAGTTTGACTCCGCCACCCATAAGCACCAACTAACCGAGGCCAGGATGTCTACCGGAGCCGCGCCGGCTGGACAGCCGCTCAGCTACACCATCAGCAAGGACGAAGTGGACCGCATCCGTGACAGACTCAACGCGCAGGATGGAGAAATAAAAGGGTTGAGGGAGCGCGGAGTTCGCCTCCCGGCCATGGCGTTGCCTACCAAGTTTTCTGGAGAAGCTGCTAAGGTTCATGTTTTCCGCCGCCAATGTCAAGCTTATCTAGAGGCCCGTGATGCCGAGTTTCCCCAAGAAGACATCAAGGTGGCGTGGGTCTACAGTCTTCTAGACGGACCAGCGGCTAGCTGGGCGACGGCCCTGTTTGATCAAGCCTCCCCCCACCTAAGTTCAGCACAACGCTTCTTGGATCACCTTAAGGAGACCTGGGGAATCGAGGACAATTTGGAGGCAGCCGGTCACAAACTCCGGCGCCTCCTTCAAGGAGACAGACCCATGTCTCAGTACATAGCCGAGTTCCGCGTGCTGGCCCACAACACCGGCTGGAACGATGTAGCCCTCAGAGGACAATTTCGGGAGGGTCTCAACATTGAAATGCTGGAAGAAATCTCCAAGGTGGATCCTCCCCAGACCCTCGAGGCACTCATTGATCAATGTTTACGGGCGGAAGTCATGATTGCCAACAGGAAACAATGGGTTCGAGGCCAGGGCGGTAGAGCCGGGGCAAAACCCCCCGCTCCCGCCAGTGTTCAGCCACGTCCGGTGTGGAGACTCCCGCCGCCAACCCCATACCCCAGAGGAGGCGAGGAGGTGCCGATGCAGTTGGGCAATGTGCGTCCCAGACTAGATGCCGCCGAGAAGGCCCGTCGTCAACGCTTGAACCTCTGCTGGTACTGCGGGAACGGGGGCCACTTCGCCAGAGAGTGCCCAGCCAAAGGGAAGCCTGCCGCCCGTCTTGCGGCGGCGTCCTCCACGGAGTCGAAGGCGTCTGAGCCGGCTGGCACACAGCCGGCGGGGGAAGCCAACGACCGGGTGTAGAGAGGCTCGCCAACCCGGTCAAAAAATCCATCCAAGAGCCGCCAACCGGGGTCCTGTTCCTTCTCGTGGTCACATTATGGTCAGCAAAAAGGGGACCCGTCATGATCCACGCCATGATAGACTCTGGAGCTACCAACAATTTCATCGATAGAGAGTATGCCGACTCTCTGGGATTACAATATCATGATTTCAAGAATGCCCGTGTGGTGCAAGCCATAGACGGCCGTCCCCTCAAGACGGGCCCCGTAAGCCAGTGGTCGGAACCCACCAGGATGTGGATAAGGGAACATATGGAAGAGATTTCCTTCTTTGTTACCGAGGTTCCCCATTTCCCTGTGATTTTGGGAATTCCATGGCTGACACTCCACGACCCTAACATCTCCTGGTCCAACAGAGAACTGCAGTTTGCTTCACCGTACTGCCAAAACCATTGCCTCGTAGCCAAGGTATGCCATGCCACAGACTCCGAGCCCATCATCACCTTGCCAAAGAAGTACTCCGAGTATTGGGATGTATTCAATGAGAAAGAAGCCGAAAAATTACCCCCACATAGACCTTATGACTGTGCCATTGACTTGGTGGAGGGGGCCCCGATCCCGCGAGGGCATCTCTACTCCCTGACTGAACCAGAGCAAGAAGCTCTCAGGGAATTCTTAGAGACAAACCTTCGCAAGGGGTTCATCAGACCCTCTCAATCCCCAGCCGCCTCCCCAGTGATGTTTGTGAAGAAGAAGTCAGGGGAATTACGCTTGGTGGTGGACTACAGAGCATTGAACAATATCACCAAGCGGAACAGCTATCCCCTGCCCTTAATCTCGGATCTACTGGACCGACTTCGAGGAGCCAAGGTCTACACCAAGCTGGATCTTCGGGGGGCTTATAATCTAGTTCGCATCAGAGAAGGGGACGAGTGGAAGACCGCCTTCCAGACTAAATTCGGATTATTCGAGTCCCGAGTTATGAATTTCGGTTTATGCGGAGCTCCCGCAACGTTCCAGCATTTTGTCAACGATATTTTTCAGGACTATCTAGACAGATTCTTGATAATCTACCTGGACGATTTTTTGGTGTTTTCCAGATCACAATCAGAACATGAGAACCACGTCAAAATGGTGTTGCAACGACTGCGGGATCATGGACTTTATGCCAAGCTAGAAAAATGCGCTTTTGATCTACAAGAGGTAGATTTCCTTGGCTACCGCATCTCGCCTCTAGGGCTTTCCATGGATCCAGCCAAAGTTTCAGCAGTATTGGAATGGCGGGCGCCAACTAACAAGAAAGAGGTGCAGCGTTTCTTGGGGTTCGCGAACTACTACCGCAAGTTCATTCCAGATTTTGCCCGCTGGTCCGACCCCATCACTAGCTGCATCCGTGGAAAGCAGCCTTTCCGCTGGACTGATCAAGCAGAGAAAGGGTTCCAGCAACTGAAGAAACTATTCACCTCCCAGCCAATTCTACAGCACCCAAATCCTGGAACCCCTTTTGTGGTGCAAGCGGACGCCTCTGATGTGGCAATTGGGGCTGTACTCTTACAACCGGTGGGAGATCACCTCCACCCCTGTGCCTTTTATTCTCGTCAACTAACCACACCAGAGAGGAATTACACCATTTGGGAAAAAGAACTACTGGCCATAAAGGCAGCCTTTGAAACTTGGAGACATTGGCTAGAAGGGGCCAAATTCCCCATTGAAGTCCACACTGATCATCGTAATCTAGAACATCTAAGAACTGCCCGCAAACTAAATCAGAGGCAGCAACGTTGGGCTTTATTCTTTGAACGTTTCAACTTCCAGATCCATTATGTGACCCCAGCTCAAACCAAGCAAGCAGACGCCCTGTCACGTAAACCGGAATACGCTGCAGGACGCAAGGAGACCTTTGAATCCCAACTGCTACAACCTGAGAACTTTGCCACGCTCACAGTGGGGAACACCAAATCCAGTCCCATTGGTTCAACTTCCCCTACTCCAGGACCCATCTGTGCTCAAGAAATCAGGGCTAGTCAGCAAGCAGATGCCTGGGCGCAGGACCAACTTCGCCAAGGTCTGCATTTTCCCTTTTCGCTTAAAGATGGGCTGCTCTGCTATAGAAATCATGTTTACATCCCACCCGGACCGGGCAGGGAAAAAGCGCTTCGTCTGTGTCATGACTGCAAACCAGCAGGACACTTCGGACTATTTAAAACCATGCATTTGATCCTAAGAGATTTTTGGTGGCCCAAGATCCGCAAGGATGTGGAAAAATATGTCAACACCTGCCCAGTATGCCAGCGCTCCAAGATACGAAGGGAGAAGCCCTCAGGGCTTTTGCACCCCCTTCCTACCCCATCTCGCCCATGGGAAATAATTTCCGCGGATTTCATCACTGACCTACCACCTTCCTGTGGATTCACCACGATCTTAGTGGTGGTGGACCTATTCACCAAGTTAGCCCATTTCATTCCCTGCGAAGGCCTCCCCACGGCCAAAGAAACTGCGGATCTATTTCTTCAGCATGTTTTCAGACTACATGGATTGCCCAAGAGTTTAGTCACAGACCGTGGATCTCAATTCACCTCTCGTTTTTGGAAGGCACTACAAAAACTACTGGGCATAGACTCTCGCTTATCTTCAGCTCATCATCCCCAAACAGATGGGCAAACGGAGCGCACCAATGCCACTTTGGAGCAGTATCTTCGCTGTTATGTAAACTACCAACAGGACAATTGGGCTTCTCTGTTACCACTGTCTGAGTTTGCCTACAATAATGGAGTTCAAGCTTCTACAAAAGAAACGCCGTTCTTTGCAAACTACGGTTTCCATCCACGTTTCTTTCCCCCTGTCATTGAAACTTCAGAAGTTCCCGCAGCAGAGGATTGGCTGCAGGAACTCACAGCGGTGCAACAACTTTTGCTCCAGCAACTGGACCAAGCCAAGGAGGACTATAAACGCCACGCTGACAAACACCGCCAGCCGGGCCCCGAAATCAAGGTAGGAGATCGGGTTTTTCTGTCCACTCGCTTTCTGCCCTCCCACCGCCCATGCCGGAAGTTAGATGCCCGCTTCATTGGCCCCTATCCAGTGGTGGCGCAATTAAACCCCGTGACTTTCAAACTCCAACTTCCGCGTTCAATGCGCATTCACCCAGTGTTTCACCGTTCCCTGCTCCTTCCGGCGGATGGTGTGCGTCCTGATACAGACCAACCGGCCCCCCCTCCTGTTTTGATGAATGGGGAGGAGGAGTTCGAGGTCGAGGACATTTTGGATTCTCGCTTTCATCGCCGCCGCCTACAATATCTCATTGACTGGGTGGGTTTTGGGCCTGAGGAACGCTCTTGGGAAGACGCCTCCACAGTCCATGCTCCTGATCTAACCCGTCGCTTCCATCTGACCTATCCCACCAAACCGCGACCTCGCGCCTCGGGGAGAGGACCCCAGTTTGGGAGGGGCCCTGAGGAGGGGGATAGTGTGATGAACCATGGGCCTTGTAGTCCTGCTCAGGACATTGTAATCCCTGATGAAGATGAAAACTTGGGTTTTTTACCTTCCCAGTCTGAACTGGATTCCTCTCAGCCAGATCCTTCCCAGGCAGATCTGGAAACCTTGCACCTGCAAGAAAGTTGTGCCCCAGAAGTATGTCAAACAACCCCAGAGCCTACTTCTCCCGTGTTCTTGCGCCGGGAGTTTTGTAAACAACAGAGAAGTTTGGATTCAGCTTCGCGCAGGAGTGCGAGGATAGCAGCTAAGAATGTTGCCAATTAACATTGGTTCTCGTGAGAATCTTTAAGGAGTTTAACATCTGGTCTCAGAGTTTAGCTTTCGTTTCTGATTCCCAGAGAACCGCTTTGGTGAGAAAGTTGGACTCTATATAGGTGTTTTGCCCGCGTAGCAACTTCGCGGAGTCAATTCGTCAGCCTACGGAGCGAGTTGTGTCTGGACAGCGCGCTCCGATTCAAGCCTCGCTTCAGCTCAAGCCTTGCCTTGCTATCCAGCCTTCGCCTTGCTTCCCAGCCCTTGTTTACCTACGGACTTTGCCTTGTTTCCCAGGACTAATCCTTGCCTTGTTTCACGGATTTTACCAAGTTATTCCACGGACCTTGTTCTTGTTCTTAGTTACCTTGTTCCACGTTCAAGCCTTGTTTCAAGTATCAAGTTATTTCCTAGCCACGCTCAAGTTTTATGGACTAAGGACCTTGTCATCTCCCCTCACTTTGCTTGGCAAAGTGAGTGTTTCGGTTATTGGATTACAACTTTGGACCTTAATATTTCTTATTGGACATTGCTTTTTTGGACCAATTCTGACCTTTCCTGAAGGGTCTAATTCTGGACTATTTTCTATACTTGTTTTTATTAACTTTATATATTCCTTCAATAAAGATATTAGTTAGATTCTGGCCTCTGTGTATGGTTATTGGTGCCTCTGCCGCCTGGGTCGTGACAGAGGGAGTGATTTGGAGGCTCCTCAGCACTGGGAAAGGGTTAAGGGAGAGGCAGTGGGCGGGGTCATGCAAATGGAGAAAGAAAGGAATGCTGGGATGTGCTCACTGTAACCCACAATGTCCTGGGAGGGAGTGATTTGGAGGCTCCTCAGCACTGGGAAAGGGTTAAGGGAGAGGCAGTGGGCGGGGTCATGCAAATGGAGAAAGAAAGGAATGCTGGGATGTGCTCACTGTAACCCACAATGTCCTGGGAGGGAGTGATTTGGAGGCTCCTCAGCACTGGGAAAGGGTTAAGGGAGAGGCAGTGGGCGGGGTCATGCAAATGGAGAAAGAAAGGAATGCTGGGATATGCTCGCTGTAAGCTGCAATGTCCTGGGAGGGAGTGATTTGGAGGCTCCTCAGCACTGGGAAAGGGTTAAGGGAGAGGCAGTGGGCGGGGTCATGCAAATGGAGAAAGAAAGGAATGCTGGGATATGCTCGCTGTAAGCTGCAATGTCCTGGGAGGGAGTGATTTGGAGGCTCCTCAGCACTGGGAAAGGGTTAAGGGAGAGGCAGTGGGCGGGGTCATGCAAATGGAGAAAGAAAGGAATGCTGGGATGTGCTCACTGTAACCCACAATGTCCTGGGAGGGAGTGATTTGGAGGCTCCTCAGCACTGGGAAAGGGTTAAGGGAGAGGCAGTGGGCGGGGTCATGCAAATGGAGAAAGAAAGGAATGCTGGGATATGCTCGCTGTAAGCTGCAATGTCCTGGGAGGGAGTGATTTGGAGGCTCCTCAGCACTGGGAAGGGTTAAGGGAGAGGCAGTGGGCGGGGTCATGCAAATGGAGAGAGAAGGGAATGCTGGGATGTGCTCGCTGTAAGCTGCAATGTCCTGGGAGGGAGTGATTTGGAGGCTCCTCAGCACTGGGAAAGGGTTAAGGGAGAGGCAGTGGGCGGGGTCATGCAAATGGAGAAAGAAAGGAATGCTGGGATGTGCTCACTGTAACCCACAATGTCCTGGGAGGGAGTGATTTGGAGGCTCCTCAGCACTGGGAAAGGGTTAAGGGAGAGGCAGTGGGCGGGGTCATGCAAATGGAGAAAGAAAGGAATGCTGGGATATGCTCGCTGTAAGCTGCAATGTCCTGGGAGGGAGTGATTTGGAGGCTCCTCAGCACTGGGAAAGGGTTAAGGGAGAGGCAGTGGGCGGGGTCATGCAAATGGAGAAAGAAAGGAATGCTGGGATATGCTCGCTGTAAGCTGCAATGTCCTGGGAGGGAGTGATTTGGAGGCTCCTCAGCACTGGGAAAGGGTTAAGGGAGAGGCAGTGGGCGGGGTCATGCAAATGGAGAAAGAAAGGAATGCTGAGATATGCTCGCTGTAAGCTGCAATGTCCTGGGAGGGAGTGATTTGGAGGCTCCTCAGCACTGGGAAAGGGTTAAGGGAGAGGCAGTGGGCGGGGTCATGCAAATGGAGAAAGAAAGGAATGCTGGGATGTGCTCACTGTAACCCACAATGTCCTGGGAGGGAGTGATTTGGAGGCTCCTCAGCACTGGGAAAGGGTTAAGGGAGAGGCAGTGGGCGGGGTCATGCAAATGGAGAAAGAAAGGAATGCTGGGATATGCTCGCTGTAAGCTGCAATGTCCTGGGAGGGAGTGATTTGGAGGCTCCTCAGCACTGGGAAAGGGTTAAGGGAGAGGCAGTGGGCGGGGTCATGCAAATGGAGAAAGAAAGGAATGCTGGGATGTGCTCACTGTAACCCACAATGTCCTGGGAGGGAGTGATTTGGAGGCTCCTCAGCACTGGGAAAGGGTTAAGGGAGAGGCAGTGGGCGGGGTCATGCAAATGGAGAAAGAAAGGAATGCTGGGATATGCTCGCTGTAAGCTGCAATGTCCTGGGAGGGAGTGATTTGGAGGCTCCTCAGCACTGGGAAAGGGTTAAGGGAGAGGCAGTGGGCGGGGTCATGCAAATGGAGAAAGAAAGGAATGCTGGGATATGCTCGCTGTAAGCTGCAATGTCCTGGGAGGGAGTGATTTGGAGGCTCCTCAGCACTGGGAAAGGGTTAAGGGAGAGGCAGTGGGCGGGGTCATGCAAATGGAGAAAGAAAGGAATGCTGGGATATGCTCGCTGTAAGCTGCAATGTCCTCGGAGGGAGTGATTTGGAGGCTCCTCAGCACTGGGAAAGGGTTAAGGGAGAGGCAGTGGGCGGGGTCATGCAAATGGAGAAAGAAAGGAATGCTGGGATGTGCTCACTGTAACCCACAATGTCCTGGGAGGGAGTGATTTGGAGGCTCCTCAGCACTGGGAAAGGGTTAAGGGAGAGGCAGTGGGCGGGGTCATGCAAATGGAGAAAGAAAGGAATGCTGGGATATGCTCGCTGTAAGCTGCAATGTCCTGGGAGGGAGTGATTTGGAGGCTCCTCAGCACTGGGAAAGGGTTAAGGGAGAGGCAGTGGGCGGGGTCATGCAAATGGAGAAAGAAAGGAATGCTGGGATATGCTCGCTGTAAGCTGCAATGTCCTGGGAGGGAGTGATTTGGAGGCTCCTCAGCACTGGGAAAGGGTTAAGGGAGAGGCAGTGGGCGGGGTCATGCAAATGGAGAAAGAAAGGAATGCTGAGATATGCTCGCTGTAAGCTGCAATGTCCTGGGAGGGAGTGATTTGGAGGCTCCTCAGCACTGGGAAAGGGTTAAGGGAGAGGCAGTGGGCGGGGTCATGCAAATGGAGAAAGAAAGGAATGCTGGGATGTGCTCACTGTAACCCACAATGTCCTGGGAGGGAGTGATTTGGAGGCTCCTCAGCACTGGGAAAGGGTTAAGGGAGAGGCAGTGGGCGGGGTCATGCAAATGGAGAAAGAAAGGAATGCTGGGATATGCTCGCTGTAAGCTGCAATGTCCTGGGAGGGAGTGATTTGGAGGCTCCTCAGCACTGGGAAGTAGAACCTGTTTTGGAGACTGGAGGCTGTCTATATCTGCCACATACACACATACAGATTTTCACTTTTATTGTGAGTATAGAAGATAGAAGATAGATAAATGAGGATTGCAATGGCTGGAGGCTTCCAAGAGGAGAAATTTGGGACCTTTCCTTTCTCCTTTCCTCCTTTCCCCCTCTCTTCTTTCCTTCCTTCCTTCCTTCCTTCCTTCCTTCCTTCCTTCCTTCCTTCCTTCCTTCCTTCCTTGAAGGGTGTCTCTCTCCTAATTGTTCTGCTTATTTCTCTCTGGTTCTGGAGCAGTTGCTAAGATCGGCAAGCGGACCCTTAGCAACCGCTGAGTCTCCCCGGAATAAGAAACGGAGCACGAGAGACCATGCGGGCGTGTGAATGAATGCGCACACATTCATCTCTACACCCCACTCCGTGCCTCCTTGCACCAGCCGACATGGACGTAAAAACGACTACTTTCAAAGTACTGTGCAATTAAACAGGAAACAACACTTTCGAACCAGGAACAGAAAAATGTTCCAAATTTTGTTACATAGTGTCACCAGTGAAACCATTATGTCAATGGAAAACAGTTCATTGCATTCTCATGATGTGCCACCATGATCATCTATCTATCTATCTATATAAAAGGGTAATGAAATTTCGGCCTAGTACAAAACAACAAAACTAGACATCCCAGAAACACTAAACTTGGCAGCACAACCCCTCATCCATGCCTCTACGTTCATACAACAAAAAGAAAAGAAAAATAAAGTCCTAATTAGAGGGAGAGGAATAATTGTTTTTATCCAATTGCTGCCAGTTCAAAGGCTAAGCTCCACCCACTTGGTCTCCTAGCAACCCACTCAGCCCAGGGGACAGGCAGAGTTAGGCCTCACTTAGGCTTCTTCCATACTGCCTATAAAATACAGATTATCTGATTTTAACTGGATTATATGGCAGTGTAGACTCAAGGCCCTTCCACACAGCTATATAACCCATTTATAACCTTATATTATCTGCTTTGCACTGGATTATCTTGACTCCACACTGCCAGATAATCCACTTCAGTGTGCAGTCGGACACAACTGGACTTAATGTCAGGAGAAAACCTTGACCCTTGACCTTAACTACCACCAATTCCTCAATACTTTATTTCCCAGACCACCAGACTTCGCCACAGCAACGCGTGGCCGGGCACAGCTAGTCTATCTATATAAATGTAATGTATGTTTGTAGGACTGAGTAAACAATAAAACCACTGAACCAAATCACACCAAATTTGGCCACAAAAGACATAGTCATCCAATCCATGTCTTTCAAACAAAAAACCCTAGAAAAATAAAGTCCAAATTAGATGATGAGGAAGAGCCGTTTTCAACCCTGGCTGCCGGTCAGAAGGATAGGCCCTGTCCCCTTTAGGCCCCGCCCACTTTCTTTCCTAGCAAGCCCCTCGGCCACAATGGTGCTGAGGGACAGCCAAGGTTCACTTAGGCCTCTTCCATGTTGGAGTATGGTTGTATTTGTATGAAATGTAAATCAAGTGTTTACTGCTGATGAGCAAGAGTGTGTATTTTCAGTAATGAAATAGTTAACAGCAGGCTAGTTTTGACTGACAGCCTGTTGTGATTACTGTGACCTATTAGGTTTGATTTCCGGCCTTTGAGGGTTGGAACTTCCTCCGATCTGAGGAATGCTGTTTATCTTATCTGTGGTGTTCGGCTTGAGCATTCGCTGAAGATGGACTATGAATGCTATGCTCTGAAGCCGAGAATTGCAAACTGTAAATAGACATGTAAATAAAGTTAATCAACAGTTGGACTTCGTCTGCTGGAGTGTTTGTTTGACCAGTGCTGTTTCTCAGCATGGGAATACAGTCTGGAGAAGGAGGTGAGACGAGGATGATGATTTTTGGAATCCACTCTGCAACCCATCATCCACTGACATTCCACACTGCCTATAAAATACAGATTATCAGATTTGAACTGGATTATATGGCAGTGTAGACTCAAGGCCCTTCCACACAGCTATATAACTCAGAATGCCAAGGCAGATAATCCACAGTATCTGCTTTGAACTGGACTATCTTGAGCCCACACTGCCATATAATCCAGTTCAATGTGGATTTTATACAGCTGTGTAGAAGGGGCCGCATAGTATAATCAAGTTCTAAGCAGATAATATAGGATTATAAATATCATATATAATAATTACTGTGGTATAATAATACAGAACAATATAATCTCTAAAATCAGGACAGTAAATAAAGAACAACACTCTGAAAACAGGGGAATTCCAAGCAGGAAACAATCAGGGCCAGCTAACACCTCCCAACAAAGGATTCCCCTAGGAATCCCACTTAGGACAACGCCACAGCAACACGTGGCTGGGCACAGCTAGTCACTATTAATATTTTTATATTTACTTGTCTATTTACTTGGTGCCATCCAAAGCATTACATCAATGGCAAACATTCCAAGAGAACGGCATTCAAGCCATGTGCAGTCATCACCATTATTATTATTACCCAATTTTCACTGTCGGAAAACAACAACAAGGACGCAATGGGGACAGGAGGGAGAGGGCACACCAAACACAACCTCACACCATCTCAGGCACGCATCCACACCTTTCATGGGGCAGCAGGCATCCCAGGCCCAGAACCCAGGAGATCCCCTGCCTTGGAGAGAGGCCCAGGAGCTGACCAGCATCCCCAGTGGTCAGTTCTGACCTCAACTGACCCATGGCCCCAGCTGCACCACTGAACACTGTGTCACATGGTCACCTGGCCAGAAGGAGAGCTGCATCGCCTTGGGAAGCAATGCAGCAGGAGATGACCACTGTCCCAACGGTCAGTTGCTCCCATAAACTGACCCATGGCCCCATTGCCATTGGGAAGAGATGGAGGAGCTGTCCAACCTTCCCAATGGTCAGTCCCTCCTCTTAACTGATTCATGGCCCTAATGCTATTGGAAAGAGTTTGACGAGCTGTTCAATATCCTCAATGGTCAGTTCCTCCCCTAATCTGACCCATGGCCCTGATGCCACTGCAATGAAGCTTCTGCACTGGACCCAGAAGCTGCCCAGGGGTCAGTTCCTCCCTTATATTGACCCCTGGCTCCAATGCCATTGGGAAGAGATTGAGGAGTTGTCCTCAATTGTCAGTTCCTCCTCTAAACTGACCCACAACCCTGATGCCACTTCAAAGAAGCTCCTCCCTTGGAGAGAGACCCAGATACTGTCCAATGGTCAGTTAATTGACCCTCGCCCCTAATGGCATTGGGAAGAGATTGAGGAGCTGTCCACTGTTCCCAATGGTCAGTCTTCTGTTATACTGACCCTCACCCCTAATGCCATTGGGAAGAGATTGAGTTGTCTACTGTTCCCAATGGTTAGTTCCTTTCTTATACTGACCCTTGCCCCTAATTCCATTGGGAAGAGATTGAGGAGCTGTCCACTGTTCCTAATAGTCAGTTCCTTCCTCATACTGACCCTTGCTCCTCATGCCATTGGGAAGAGATTGAGGAGCTGTCCACTGTTCTCAATGGTCAGTTTCTCCTCTTAATTGGCCCTAATGCCATTCGGAAGAGATTGAGGAGCTGTCCACTGTTCCTAATAGTCAGTTCCTTCCTCATACTGACCCTTGCTCCTCATGCCATTGGGAAGAGATTGAGGAGCTGTCCACTGTTCTCAATGGTCAGTTTCTCCTCTTAATTGGCCCTAATGCCATTTGGAAGAGATTGAGGAGCTGTCCACTGTTCCTAATAGTCAGTTCCTTCCTCATACTGACCCTTGCTCCTCATGCCATTGGGAAGAGATTGATGAACTGCCCAACATTCCCAATGGCCACTTCTTCCCCTCAACTGCCCCAGGGCCCCAAAGCCACTGCAAAGAAGGCCCCGCCACGTGTCTTCCAGACTATAAGGCGTCCCTCCGGTCCCAGGGCTCCCATGACCCCGCACCCCATGCCCAGGGTGCCTGCTGACCTGGCCTTGCTGCGCCCGCTCCGCCGCAGGGTGTGTGGCTCGGCCTCCTTCTCCAGCCCGGCGCGCAGGCGCTGGAGGGACGGGGAGCGGCTGTGGGCGCTGCGGGCGCTGCTGCTGCCGGTGCTGACCAGGCTCCCGTCCCCCACGCCGATCCCGGCCTCCTGCATCTCGGCCAGTAGCCCCGGGCGCAGGCCCCGCAGGGAGGGCACCGGCGAGTAGGAGGCCATGGCCGCCGCCGAGACACGGCTCTCTGACTTCAGGTTGTTGTCGCTGGCCGAGCGCTGGAGCAGGTGCGGCGAGGAGAGACCCCCCGGCGTGAGCAGCAGGCGGCGGCGCTTTGTGTAGCTGGGGGTCTCCCGGAAAGGCACTGGGAAGGAGAGACAGGAAAGGAGGGTGAATGGCACCATGGTTGGACCTTGGATCCCCCCACCCAGCCACCGATCTATGCACTTTTACACCTCTATGCATTGTACAATGGAAAACTGTTGGGCCTTGGAAATACAAATATCATCTATCTCCGTGATTCCCAAAGTGGGCGCTACCGCCCCCTGGTGGGCGCTGTAGTGATCCAGGGGGGCGGTGATGGCCACAGGTGCATTTGGGGGCGATGAATAACTGTATTACCTTTCTATTCGGAGTTCAAAAAATAGTTTCATAATTTCGAACTTCAATGTTTCTAATTTACACCTACCTTTACTATATTTTATGAAAAAGGTAGAAACATTAATACGAGGGTTATCCACAAAGTAGGTTACGTTTTGGAATTAAACATGAACAAAGTATAGGAGAAATCATTTAGCATATGCAGTTGAAAGCCACACCCAAATACCACATCTCACGTAGTCGCCATTCAAATCTAGGCACTTACCATAGCGATGAATGAGCTTGGCAACTCCTTCCCCACTAAATTCTGCCGCTTGCGCCCTCAACCAGCCGGTCTGCCCATCCGCAGCTGCACACCGTCGCCAAAACGCTACATTGCCAGCCACAACCCCATTGTTGGAAACAAGGGGTTGAGGGCGCAAGCGGCAAAATTTAGTGGGGAAGGAGTTGCAAAGCTCATTCATTGCTATGGTAAGTGCCTAGATTTGAATGGCGACTACGTGAGATGTGGTATTTGGGCGTGGCTTTCAACTGCATATGGTAAATGTTTTCTCCTATACTTTGTTCATTTTTAATTCTAAAACGTAACCTACTTTGTGGATAGCCCTCGTACATATATCTTTCTGTTTAATTGCTATTAAAATTTTTTAAAAAATTAATTTCCAGGAGGCGCTGAGTAATATTTTTTCTGGAAAGGGGACGGTAGGCCAAATAAGTTTGGGAACCACTGATCTATCTCTCTATCTATCTATCCACCCACCATTGACCATTGAAGTATAAACAAACACTATTGATCTATTCATCTATTTATCATCTATCATATCATATCATATCATATCGTAAGATTTTATATCACATCACTCTATGCACTTTGACCCAGACTTGTAAAATGAACCACGGTTGGACCATGGACGTAAAAATACTATCATCCATCCATCCATCCCTTTTGACTTAAGCTTGCAAAATGGACAACTGTTGGACCATTGAAGTCAAAACACTATTCACCCATCCATCTATTTATCGTTTACCATATCATTTCTTATCACCATGCTAATCTGTCCACTTTGATCTAAACTTGTAAAATGGTCCACTGTTGGACAATGGAAATAAAAATACTATTTATTTATTTATTTATTTGACATATTTATACCCCACCCTTCTCACTCTGCAGAGGACTCAGAGTTGCTCTATCTATCTATCTATCTATCTATCTATCTATCTATCTATCTATCTATCTATCTATCTGTCTATCCATCCATCCATTCGTCCATCTGTCCATGCACTTTGACTTAATGTGTTGTTGAAGGCTTTCATGGCCGGAATCAAAGGGTTGTTGTGTTTTTTCTGGGCTGTATGGTCATGTTCCAGAAGCATTCACTTCGACAAGTTTGTAAAATGGACAACTATTGGACCTCTTTATCTATCTATCGATTCATCCAGCCATCAATGCACTTTGACTTAAGCTTGTAAAATTGACAAATGTTGGACCATAGAAGTACAAATACCATTCATCTATTCTTTGTATCATCTGCCTTCTGTCTGTCTGTCAGTCATCTATTACTTATCCTTATCTATCAAAGTGTAGATAAAAACATACATACCATCTATCTATCCATCCATCCATCCATTCATCCATCCATTCCCTCTCTCTGTGTGTCTTCCTATCATCTCATCTATTTCTCATCTATCTATCACATTTATCTCTCCATGTTGCTATTTGTCGCACCTCAGGTTAGCTTCACCTTGCTAAAGACACCAGGCTGCACACAGATCGTAGTCTTTTGTAGTTTATTAGGAAATAAGGAAAAGATAGTTCATAAAAGGCAAAAGTTCAGTTCCAAAAGATAGTTATAAAAACAAGGCTGTAAGAACAAATCCATGGAAACATTAGGCATGAAGCAAGGTCCTTAAAACGAAGCCAAACTCCTAGAAACGAAGATACATCCAGGCTAATACAGGAAAGCAGACTTAGTTCTTGATTTAAGCGAGGAATTGCTTTGATGAAGATTTCCATCTCAGCAGACTGTTTTAATAGCATACCATGAAGGCATTTCTTTGCCCTTTGACCTCCCTCTTATTTGCTATTCTGAGACTCCTGCGCGACCTCCAAAATTCCAAACGACTAGTCCGATCTAGAGAAGCAGCCTCATCATCACTTTCAAGGCCACAGGGCTCACTAGTGTTATCAGTGTGATGTCTCAGGGACCTTTGGCCCATGACCCCGCAACCATCATAGATCAAACTGAAGAGAATTTGGGCTTTTTTCCATCTCAGCAAGATTCTGTTCCTTTCCAGATGTCTCCTGTTGACATTTTCGTGCTAGAGCCAATTAGGGACGCCCTTGAAACAGAGCCTGTTTCTCCGGAAAGCTTGGTGTTTGATAGGAAGGCTTTTCTCAAAACACATCACTCCCAAAAGCAGTTTTAAAGGCGAAGCGCAAGATTAGTGGAGAGAGACAATTGTGACTAAACCATTTCCCTTGGGAAGTTTCAGAGAGGGAGGCATCTGCCCGTTCTCTGGGAAGATTTGGAGAGTCAAATACCTGCTTGGGGGGAGCTCTTGAACTTCCATAAAAGTTCTGCACTGAGCTTTCCCTATTGCGGTGTCAACGTGACTATTCATAGAAGAACATCGTCTCTTGTTCCTGAGCTTCCAAGCGGCCTTTCGGTGCACTTACTCATGAGTAGACCGGGAGTTGCGTCCCACTCCTTGCCAAGTTTGGACTGCGGTTCAGATCCACCACGAAATACTTTGCCTAGCCTTGAATCCTTGTTCTGGACTTTACTTCAAGAATCTCCCTGTGAAACCTTGCTCTTTCCCCACTCAAACTTCCAAAGAGTTTGAGTGTTTCGGTTATTTGGATTATAGACTTTGGACTCTAATACTGGACATAAAACTTCATTTTATTGGACTAATTTTGATCTTCGCTAAAAGGTCAACTGCTGGACTATAAACTCTGCTTATTTTTGTTTAGAACTTTTATTGCTTTAATAAAGATATTAGATTGTTTAATGGCCTCCGTGTTAGTTTCCAGTGTTCACGCTGCTTAGGGGTGTTACAATCAGGCTGAGAGCTATTCTCCCTTTCTGCTTCTTGCACCTGAAAACCATCATCAGTAACAACATCATTCCTTCCTGTGGGAAAGCCTCCCTGCTCCTCATCTCCCACAGCAGGAACACGCTGCACCTGAATCCCATAATCCCCAACAGAGTTATCTTGAAGCTCATCCTGAACCTGAATCCCAGCATCTTGAAACTGCATCCCAGAATCCTCATCAGAGTCACACAAAGGCTGAATCACAACACTATTGATCCATGCACTTTTACCTAAGCTTGTAAACATCCGCCTTTTCTTCCAAAGAGTGCCAAACTACATTTCCCAGGCTCCCACAGCACTTCAAGTGGTCTCAAACTGCATCCTTTCTGCAGTGTAGATGCACCCTAAAAGGGGGCATAATTCCCTGCTTTACGGACCTGGGGAACGGGTTCAACTCCTGCCCAGATCCCATTTTTTCTTGTCGGGATCCCATTGATGCCGACCATCGGCGAAGCCAAGTTGATCACATCCATGGAAACCTTTCCAGCCCTGCACTGGGTTGTGGGCATATATGGATCTGTTGTTTGCTTTCATTGGGAGCTAAAAGAGCAAGGCTTGGATTTGCTTGTCTACATCTTGAGCTCCTGCCCAGTTTTTATTGCAAATGCTGCCAGCAATGTGCAATTTTCACTGGAGAGACTGTTGAGGTTCGTGGTGCATTCAGAGAAAGGCACTCCAAGAAGCAGCTTCCCTCAACCATTGCAAGCGTCAATATAGGCTGAGGCTTAAAAGCAGCTGCTTCATCTTCCCGCTCTCATTACAATAAATATAACATTAAAACAAGGTAAAATCTCCATGTTTGCTGCTTGAGAAGCTTAATTTCTCCTTGCAGGGAGTTCGCAGTGTCTCAACCCATGGAGCCCTTAGTTCCATGCCACCTTGCATGGAAAAATCAGAAGACCTTTGCAATCTTCTATGCAACAGGAGACTCCAAAATGGTTGCTGTTGTTGTTTGTTTATTTATTCATTGATTCGTTGATTTATTCATGAAGAGAATGAGAGCTTTATGCCACTCGCCGGCCGGCAAGGTTTCCTGAGGCAATGAAGAAACATCCTATCTGTCTGTCCATCCATCTATATCTATCATATATCCCATGCTCTATTCTATTATCTATCTATCTATCTATCTATCTATCTATCTATCTATCTATCTATCTATCTATCTATCATCTATCAATTCATCAACTATCTCTCGATTCTCTATTTATTTATTTATTTTATTTACAATATTTATATTCCGCCCTTCTTTCTCACCCCGAAGGGGACTCAGGGCGGATTACAATGAACACATATATGGCAAACATTCAATGCCAACAGACAAACAACATACATTAGACAGACTCAGAGGCATTTTTTTAACATTTTTCCAGCTTCACGATTCCGGCCACAGGGGGAGCTGTTGCTTCACCGTCCAGTAGTGGCTGTATTTCCTCATTCCTCTCCTCGTGTTTTGCTGGCAGTTTTATGGTGTTGTAAATTAGCCTCCCGCATAAAGCGTCCCTAAATTTCCCTAATTGACAGATGCAACTGTCTTTCGGGGCTGCCTAGGTCAACAGCAAGCCGGGGCTATTAATAGTCGGGGGCTTAACCCGACCCGGGCTTCGAACTCATGACCTCTCGGTCAGTAGTGATTTATAGCCGCTGGTTACTAGCCAGCTGCGCCACAGCCTGACCCTCTATCTATCTATCTATCTATCTATCTATCTATCTATCTATCTATCTATCTATCTATCTATCTATCTATCAATCATGTATCAATTAATCAACTATCTCTTGATCCTCTATCTATCTATCTATCTATCTATCTATCTATCTATCTATCTATCTATCTATCTATCTATCTATCTGCCCTTCCCATGCTCTGAAATCCTGAGTCTTTGGAAGACCTTGTAAAACTATAACTCCTAAGCCAGCGAAGAAACAAGAGCAATTAAAATGGTGCAGCATCCAGAAGGGACCCCCAAAGGCTATCTAGTCCAGCCCCTTCCTGGGCAGGACTCAAGGCACCCCAAATGCCAAGGCGGGAGATCCACTTATGAATCAATTTCAGCTTTCATTGACACGCAAAGAGTTTTGAATTCAAAGTATGCTGGTGCCTCATCAAACTACAACTCTCAGGGTCCCATAGCACAAAGCCAGGGCAATTAAAGCGGGAGTTGTAGTTTTACAAGGTCTTCTTTAGTCCTCCAAAGCATGCCGATGACTCACCAAAATACAACTCCCAGGGTCCCGTAGCACGAAGCCAGGGCAATTGAAGTGGGAGTTGTAGTTTTGCAAGGACTTTAGTCCTCTCCTCAATGTATGCAGGTGCCTCACCAAACTACAACTCCCAGGGCCCCACTGCATGAAGCCAGGACCATTAAGGCAGGAGTTGTAGTTTTACAAAGTCTTCTTTAGTCCTCCAAAGCATGCCGGTGCCTCACCAAACTACAACTCCCAGGGCCCCATAGCATGAAGCCAGGGCAATTGAAGTGGGAGTTGTAGTTTTGCAAGGACTTTAGTCCTCTCCTCAATGTATGCAGGTGCCTCACCAAACTACAACTCCCAGGGCCCCGTAGCACGAAGCCAGGGCAATTGAAGTGGGAGTTGTAGTTTTGCAAGGACTTTAGTCCTCTCCTCAATGTATGCAGGTGCCTCACCAAACTACAACTCCCAGGGCCCCGTAGCACGAAGCCAGGGCAATTGAAGTGGGAGTTGTAGTTTTGCAAGGACTTTAGTCCTCTCCTCAATGTATGCAGGTGCCTCACCAAACTACAACTCCCAGGGTCCCACTGCATGAAGCCAGGACCATTAAGGCAGGAGTTGTAGTTTTACAAAGTCTTCTTTAGTCCTCCAAAGCATGCCGGTGCCTCACCAAACTACAACTCCCAGGGCCCCGTAGCACGAAGCCAGGGCAATTGAAGTGGGAGTTGTAGTTTTGCAAGGACTTTAGTCCTCTCCTCAATGTATGCAGGTGCCTCACCAAACTACAACTCCCAGGGTCCCACTGCATGAAGCCAGGACCATTAAGGCAGGAGTTGTAGTTTTACAAAGTCTTCTTTAGTCCTCCAAAGCATGCCGGTGCCTCACCAAACTACAACTCCCAGGGCCCCATAGCACGAAGCCAGGGCAATTGAAGTGGGAGTTGTAGTTTTGCAAGGACTTTAGTCCTCTCCTCAATGTATGCAGGTGCCTCACCAAACTACAACTCCCAGGGCCCCATAGCATGAAGCCAGGGCAATTGAAGTGGGAGTTGTAGTTTTACAAAGTCTTCTTTAGTTCTCCAAAGTATGCAGGTGCCTCACCAAAATACAACTCCCAGGGTCCCGTAGCACGAAGCCAGGGCAATTGAAATGGGAGTTGTAGTTTTGCTAGGACTTTAGTCCTCTCCTCAATGTATGCAGGTGCCTCACCAAACTACAACTCCCAGGGCCCCACTGCATGAAGCCAGGACCATTAAGGCAGGAGTTGTAGTTTTACAAAGTCTTCTTTAGTTCTCCAAAGCATGCCGACGACTCACCAAAATACAACTCCCAGGGCCCCATAGCACGAAGCCAGGGCAATTGAAGTGGGAGTTGTAGTTTTGCAAGGACTTTAGTCCTCTCCTCAATGTATGCAGGTGCCTCACCAAACTACAACTCCCAGGGCCCCATAGCATGGGGTCAGGGCAATTGAAGTGGGAGTTGTAGTTTTGCAAGGACTTTAGTCCTCTCCTCAATGTATGCAGGTGCCTCACCAAACTACAACTCCCAGGGCCCTACTGCATGAAGCCAGGACCATTAAGGCAGGAGTTGTAGTTTTACAAAGTCTTCTTTAGTTCTCCAAAGTATGCAGGTGCCTCACCAAAATACAACTCCCAGGGCCCCATAGCACGAAGCCAGGGCAATTGAAGTGGGAGTTGTAGTTTTGCAAGGACTTTAGTCCTCTCCTCAATGTATGCAGGTGCCTCACCAAACTACAACTCCCAGGGCCCCACTGCATGAAGCCAGGACCATTAAGGCAGGAGTTGTAGTTTTACAAAGTCTTCTTTAGTTCTCCAAAGCATGCCGACGACTCACCAAAATACAACTCCCAGGGCCCCATAGCACGAAGCCAGGGCAATTGAAGTGGGAGTTGTAGTTTTGCAAGGACTTTAGTCCTCTCCTCAATGTATGCAGGTGCCTCACCAAACTACAACTCCCAGGGCCCCACTGCATGAAGCCAGGACCATTAAGGCAGGAGTTGTAGTTTTACAAAGTCTTCTTTAGTCCTCCAAAGCATGCCGACGACTCACCAAAATACAACTCCCAGGGTCCCGTAGCACGAAGCCAGGGCAATTGAAATGGGAGTTGTAGTTTTGCAAGGACTTTAGTCCTCTCCTCAATGTATGCAGGTGCCTCACCAAACTACAACTCCCAGGGCCCCATAGCATGAAGCCAGGGCAATTGAAGTGGGAGTTGTAGTTTTGCAAGGACTTTAGTCCTCTCCTCAATGTATGCAGGTGCCTCACCAAACTACAACTCCCAGGGCCCCATAGCATGGGGTCAGGGCAATTGAAATGGGAGTTGTAGTTTTGCAAGGACTTTAGTCCTCTCCTCAATGTATGCAGGTGCCTCACCAAACTACAACTCCCAGGGCCCCATAGCATGGGGTCAGGGCAATTGAAGTGGGAGTTGTAGTTTTGCAAGGACTTTAGTCCTCTCCTCAATGTATGCAGGTGCCTCACCAAACTACAACTCCCAGGGCCCCATAGCATGGGGTCAGGGCAATTGAAATGGGAGTTGTAGTTTTGCAAGGACTTTAGTCCTCTCCTCAATGTATGCAGGTGCCTCACCAAACTACAACTCCCAGGGCCCTACTGCATGAAGCCAGGACCATTAAGGCAGGAGTTGTAGTTTTACAAAGTCTTCTTTAGTTCTCCAAAGTATGCAGGTGCCTCATCAAACTACAACTCTCAGGGTCCCATAGCACAAAGCCAGGGCAATTAAAGCGGGAGTTGTAGTTTTACAAGGTCTTCTTTAGTCCTCCAAAGCATGCCGACGACTCACCAAAATACAACTCCCAGGGCCCCATAGCACGAAGCCAGGGCAATTGAAGTGGGAGTTGTAGTTTTGCAAGGACTTTAGTCCTCTCCTCAATGTATGCAGGTGCCTCACCAAACTACAACTCCCAGGGCCCCACTGCATGAAGCCAGGACCATTAAGGCAGGAGTTGTAGTTTTACAAAGTCTTCTTTAGTTCTCCAAAGCATGCCGACGACTCACCAAAATACAACTCCCAGGGCCCCATAGCATGGGGTCAGGGCAATTGAAGTGGGAGTTGTAGTTTTGCAAGGACTTTAGTCCTCTCCTCAATGTATGCAGGTGCCTCACCAAACTACAACTCCCAGGGCCCCATAGCATGAAGCCAGGGCAATTGAAGTGGGAGTTGTAGTTTTGCAAGGACTTTAGTCCTCTCCTCAATGTATGCAGGTGCCTCACCAAACTACAACTCCCAGGGCCCTACTGCATGAAGCCAGGACCATTAAGGCAGGAGTTGTAGTTTTACAAAGTCTTCTTTAGTTCTCCAAAGTATGCAGGTGCCTCATCAAACTACAACTCTCAGGGTCCCATAGCACAAAGCCAGGGCAATTAAAGCGGGAGTTGTAGTTTTACAAGGTCTTCTTTAGTCCTCCAAAGCATGCCGACGACTCACCAAAATACAACTCCCAGGGCCCCATAGCACGAAGCCAGGGCAATTGAAGTGGGAGTTGTAGTTTTGCAAGGACTTTAGTCCTCTCCTCAATGTATGCAGGTGCCTCACCAAACTACAACTCCCAGGGCCCCATAGCATGAAGCCAG